>NW_028135808.1:0-311676 GCF_964662115.1 Mustela nivalis
GAAAACTGACAGCTGATCTGGCAGCATCACCTGGGGATGGAGGCTGAGCCTCGGGGTTAACACTGGGGGTGAGCTGGTTTGTATACTATGCCGAGTAGGTGACGTACTACACTGTGGGGGCACAGGGAGCTATCGGAGGATTTCAAATATCAGAATCGTAACCATAATAGGGTATTTAATTGCATCCTAGCTTTCATCAAGGGTAAGATGCACTATAGTTTATGTTCGACTTGAAAGAGAAATGCTGTCAGTTAAAGTAGGATATGTCATCAAGTGCAAGGTGAGTGCCTCCTTAAGAGATATTAGAATGGGGGGGGGGAAGGACAAATCTTAGAACAAGTAAACTGTGGTACTAGAATAATTAAGAAAGGTCGAACACTTGGATCAACTAAAAAAGTGATTATTGCTTACCATGTGCCCCAAAATATATTAAGTCTTAGAACAAGAGACGTTCTCATCTTGATGCCCCGAAGCTGTTAGACCCAAGGTACAGAGGGCAGTAGCCAACGACCAGCAGGCCCCAAGTGCCATGTGCAGACTCTAAGAGCAACTGCCTTTGAGAGAGGAAACGCTTGAGAGTGGGCATTGTGAGGTAGAGAATTATTAGCTGGGAAAGTAGGAAAATTGACACAGAATCAGAATTGATGCCCCTACGTGACAGAGTTGGTGAAACTTCCCTTCTCAGAGATCTTGAGGCTCCTCAGAAATGTATTCTTCATTTTGGACGGAACATTCAGGATAAATATGATCTGTTCGAGTTCCTGGTTCTCTCATCAGGACTGTTTCTTAGGCTTCACTGGCACAAGAAAAGCGTTTTGATAGTCCAGGGTAAATCCTGATAAAAGTAAAGCACGGTATCTATGAAATCTAACCACTCCGAAGAGAACAACAGATAAAAGGCCAGGCCGACCTGACCCTGCAGGATAGGTAAGGTTGGTCCGGTAACAGGGGTAGAGGGGAAGTGCCCATCCTCTGCTAGAAGAGCTAGAGAAGACCCCTTCCGGAGAGACCACCAGGAGAGGAGAGTAGTAGGTGCTGATGATGAAGAATATTTTAATCAGCAGAGAAGGTCAAAATGACAAAGTTCCAGGATCAGAGTAAACATATGGGATTAAAAAATAAAAAATAAAAAATAAAGATTTTTTGAAAGGACATTTTTTTTAAAGGAATTTAAACAAAAGTCCTTTTTAAGAGACAGTTGGCTGTTTAAACCAACAGTACAACTCACTGAGAGAATCGCTGCGTTATTTATTGGGGTAGAAAGGACCTGGAATGTAGAAAGACCCATTCTGCAGAGGAAAAAATAGAATCACTAACAGGCCTCATGCCTTGCACAGCCAGTGGCTAGAATCCCTGCCTCATGAGACCCTGTGCTAGAAGGCCGCTAGAACCATCTCAACTATGTTCCTCTTTCTTGGAAGCCAACAAGTGTTTGCCCAGTTAAGAGCACGGTAACAATCAGTCACGTTATGTTATAATGATTGTCGATATCTTTAAAAGCCTTGTCTAGTTCCTTTTTGAGTAACCCTCACCCCACCCTTAGAGAAATTTATGTGTGGTTCACTTCTTTGAAATACCTCATTGTTGTTCCACATTTAAGACACAATGAAGAAAAAAAAATTGACAATGAGTTCCAGAGTTTAAAAGTCACTTGCCATTCAATCCAAATTGTGAGTTTGATCGGTTAGCGAACCCTTCATAATGCACCCCCGGTAATTTTACAGAGATTATTTTTTTCTTACCTATTCTTGATTATTCTGTCTTGCAATGCAGAGAAAGCTAACTAATTTAAAATAAACTTCCGTTAATTTTGATTGTTATAAACTTAAAATTGATTAATTTCCATATACAGAGTTTAAAATGTTCACAATTTACATTAAATATATATTCTGTGTATACCTTGGAAAAATTATACTGAAAATTGAAATTTAAATGATGTTGTATATAGCTGCAAGAAGCCACCTGTCCCATTTCATCTTACTATATAAGTTGTGTCAGGTAATTTATAAAATCCCTACTGCATAACAAATCGATTTTTTGTTGGAATGGGTAGTAATGTTTGTTCTTATTTCTAAATAAGAGTTGGTCTATGAGTGCATCTACAACTTATTTTTCCTAAGTGGCTTCATGGTCTTGAACTGAAAAAGCTCAGAACATTAAACATCAAAATAATATAATTTGACATAATTAGACATCAAGGAAATGCAATTTAAATGACACTGAGATATCACTACACACTTATCAGAATGGCTAAAATAAAATATAATGACAAGACCAAAAGAAAAAAATATACCATTTGTTGATACACAATGGCAAGTTGTACCATAACTTAACCATCTCAGACTAGTGTAGTGTTAAATTTGTTTTTCTCAGCAATATTTTGGGTCACTTACCACTTTTCAAGGATTTAAAGTACTATCATTTTACTTAAAACTGTGAAATTTGGTCAGTGTTAAATTTCAATTTATGTTAAAACATTCTGTAAACTGTGTTAAACTTTGACATTTCTTCCCTCTGTTCAGTGAATAACACTATATCATATTTTGAAAAATACACTAATTTTCATTTTGAAAAATATCCCTTTTTCCTCTTATGGTAATTATTGATATGAATTAATAGTAGAATTTGATATGGTTCCATATGACCATAAATACTTTATCAAATTTATCAAATTTAATAATGAATATAATGTACTTCTTTGGACAATTTTTAAAGACCAGTCTACTCTTAAAAAAAAAAACAAATGGAGACGCACTTCTTCAGTTCACACAAATTTCATTTTATTTTATATAACCTCAGATAAATTTCAACAAATCATAATTTATTAAAATTATGTCTACTTAAAAATCTCATAGAAGAGTAAAACCATCAAAAATAAAAATAATCACACACAACACACACACATCACCCATGTATTGGCAAATCACAATTGCTGTAAGAATACATTAGACATTCCACAGTTAAGGGCTTAAAATTTCCATCAGTGACAAAAAGATTTGTATCCAAATGGACTGATTTTCCAGAATCCAAGAAAAAGTCTCCTAGGGTAAAGATAAATATTTGAACAAATACTTCTTAAATTTAGGAAATTCAGAACATACGATTAAAGAATATTTGCAGTGCAGACTATATTCAATCCGTCCTTCAAAATGTGCCTTTGAGTACATAATTCTGTTTTCTCTATCTAAATTGAGCTGTCCTCCAAGGAAGTTTTCTAAAATGTGTGTCTCTGTGTGATAAATGTTCTAAGACCTAACATGCTTCATTGTATTTTTACTGTGCTCTCAAATTTAATCAATAATTTGGCTTGATGTATAATATCTAGTTTCAAATATCTTTTCCATCTATACAAACACCCAGCAGTCTCCTTTATATGCTACTACTATTGAGAATTCTGCTGTCAGTATTATTCTTGTACATTTTAGGTGATCTGTTCTTCTCTTGGGCATCATTTATGCTCTTCGCTGTTTTTGATATTCTTAAAACTCACCATAATATATATGAGTGTTTTTTTTTAAAGATTTTATTTATTTATTTGACAGATAGAAATCACAAGTAGTTGGAGAGGCAGGCAGAGAAAGAGAGAGGAGGAAGCAGGCTCCCCACCAAGCAGAGAGCCCCGTGTGGAACTGGATCCCAGGACCCTGAGATCATGACCTGAGCCGAAGGCAACGGCTTAACCCACTGAGCCACCTAGGTGCCCTATATGAGTGGTTTTGGGTGTGTGTGGTTTTTGTTTTGTTTTGTTTCTGATTTCTCATGTTTGGCATCATTTTAAGTCTGGTATCTTTTATCTTTCTTTAATTCTCCAAAATTTATCTCAGTACTTATTTAAATATTTTCTTTATTTTTTTTCTCTTCTGCTGCATTTGGGCAGAAGTCATTAATTTGTTTGTTTGTTTGTTTTTCCCAACTCACTTATTCATTTTACAGCTATATTCATCTTAGTCTCCATTTATTGTATTCTTTATTTCAACAATTTTCACTTAATTTATATTCACAGTATAGTATCTTTCTTTTCTTTGTATATGTATATCATTATTTTATCATATACTTTTAAGCTATTTTTTAAAATATTTTATTTATATATTTGACAGTGAGAAATCACAAGTAGGCAGAGAGGCGGGCAGAGAGAGAGGAAGGGAAGCAGGCTACCTGCTGAGCAGAAAGCCTGATGTGGGGCTTGATCCCAGGACCCTGAGATCATGACTTGAACTGAAGGCAGCGGCTTAACCCACTGAGCCACCCAGGTGCCCCTGTTAAGCTATTTTTTTAAAAGTACATTCTTTTTTTTTTTAAGATTTTATTTATTTATTTGACAGAGAAAGATCACAAGTAGACGGAGGGCAGGCAGAGAGAGAGAGAGAGAGAGAGAAGCAGACTCCCTGCTAATCAAAGAGCCTGATGCAGGATTTGATCCCAGGACCCTGAGATTATGACCTGAGCTGAAGGCAGTGGTTTAATCCACTGAGCTACCTAGGTGCCCCTAAGCTATTTTTTAAATTCCTGTTCCAGTAACACTTGGATTGCCATATAAAGTTAACCACATCATCTTTTTTAGGTAAGTAATTGTACTTTTTATGTGCATAGCTATTTTGGTCCATGAGTTCAGCTCCTCTTAGGATCATCAAATCTCTGTAAAGTCTGGGTATTCTAAGATTTTCTAAGCAACAATAAAATACATTGAAACCTGGTAGCTTAATTGTAATAATGTTTTCTTTCTCAATCATTCACAATAGCATTACATTCTGAGTAGCTTCTTTTTTTTTTGCAGCTATAGTGTTTGGAAAAACTTGAATTGTGATATCACTGTGATAATGTGAATTAGTCAGGGTTTTTCAGAGAATCGGGAAGAGAAAAAAAAAATGAAGATATTCTCCAGGGCCAACTCTAGAAGTGACTATTAAAACATCTGTCCAAATTCAATTGAACAAAACTCAGAAATGCCATCTCCAGTGAAATACAAAGAAGATTATATATAGTTCTGGGCACACACATCTCATTTGACCCAATGATGTACATCAATGAAAGACTGAAGGCCAATCACCCCTCCATGGGAGAATTTAAAAATAAATTTACTAATGAGGCCAAGAATTCAGAATCACAAATACTTCAGATCTAATAATAACTGCCTTCACTTGATGTTATTCTATAAGATAAATCCTACGATCAAGTTTTAATTTTAAATTCTTACAATTTTAAATTCTTAAATCCTTATGAAGAAGCATCATTTGGAGGGAGCAGTTTTCATAATTTAGCATCCATCAGCCTTTTTTTAAGATTTTATTTATTTATTGGAGAGAGAGAGAGAGAGATTACAAGTAAGCAGAGAGGCAGGCAAGCAGGGAGGGAAGCAGGCTTCCTTTTGAGCAGAGCCCGATGTGGGGCTGGATCCCAGGACCCAGAGACCATGACATGAGATGAAGGCAGAGTCTTAACCCACCACCCAGGTGATGAGAGAGCCCCTCAGATGCCCCTCATCCATCAGCCTTAATTGCTTGGAGGATAATGTGTGGATGAATAATGCCTTAGGGAGCTAATCTCTCTAAAGAATTTTCAAGTCTTTACCCCTTCAAGGTTTTTGCACAGTTCTGATAGCCTCTCGACATCCAGCTGATTTCTACAGTGACAGGCCTGTTAAAAACTGTCCTCAAACCAGGTATAGAGCTTGAAACATACCAGTCAAGAGCAACTTTGAGTCTTTTAAGGAATTTATCATCATTTCTTTGTTTTTGGTTCATATCCGAAATAGTTCTACATTACACTTGCATAATTTCTCCAGAGCTGACTTTGAAGGAGGCATTCAGTTCCAGCTAGTTCCGTATTTTTGCAAGAACTATAATTCTATATAAAAAAAGAACATATTTTAGAGCGCCTGGGTGGCTCAGTGGGTTAAAATCTCTGCCTTCGGCTCAGGTTATGATTCCAGGTACCTGGGATTGAGTCCCACAGTGGGCTCTCTTCTCAGCAGGGAGCCTGCTTCCATTCCTCTCTCTCTGCCTGCCTCTCTGCCTTCCTGTGATCTCTGTCAAGGAAATAAATAAAATTTTTAAAAAAACATATTTTATACCAGTTATTCATGTTTATTAACTAAGATATCACATTACAAATAATACAAACAGTTGCTCTTTATTAATACCTTCAACCAAGATCAAAAAAATATGTCATATTTTCTCCAAAAATTTTATATCATCTGATAGGTCAGATATATATAAAATTACATTTAAAGTTTTAAAATATCAGCAAATATTTTCATTTAAATGCAAACTTCAAAGAAAATCTACTTTTCCGAACACGACTTTTTATCCTATTTTTTTAAATTTTGTCAACAATGGATAAAATGTTTAGCGAGACTATAAATGTTAGATCGAAAAAATGATTAATAGATGTAGGTTCAAAATATTATGTTCCATTAAAAATGATTTAGACTTTGATGAACATCTGTTTGGTAATATGTTGTATCCAGATACAGTAAATTAATGACATATATAAAATTATAGGGAAATGACACCTTCCGTTCCATTATGAGTAGAGCTTTTAAAATGCTATTTGTCACATCTTGTCATCTTCTTATTATGTAGCATTTAAAAAATGTATACTCTTCACTTTGAAGTCTTTTAGACATCTAAAATATGACATTCTATTGATTGTGTATCCATATTCCTTTATTGCCAGTTTGAACAAATCCACATGCTTTGATTCAAAGGTAATAAATTCCTCTTATTTGGAAAAATGATGTTTATTTTTGTTCTCTCACCCTTAGCAGGTGGTTTCATTTTAGCACACTTCAGAGTTATAATTTCATGCCTATTAAAAACATTTATTATGATCTCCATAGATGAATGAAACTTTTATTTTATTAAATTCTTTGCCAAAAAATCTGTTATTTTTAAAAATGTTTTTCCTTTAAAGGGTTATTTTAGAGCATTAAGAGAGGATCTAGGAGTGTGGTATTATGCAATTTTTAAGTAGGTATGAAATGGTTATTTATATGATTGTTTCTTTAAGGCTTATGTATATTGTCCATTATATGCTATAAGATATTTTGAAAGTAAATTTAAAATATGTTTTACATAGTTTATTTTTTGGAAAAAATATTGAAATGACTTATGAAATTCAGTATACTCTCAACATTAATTTTTTCTGAAATTTACCAATAGTCTACTGAACCTATTATATGGCAGATATTACTTCAGACTACACTGGTAAATGAAATACTTGGCTTTGTAGAACTTTTCTTTTAAAGGGTGAGACAATTAAAAGCTATAAACCTTAATAAAAGTTGCATAGTGTATTCAAAAATAATGAGTACAATGGGGAAAAATAAAAATTAGATCAGGGTGAGAAAAATCAAGGTTGCTAGGCAGGGGATGGGGAGTTAAGAATTTTAATAGGAAGATCAGGGTAGTTACAATGAAGCTGACAACTGAACAAACGTATGGAAAGGTGATGAATTTGCCCAGAACTATCAGCAATAAGGTCACTCCAGGCAAAGGAATTGGCTATCTTGAAGGCCATAAGGTTGGATCGTGCCTGGCATATCTGAGGAATAGCAAGGAGGCCACTGTGAGGGACTGAAGAGTAGCAGGGAAAGAGGTCACAGAGGTCACATGAGTGGCTAGATCATGTAAAAGCTTAGAAGTCATTGTAAAACTCTGGCTTTTATATTTGGAAATTTACTGTGTGATAGAATTTCTGCTAATAACTAAGAGTTCAAATGTCCATAAAATTTCAAGGATTCTTTTTCCTGTAAGACAGAATAAAGAAAAAGAGTTTGTATTTCGCATGGTGTAACAAATGCTCGGAGATCCAAGTGTAGGAAGCTATGGGAGCACAGAAGAAGGCACTAAAATCACACCAATATATTTGATGACTGTGACTATATATAAAATTGTATTTTCGAGATTTTTTTATAGTCATGGAATCACACAGTATATACTATTCATTGCTTGGCTTTTCTTTTCTCAGCATCATTACTTTGAGAATCTCCAATTGTAAATAGTTCATTTTGATGTTGAATAGTAATCTCTTAAATGAATAGATCATAATTTGTCTTTGCTCTATTGATGGACATTGATGAACATTTCCACTGTTTTCAATTCTTAAAATAAAGCTGCTACGAAATTCATATACAAGTCCTTGTATGAACATAGGGTTTGTTTCTCTTGGTTAAATGCCTAGAACTAAAATGGCTATTGGTGTAACTGCAACATATTTTGCATTTAAAAAATTTTCAAACTATTTTCCAAAGTGATGGTATCATGATATATGCCAACAACAGTTTAGATTTTTTGTTGCTTCTCAATCTAGCTCAGACGAAGTACAATTAGCCTTTATAATTTTAGCCATTTTAATAGATATGTAAGCATGTCTCATTATGATTTTAATTTGTATTTCTTTAATGTCTAAATGTTGAGAAATTTGTCATGTGCTTATAAGCCATCCATATCCTTTTGGTGACATGTCTCCTTCACTTCCTGGGTCTTTGTGCAAATAACATCTCATAAATGAGATATAACCACCCAACACAAAATAAAATTAACTTTCATCCCAGCATTCTCCAATGGCTTTTACCTTTCTTGTATTTCTTTGTAACACTTATCACCATCAACCATCAATGATTATTCTATTACTGGTTTATTTCCTTATTGGAGACAGAGAGAGAGAGAATTGGGAGGGGCCGCAGAGGAGGAAGAAAACACCCCACTGCCTAGAAAGCTTGCTGGGGAGTTACATCCCAGGACCCTGAGATCATGACCCAAGCCAAAGGCAGTCACTCGATGGACTGAGCCAAGGAGGTGCCCCTCTATTATTGGATTATTTCACTATTATATTTGAAAAGAATGCAAGCTCTTTGTGGTCAGGTATTTTATATGTTTTATTAATTGAAGTATTCTCAGAAAGGTAGCTGGCAGATTGTAAGGGATCATTAAACTGTACTTTGTTGTTATTATTTGGCTCCTTTACGGGCTTTACCTCTTACGCTAGAAGTCTATCCTTCAGATGTAAGCAATAAGAATAGAGCCCTGCTGCCTGTTCAAATGAGTAAAAAGCCTGTATTAAGTGGATATTTTAAAAGCTAAATGAATGGCTTAATAGTTGTATATAGGGGGAAAGGGAACATATTTTCCACGGTTTAGAAGTGGAGTTCTTTTATAGAGTTCTTGTACAAGCCTACACTATTGAACAATAACGGGCAGTTGTACATTACAATTATACAAAAACTTTGGTAATTTATATCCTTTTTTTGTAATTCATGACTGGACCATTTAATTCCTTAGGAGCATTATAGCATTTCAACTTTTCATGTTCAATAAACTTATTGGGGTTGCTACCTTTTTATTCAAATGGAGAAATAGTCATGATTTCATCTAAAGAAAGTGTTATTGATTGTGTTGTTTTCTAGGAATGAGTCGCACATGCTAGTTTAAAAGTTTTGTTAAATTCCCAAGTGTGTCACCGATAAAAGCCTTTTGTAGATTAGTAACTTGATCAAAACAGAAAAGTTATGTAACACTCAATTGTTATACTATCTTTGTTTCCATCTTGCATTGTAATAACACCCATCTTAACTCTATTTAAGACAAGTCATCGCCAGATGGCTTTCTGGCATTGAGTGCATGATATGAAATCTAGTATAACTAAAAGTTTTTGGTTTTAGTAGCCTATAAATCAATTTAGAAAAATATATGTATTTGAATATAAGGTAAAGTTTTAAATTATTTGGCAATAGTAAACTAAACTTTTTTTTGGTAAATTTTTATTTTCTAAAATTTCATTGAGCTCTTTTGCAATAAGAAACAAGTTACAAAAAATTAAGGTTTATTTACCCCAATTCAAAATTATTAGGAATATAATCATAGAGGTTAAAGTATTTAAAATATTGAACCCAAAATATTTTATTAGGTAAATTCGTGAATGCTGAGCATTCACTGTTAAAATATACTAATACTATTGATAGACTGGTAGAAGCCTAAAATCAAATATTTATTAAATATTTATATCCATATCTTTCATGGCTTGGTAATTCATTTCTCTATCATTAAATAATATTCCATTGTTTGCATGTACTACACTTTATTTGACCTTTAACCTATGGAAGGATATCTTGGTTGCTTCCAAGCTTTTGTCAGTAATGAATAAAACTACTATAGACATCTTTGTGGGTATAGATTTCATCTTCTTTGGATAAATACCAAGAACTGCTACTGCTGAATCATCTGGCAAGAATATGTTTAGTTTTGTAAGAAACTGCCAAGTTGCTTTCTATTCTTTATTCTCAATAGATATGGAAGAACATTCCTGTTGCTCCACATCCTCACCAACATTTCGTGTTCTGTTCTGGGTATGTACTGGTGTCTCTTTTTTGTTTTAATTTGCATTTTCCTGATGACATATGATGTGAAGCATCTTTTTATATGCTTATTTGCCATCTGTAATATTTTAGTTTGTGAGGTATCTGCTAAGGTCTTTGGCTCATTTTTAATTAGGTTCTTCCCCCATTGTTGAGTTTTAAGGGGTCTTTGTGTCTTTTTGATTAACAGTCCTTTGCCAGATGTGTATTTTGCAAATTTTTTCTCATAGTCTGTGCTTTGCCTTTTCGTTCTCTTGGCATTGTTTCACAGAGTAGACATTTTTAAATTCAGTGCTTGTGCTTCTGTAGCTAAAGTTATTTCCAAAACCAAGGTCATTTAAATTTTCTTCTATATTACCTTCTACATGTTTCATGTTTAGGTTTATAATCCAATCTGATTTAATTTTTGTGAAGAGTGTATGATATCAGCCTGGATTTTTTTTATTTATTTATTTTATTTTATTTTTATTTTATATATTTACATTTAGCTTCACCATTACTCCAGAACCATTTGTTTAAAAGATTGTATTTTGCTCTCTTGTATTGCTTTTGCTTTCATATTAAATATAAAATATAATTGATAATATATATTCAGTTCCCTTTATCTAGTCTTTCTGTGGTATTACAATATCTTGCATACAATTATCATTATGGTAAACTTTTTAAAAATGATTTTATTTATTTGACAGAGAGAGATCAAAAATTGGCAGAGAGACAGACAGTGAGAGAGATGAGGAGAAGCAGGCTCCCTGCTGAGCAGAGAGCACAATATGGGACTCGATCCCAGGCCCCTGGGATCATGACCTGAGCCAAAGGTATAGGCTTAACCCACTGAGCCAGGGGGTGCCCCGTCGTTATGGTAAACTTTGAAGTCAGTCCTCAGTCTTTGTTCTCCTTCAACACTATGTTGACTATTGTGAGTCTTTGCATCTCCATATAAACTTTAAAATAAGTTTGTTAATATTAAGCAAAATGAGACCTCAAGGATCTGAGAGAATGTCTAAGAAGTACTTGATACATCCCTTGGGTATGGTTTATTAAGTGTCCACCTGTCTGAAAGCTGGGGAATCTAGATAAGGGAGGGAAAATTAGTTATGATGAAACATATCAACAAACATGAATAAATGTTGTAAAACTAATTGTCATGGCTCATATACAATATGACCAACAGAGGGACTATCAAAAGGAAAGCATCAGTTATGTTTATTGTGAAATTTTTTAATCAAAATAAAGCAATGAGAGGGGAAGACACAATGAGAAAATTACCATTTTTTAATCGGTAAACTTCTTACCAAATAGAATAGGTTTTATATTCTAAGTAGTATATTGAAAAGTAAAACATTGGGGTGCCTGGGTGGCTCAGTGGTTTGGGCTGCTGCCTTCGGCTCGGGTCATGATCTCAGGGTCCTGGGATCTAGCCCTGAATCGGGCTCCCTGCTCCGCAGGAAGCCTGCTCTCCTCCCTCTCTCTCTCTCTCTCTCTGCCTGCCTTTCTGCCTACTTGTGATCTCTGTCTGTCAAATAAATAAATAAAA
Source organism: Mustela nivalis (assembly GCF_964662115.1). Lineage (NCBI taxonomy): Eukaryota > Metazoa > Chordata > Mammalia > Carnivora > Mustelidae > Mustela > Mustela nivalis. The sequence continues at coordinate 11,889 of NW_028135808.1, forward strand.
TATTTTTTAAAAAAAGTAAAGAAAAGTAAAAGATTAAAAAATAAAATTTTATTTTAAAAAAATTATGTAATTTTTTAAAAAGGTTAAAAATAGCAGAACCATTTTTCTTATAACTGGAAAATACATTGTATATATATATATATCTATCAAAAATACTTGTTGGGCGCCTGGGTGGCTCAGTGGGTTAAAGCCTCTGCCTTCGGCTCAGGTCATGATCCCAGAATCCTTGGATCAAGTACCACATCGGGCTCTCACCTCAACAGGGAGCCTGCTTCCTCCTCTCTCTCTGCCTGACCCTGCCTACTTGTGATCTCTGTCAAAGAAATAAATAAAATCTTTTATAAAAAAATTTAAAAAAATAACTTTCATGTCTGGAATCAGGAGCATATGGAAAAAAATAATATCTGAGGACAATACTTCTGCCATGTTTTGTGCCTTGTTAATATTTTTAAACAGTCAGGAAACTTTTAGCTTTATTGAAATACCTGCTAAGATACCAGCAGTGCCTTTTGGAGCCCTATGACTATAAAAATTACTTGCAAATATTCAAAATGTTTACTATGGTGTCACTATTTAGGGCCACCACCAAGTATGTTTCAGAAGTAAGCATAACTGTTACTCTTCCATAAGGCAAAAGGGCATGTTTTCAGGAGTTCCATTTGCTGTACCAGGAGGTGAATCAAGTAATGATTTTTGTCTATAAAATAATTCACTTTTCAATCTAACATTCCTCATTCCACATTATAATAATAAAAACTAGGAGGAGACTAAAACAAACAACAAACTACAACTATAACAACCAGCTTTTCCTTCAGTGGGAAAGTAAATAGAACCTTATGATTAGCCTGAAATTTATTTTTAAATATTTTTAAGATAAGCGTTTTTGTTAGAAAACCATATATTTTATATAGCTTAGATAATAATAGGCACAGTTTTATTAACTTCTAAAAAGTCTAGTTACTTCTATTTATCTATTAACTCATCTCTTTATGAAGTAGAAAATGATCACACCTATTGTATCTACCCAAGTTTGTATGCTTTGGTTATTTTATGTTTGCTATTTCCTTGCTTAGTTTTTACAATATTTGATACATAATAGTATCTTTAAGTGCATCTACGGTTTCACAGAATTTGTTTGAACTTCATAAAAATGTACCATAATTTTTGCACTGTCCTTGTTTTACTTCTCTATTAACTTTCCAAGATTTATTCACTTAGAGTGTGTAGCTATCATTTATTTTTATTCCTCCATAATGCTATGTTTACAAATTTGTATTTATCTGTACTTTTAAAAATATCTTAATTATATACCATTTCTCATCTCGCGTAACACTCACCTTACTTCTACACTTATCAGATATTATGTAACTGAAAACCACAACTCAGCAACAAGATAGCTCCATTTTTCAAAATTAAATGGCTTACCAGAATTCTTTAATTCTATCCTTTATTTGTATTAGATGACCCTTTATTCTGGTATTTGGCATTGTTCATATGGAGGAAAGCTTATAAGTTGATATTCCATAAATAGAAGGATTTATTATGATTGATTAATTATTTTCATTTAGAATGCATAGAATATGGTTGATTTAATATTTCTTTCTTACTCTCTGCCTGGAACATAGCCACTAAAAAATTAAGTTAATTACCTAGACTTTAAACTGCATATTAATAGGATAACATACAGAACTCTTCTCAGATTGGAACACCTGGGTGGCTCAGTCAGTTAAACGCCTGAGCCTTTAGCTCAGGTCATGATCTTAGGGTCCTGGGACTCAGTTCTGCAACAGATTCCCTGCTTAGCCGGGAGTTTGCTTCTCCCTCACCCTGCTGCTCCCCCTGCTTGTGGTCTCTATCACTCTCTCTCTTACTAATAAATAAAATTAAAAAAATAAATTCTTCTCAGATAGCTAATATAGAATATCGTCTTTGTATTTATCAAACGGAAAGTGCCATATAATAATTAAATTCAGACGACTTCAAATTCATTTTTTAACCAGTAAGAAAGTACTGGAAACAAGCCAAAAATGTCTTTAATGAATTAAAGAAGTAGATTGATTTTCAATATCTTAATGTTTCTAAAATTAATTGCAAGGTTTTTATACTAGATATCAGTGTAAATATTCATTATACAAGGATATTCTAAAAATAACCCTGAGAAAACTACTTAACATATATTATGAACATAACGAGTTTGACAAAAGTCAGTTTGGGTAAAACTTACAATACCTACCACCTGAAACTCTTGTTCTATAATTTAATTATTTTAATTTACAAAAATACAAAAATAATATATCAGAGTAAGTATAATGATAGCTTTGAAGGTATGCTCTGGTTGTGCACTGTTTACTATTTAAAGGGAAATCAAATATGTGATGCTTATGGTGTGACTGTATTAAAATTCAACAAGTTCAGAAGCATACGAGGAATAGAATAAAGACAAAAGATGACCCTTACTTATCCTAAAGATAGACAATGGTATATATGTGCTAGTTGGGGAGAGAATCCAGTCCGTAGATGGAGGATGTGGTAGTGGAAAAAAAAAGACACAACGTTTTGGTTGAACGTTTAGCACTATATTTTATAAAGTGAAATTGTGTGTTAATAGCCTTGAATAAAATCCAAAAACTATTTTCAATTCATTGAAGATTATTTAGGAAAAACTTGAAAAATACAACTTGATAAGGATTCCAATAAAAGATTCATAAGCAATACAAGTTTCAGAATTTTTAGTATATTTTCCCTAAAAAGCCATGTGATTTAAATTAAAGAGAATTCTATTTACCTGCCACTTAAATAAGAGGAAAATATTTGGTTTTGTAATAAGTCAATAAAATAAATTAACATATCTTGAGAAGACAGATATGCACACTAAGTTAAAAATAATAGTGCTTAAGCTGTTCAGCAAACATTTGTAAAATTCCTTGCCATCAGCTAGCTCTGGAGTTCTGCTTGGTGAGTAAGGCCATGTAAGTTACTGCTCAGAGTACTGACGCAAAGCAATTGTCCCCTTCGCATCCATTTTTTGCCATTGATATGTCATGCTATGTTGTTTAGAGATACATAGATGGCCCTACATGAAGGCCTTTTTTTGTGTGTATATGGGTGACTGTGATTTAACTTTCAAATCAGATGGCTCCTGATTTACAATGATTCAACTTATGAAATATTTGGCAATGATGTGAAAGTGAAAGTGATTCAGTAGAATCTGAACTTTGAACTTTGAATTTGGGTCTTTATAAAAAGGGCCAGTGTCATGTGGTATGGTGCCATCTTGTGATGCTGGGCACGGGCATTGAGCCACAGCTCCCAGTCAGCTAGAAGATTACAGGGGTGAACACCTGATATTCTTACAACCATTCTATATATAACCATTCTTCTTTTTTTTAGTGTAATATTTAATAAATTGCATGTGATATTTGATACTTTGTTATAAAATAGGCTTTGCTTAAGATGATTTTGCCCAAATGCAGGCAAATGTAAGTGTTCTGAGTATGTTTAAATAAGGTTAAGGTAAGCTTATTTAAAATGGATGCGAAGGGGACAATTGCTTTGCATCAGTACTCTGAGCAGTAACTTACATGGCCTTACTCACCTAGCAGAACTCCAGAGCTATCTGATGGCAAGGAATTTTACAAATGTTTGCTGAACAGCTTAAGCACTATTATTTTTAACTTAGTGTGCATATCTGTCTTCTCAAGATATGTTAATTTATTTTATTGACTTATTACAAAACCAAATAATTTCCTTATTTAACTGATATTTGATAGTTTAGGGGTATTAAATGCATTTTCATTTTTTTATGGGTGTCTCTGTACATAGCCCCCTTGTAAGCTGAGGAACATCTCTATATGTATATGTAGCCTTGGTATGGCTTACATATTATTGGCATGAAACATCTAGAACAGTACGTGTGCCATATAATTGTCTACAACATCAAACAAGTTTCTTGAAAACTTGTGCCAAAGGGGTTATGTCTTTAAGGATTCTTATTTCAGAAGGCTTCTCTCTCTCAAACGTAAGATTTTTCAGAAGTTAAGTGAAAATCTGACCAAACTAAACATTTTTCCATTTTCCCTAGTGAGCAAAGATAGCTAAAATCTATCTGCCATTTTCAACACTGTACTCAACGACTAGAATTACGACTGTAATTCTAATTTAAGAACAGATTATTTATATCAAAACCACATGTTGGCCTAATCTTACACAATATTCATAAATCTCACTCAGATCCTTGGACACTTTTATTTGTTGAGTCTATATGGTACTACGGACATTCATCTTTTTTGACCTCATAGCTTCATGTATGTCTATACTTTTGAAAATACATGCATCATAGTTCCATTGTAAAATGTATGGGTTATAAAATGTGCTATGCTATCAAAATGGTAATAAGAACATACAAATGACCTGATGTAATGAACTGGACCAGATTGCCAGATATCACATTTCATACCAGAAAGATTCAGTGGTAAGTTTTAATATGGCCAGCTACACTTCGACTGCATTATAACTCATTTAACTTCTTTCTTTGTGTACAGTATTATACATTAGTCAGTACTATAGTAAATAAGTACTTTGGACAGATGTAAATATGCTGTAATAAAAATGTTTTTCTTCTTTCTTTTAGTCCTTTTCACTTGTAAGACTAGCCACAAATACCATGCCTCCCCCAAAATAATTTGCAATCCAAATTTATCTCTAAATGAATTTATTGCACAGAAAAAAATATATATATATACACTTACAGTAGACATGTTCAAGAATAGTTACACAACAGCAGGGCCTTAAAGGTAAGCAGTATAGTTGTTTGTTTTGTTTTCTTTTTTCTTTAAAAAGAAAGAGGTTATGTGAAATATTGGAATTTTATTTCGAGGCCTAGTATTTCAAGACAGTTAACTACACTTACGGTGTCAACAGCCTCTTGTTGGCAGTATGATTTTATTGGCTCCATGGAATAACAGCAAGAATTTACTATTGCTTCTTTCTTTATGACACACACAGAAAAAAAAAAATTGACACATTTGCTCAAGACCAACCAGAATCATTTTAACCTATTAAAATGGATGGGAGGACTTCACTGCCAAAGTCACTGCTGGGTTTTCACAATTTATTGCAGACAATCTGCTACTCCCATTATGATAAAGGAGAGAAGAGTCATAATCAAGGAAGAAAGCTAGATTAATACTTGGAATTATCATTGAATTATTTAGCCTGCTATAGGATTATTATTATTACTGTCATTTGATAATTTTCTCTCATTTTATTAAACACAACTGTGAGTAATTACCCTACCTAATATTTCTCTGTATTGGCTGACTAGCTAGCAAACATTCATGAAAATATCCATTAGCCACACGTATAAAATCCTGCATTATGATGCTGTTGAATCAGAACATACCACTACCTGATCCTGTAGCTCTTTGAGGATTTGCAAATCAATTAATTCTATGTTTATTGGATTTTTCCCCTACAATTAGAAAATTTATAATAGAGGCCATGAACATTACTAGTTTTAGCATTTTAAACCAGCAATCACACTTTGATTTTTACAACAAAAGCAGAAATATAAACACACACATTTGGATCAGTTTTCTGTTAGTCTGTCTGAACTTCAAAATCCTATTCGTCAAGATAATGCACACCAAAGTTCTGGAGTAAACAAGAAATTAGATGGCACCTGAACACTTGGTTTAATATTCTCCAAAGGGCTATGCAACTTATTTCTTACATTATGACATTGTTTTACAAAGATCCACACTTTTATAATGTTAGTATTTTTAATAATCAATAAAGTCAATTAATCATGATTAAAAATCAAACCTAAAAATTTCTACTTTTTGCTTTTGCCCCCTCCATTTAGAACTTATTTATAGCCTGATAATTCAAAGGTCCCTATGTTTATGAAAATATGGACAGAAATAGCTCTAAGATCCCATTCAGAACTTGATATTAATCTAAGTCTTTTGGCTCCATTTATCCTGAGAGCAAAGAGTAGGACAAAGGATTTGAGTACTGTTAGTTTATCTGGGAGATTATCCAAGGTAGAAAAGAATGGGAAAGTGATACAGTGAAGAAGCAACTTTGTCAAAGAGGTACATTGTTGATATAATTGTTGTGGATAGAAAATGAAGGCTTGCTTTTACTGAAAGGTCCTGAGAAACTTCTTTAAGTTGTCCTCATGAAGACCTGAAAACTGACAATTTTATCTATGGTTCTTATTTCCACTTCACTGAGAGCTGTCCTCAGAGGACATTAACTCACCTACAATTTTGGGTTGTGTTGGACACATTCTAAAATGAGAGATAGAGCATGAGATGTTATCAGTGTTAAGTAACTGCAATTTCCCATGGAACTATCCACCACAGGTTTGGCTATAATCAGGTGTTGGGCCTTGATATCAGCGGGATTTGGGGCAGTATCATTTTAGGTTAATCATTACATATGAAATTTCCAAAAACTTCAACTGATGAAACTTTGATTATTAATCTATAAATATAACAATAAATCTACAGTATTCAAATTATTTTCATAGAAATACACAGACAAAGCATCAATTGATTAATATTTAAATGTTACAAAATACTGAACTGAAAGAATTTGGTCATATAACAACGTGTAACAAGTAGAACTTAGGTTTAGGTTAGAACTCAGAATGCATTTGAGACTCAGTTAAGAAATTGAATGGAGGGACGCCTGGGTGGCTCAGAGGGTTAAGCCACTGTCTTCGGCTCAGGTCATGATCCCAGGGTCCTGGGACTGAGCCCCAAATTGGGCTCTCTGCTCAGCAGGGAGCCTGCTTCCTCCTCTCTCTCTCTGCCTGCCTCTCTGCCTGCTTGTCATCTCTCTCTGTCAAATAAATAAATAAAATCTTAAAAAAAAGAAATTGAATGGATGTCTGACTATCTTATAGGTTTGCTAAAAATCAGTGACTTTGTGTTCACGTGTGGCTATGCAGGAATTTTTAACTTTCTCTAAGAAGTTATTAGATTTGATTTTATAATGGCAGTAAAGGATGGGGAAAAGCAAAGTACAAACCCCATAAAGACAAAGACACTGAGTATGAGAAAAGAGTAATAGATAAGAAGAATCAATGCATTTGAGGAAAATGGGAATTGAAATACACCGTGATTGTTCATTTTTTTAGATGCAGAAAACAAAACTAGCTTGCAAGAAGGAAATAACAGAAGTCCTGTTGTGATGTGAGACAGAATCCTGGAAAAGGCAGTGACGTGGAACAAAGGAGTAGGGAGTAAATATCAGGTAATTTGGATAGGAAGGAGTTAGGAGGTAATTGCTTGATAAATTTTATATGGCCCACTTAAATGCACAGATTTCTCTTCTTTAATTTATATGGAGAACAGGGTGTCCTTTCTCTTCCATTTCAGAGCACCAGAGGTGTACTCTTTCAGACTGAAAACCTGAAAAGCTCAGGACTCAGTTGCTTAAGCACAGCTGAGAGAATATATTTCAATTAAGATTTACATTTTGCTGTATGTAGTAGACTGTCAAAAGTGCTTTAGCCATATTTTTTCATTTAACAAAAGACTACAGAGAGTGTTTTCTGGTGTTGGTTTAGAGTGTCCATCCCTCTGAACAGATTTTTCTCTCAACGTCTGGGGCAAGAAATCAATTGTTACATATGTATTCACTAAAAAAGCAGCTGGAAGATGCTGAGCAATGTGGCCCATTAGATCAAGGCACCAGCACACACTTGTGAGTGGTGAGCTCCCAAGGCTGGAGGAAAATTCTAGAATAAAGTGCTCATTAGAGAGCCATACCTTTTCTCCTGTTTCCTTACCTCTCTGCAGTACCCTCTTGTATCCACAGCATTGGAAATGCTTTTAGCAACACACCACACTGAATCACCACCAATTATGTGATTCTCTTGGTGGAAAACCAAACACTGTGTAAAAACTGTGGTTTTCTAGTTCATGCTTCTGGATGGAAAATAATTCAGAATAAACTGATAGGAGTAGCCAAGAGAGATTTAATCTTCTGTTTGGAAAAGGGCTTCTATATAAGTGAGTAGAGGAACCTTTAAGAATTATTCATGTTTAGGGGCACCTGGGTGGCTCAGCGGGTTAAGCTTCTGCCTTTAGCTCAGGTCATGATCTCAGGGTCCAGGGATCAAGCCCCACATCAGGTTCTCTGCTCAGCGGGGAACCTTTTTCCCCCTCCCTCTTTCTGCCTGTCTCTGCCTACTTGTGATCTCTGTCAAATAAATAAATAAAGATTTTTTAAAAAAATACTTATTCATGTTTACATATATGCACCAGAATGCTATGTCCCTTGTCAAATAGGCTTCAAATCAACAAAAATGATAATATTTTACTTAATAAGTTTTTTAATTCCTCTATTAACATTTTGGAATACATCATTTTAATGCACATCTGCAAATTTGTAATCACTTTATGTGAGACAAGGAATGCTTAAAAAGGCAACCAGGGGCACCGGGGTGGCTCAGTGGGTTAAGCCTCTGCCTTTGGCTCAGGTCATGATTTCAAAGTACTGGGATCGAGCCTTGCATCAGTCTCTCTGCTCAGCCGGGAGCCTGCATCTCTCTCTCTCTTTCTGCCTGCCTCTCTGCCTGCTTGTGATCTCTCTATGCGTCATATAAATAAATACAATCTTAAAAAAAAAAAAAAAGGCAACCAAAAAACATTTACAGTTTTGGACAGGAGTTTCCCTTACGTTTGGATAAGGATGCAAATTCAACTTCATAATAAATTACACTGCATCATAAAGATTAAATGCACTCAGGGATTGCGTTCTCTCCTCCCTCCACTCTATCGTACATACAGCTGCCCAACTAATCTTCCAAAAACACACATTTTCATGTGCTGCTTTTCAAAACTAGCTTCCTGGCTTCCTGTTGCCTGAAAAAATAGTCTCAAATGCTTTTGTCTGGCATTCAGGGCTCTCTAGGATGGGCACTCTGGCCAACACATCACTGCTCGTTTGTTCCACCACACACAAGTGGATCTCGGGCTAGTTATTCAGAGACCCACCTCCTCACCGACCCAGCAAAGGTCTAGTGCATCTACTAAACTCACGGCTCACTCAGTGATGTTCTCAAAGGCCATTAGTGGGTGACATGCCACTGCTAGAGTCAGGAGCCAGTGTGAAGTTGCCGCTGCCTAAGTGCATGGACTGAAAGCGGGAACGTTGATTCTCCAGGAGAAAACTGGGGCATTGTAATGAGAAGGCAGATGGCAAAACTACCCAGGTCCCCTATGACTGCTTTAACACACTCTGGACAAAATTGAAGGAGACAAGTGAACGTATTAACTCCCACTTAGGCTGTAGAAGGCAAATGCGACGGAGGGAAGGCGTTATCTTCTTCTGGAACAAACCACTTAGCTCCAGCTACTTTTATAAATAGATCAGACCCTGTCCAGGAGCCCACTTAGCTGGGTTCATTTGTATACAATGTCCATACCATCAGGAATATTAACACTTTATCTCAGATTGCATTAATTTAAATAAAACTTAACAAAAATGGTGTGAAATGAACAAAAACACCATATTCTGTGATGAATCAAATGAAATACATTTTCAGTTGCTGTTTTCCCCATTTAAAGATAAAATTTCTGATAACTGTCATTATTTGTGAAAAGACACAAGACCAACAGTTTGTGTGCATGTGTGTTTTGGTTTTCAGTTTTTGGTTATTTCTTCCCCTTAAGGCTATAGCCATATTGTCACTAATAAAGATCTCAAATTTGCCTGGAAGCTTTCATGGCAAATTGTCAGTCTGAGGGAAGTCACCATCCAGCCAAATGGCTTTATACATCATCAGTGCCTTTCTTCCACACACATTCTCTTCCTGGTTTAGACATTAGTTACCCTGGTTCTACAGTGACACAGTATTTGCATCTCTCTCCTGTCCATAACTCCTAAAAGTTGGGGACCTCTCACTTTGGTTTCCCCAGAGCATGACATTTTATTTGGTGCTTGGGGGGCAATGGGCAGTTCAAGAAGTATGTTAATACTATCACTCAATGTCTTGATCCATGCTATGCACCAACAGTGTAGTAAATATCGTTCATTTCTTGTAACAAAGGCAGTAGAAACTTCTCCCAAGGGACGGAATTCCAAGGACAGAATGAAGGCAGGAAGGGAGATGGTCTATTTGGACCTACTTTGTGAGAGACACTGGTTTAGGTATTTATATGTATACATTATACCACTGAACTGTCACAATCCTGCAAATTCTTACATGCTTGGGTTTCTATGTAGCAAGTTTAGCAAGCCACCCAAATTCACAGTGACAGGCCCGTGAGTCAAATCCAGCATGCTTGACTCCATGATTGTCAAGTCCACTAGCCCCATATATCATGAATCTGAGATTCATGAGTGTGTAGGTGCTATCAGGAAATGTCAAAAATGCGCATTTCAGGGACACATGGATGGCTCAGTTGGTTAATTGTCTACCTCCAGATCAGGTCATAATCCCAGCATCCTGGGATCGAGTCCCCCATCAGGCTTCTTGCTTACCAGGAGCCTGCTTCCCACTCTGCCTGCCTCTCCCTCTGCTTGTGCTATCTCTCTGACAAATGAATAAATTAAATCTTTTGTAAAAATCTTGTTAAAAAGGCCCATTTTAAAGAATGTTTTAAAACATTGTTTGGACAGCAATAGAAGTGAAAGCAGAAAGACATAATGTAACGACAGATAGTTTATTTGGGTACTCTGGTGGATGAATGTTTTTAAATTAGTTTTTCGTGGACATGGGGAGTTAGAGAGGAGAAGGAAGGTGGGAGAAATTGGAAGGGAAGCTGAACCATGAGAGACTATGGACTCTAAAAAACAATCTGAGGGGCACCTGGGTGGCTCAGTGGGTTAAGCCGCTGCCTTCAGCTCAGGTCATGATCCCGGGGTCCCGGGATGGAGTCCCGCATCGGGCTCTCTGCTCAGCAGGGAGCCTGCTTCCTCCTCTCTCTTTCTCTGCCTGCCTCTCTGCCTAATTGTGATCTCTCTCTGTCAAATAAATAAATAAAATCTTTAAAAAAAAATAAATAAAAAAATAAAAAACAATCTGAGGGTTTTGAAGGGGCGGGGGTTTGGGAGGTTGGGGTATCAGGTGGTGGGTATTATAGAGGGCACTGCTTGCATGGAACACTGGGTGTGGTGCAAAAAGAATGAATACGGTTATGCTGAAAATCAATAAAAGATAAATTTAAAAAAATTAGTTTTTTGTAAACTGCAAAAAAAGAAAAGCACTCCCATTTATAGCGTACACTTTATGGTTGACAAAGCACGTGCCAACAATAAAAATAATGATGGGTTACCGTTACAATTCATAGAAAAGGAGGTACAGGGAAATTGAATGAAAGGGAATAACAAAGTAGGTTCAGAAGTCCATCTTCCTTGTAAAAAAAATTAAACTGAAAATGCGTTTCTGCCACCTCTCTCCTGTTTGATCTGATAAAGAATGACCACGATACAGGAATTATAGTTCGGGGTTTTGAAAAGCATAATAGCTTTATACCAACACTTGAGCTTTTATTTTTTTATTTACGTATTTATGGCTAACAAGATAGCTCGATTTGATATGCGGTTCGTGACAACCAACCTCAGAAGTAATTCCATCTTCATGAGAAGTCAGAAAGAACCACAAACCAAACCTCAAAATAGATTCAAAGAGAAAATAGTCTTAAAAATCTTTCCCTTCCTAAAGCCTCTCCGTTCAGCTCAGGTCATGATCCTAGGGTCCTGGGATTGAGCCCCATGTCTGGCTCTCTGCTCAGCGGGGAGCCTGCTTCCACTTCTCTCTGTGCCTGCTCTCTGCCTACTGGTGATCTATGTCTGTCAAATAAATAAAAACTAAAAAAAAAAATTTCCCTTCCTATCAGAAGCAGACCAAACCACTAACAAATTCCCCAGAAAGCTTCATCTAAAAGGTTGTACTTTCTTCAAACACCCAGCAGGACCTTCTTCTCTGGGCCTGGTATTTCTTCAATGGCCTATTCCAGAGAATAAGACACTAAATTACTGAGCGCCATGGGCCTCAGAACCATGAAAGAGATGATGAGAGGCACAAAGCAGGCCTCTGGTCACCAAGAGGGTATGTAAATGTTTGCTGCTTTTATGCATTTTTCAAAGCTGAGTTTTTATCTGGAGGCCGTTCCATTATGATAAATTGCTGATACCGTATAGTAAAAGCCATTAAATGATCTTTTACAAACCATTTCCTATCTTTGCATTCTCATGTGCCAAGATAGACACGGATTATTTAAATCCCTGAAGAGAGTGCTATTGCATTTAAATTGCCTGTAACCTTCGTGCAATAGATTTATGGTTGATGATAGATTTAGTTAAGAGATAACTGTTTTAAATATTTATTCTCAGTAAAGGATTTCAACCCATGCTCATTTAAGTAAGTTGGTGCATAATCCCTTTTCTATGAAACCATAGTGCAAGGACCAATACCGCGCTTCCCAGAGAACCCCAAGCTCTTTTTCTACAATGGCCATATGCCTATGTACCAGGCGTCCTCTTTTCACTCCCTTTGTGGAGCACCTACCATGGAGGTCATGTAATAACCAATGACCAAAAAACAAACAAAAAACCCAAACATCCAGGTCGAAGTTATTCGCGCCTGCCATCATGCAAAGGCAAACACTGCCTGAGGGATTCTCAGTTTTTCCGCCCCCCCTCCCCCACTCTCCTCTGGCTCTTCCGCTCTCCACATTCACAAGCCTTCTGGCCTCCCTTTCCTCTCCTCATTGTCACTTTTATTAAATGGTTTTTTTCTGCATGTTGTCCCGCAGAGCGATTTCATGAATGAACATACAGGAAACTGAGTCGGAGCCCACCTGTGAGAGCCCACCTGTGGAGGCCTTTCATTAGAATGGTCTCTGGTTCTAGCCTCAGTTCAGAATACTGCGTGTACCTGAGGACCGAGTCCAGATGTTTCTTTCATCTCTGACTTGAATTTGAAATCCTAATGTCACTATGACCTGGGAAGCCGAGGTCCACAGCATCTTCATCTGAAATTCCACTAGAGCTCCCATTTACCTAGTGCCCAGCCTGAGTCTGTTTTCCACTACTGTCAGGGTTCTAGAAGTTCATGCACTGCCCACCACTGACAGTAGGGGCATCTCTCTGTCCAGATTTTCCCTTTACATAAGGAGGTCAGTTACAGGAGATTAGGGCCCACTCTAACCACCTCACTGTAATGTGATTGCATCTGTAAGGACTCTAGTTCCAAATAAGTTCACGTTCTGTGGTACCAGAGATAAGGACAGCAGCAAGGCTTCTGAGGGAAATACAGGTCAGCTCTTAACAGTCCACTCTCTGGCTCCCCAAATTCGTGTCCTTCCCGTGTGAAAAATACTTTCACCCAATGCCCTCCAAAGCACTAATCATCCCAGAATCAACTCAAAATCTGAAATCTCATCTGTCCTCCTCCACTGAAAGACCCTGATCTCACCCAGACCATGGGACCTGAGGACTGCATCCAGAAGCCACAGTCTCCTGGTAAAGCTGCCCGTCAGGTCCTGATATCACCCTCATTCATCGCAGCAGCCGAGGGCCTACAGTTCCCAGAGACAGTTTCTCAGAGGAAGTTTGAAGACCACCTCAGAGGACGTTGTTTGGGAGTGGATGAAGCGGGAAGGGGGTCAGAGCCTCCTGCCATTCCCAGGGCACCCAGAACCCAGAGAGTGAGGCCTTGGGTGCTTTCTAGTGACAGATTCAAGGCAATTTTTCGACTTTGGGACTTCAGAGCTAACTTAGTTTTCATTTGTGATTATTATTTTTGTGGGGGGGCCATAGCTTTTCTTTTGACCTATGGCTGTTTTCACTCCCGGTTTTGAAGAAGCCCCTAAATCCTAACCCTGTTGTGGACTCCGAAAGCTCTCAGAGCAGCAGTACTGGGGGACAGTGTGGACACATGGTTTGGTTTCTCCTCTGGCCTGATTCTGCGGCAGCCCCGCTCTGTCCTCCTCAGACTTCAGAGCAATAGCTGAATAAGTGGAGAAAGGACCAGGTGGTCAGGAAGGTGGCCACCGAAGAGTGACTTCTCTGGAGGGTGGCTGAGCTAGCGAGTGAGCGTGTTAGTCCAGCTCTGCCTGCAGTCTGGATGGAGCTGAACAGGGGCCAGCGAAGGGGAGGAGGAGCAGAGAGCGGGGACAAAGGGACCAAAGAGGAGATTCAGACGAAGGGAAGTAATTGTGAGGAGAGAAGAAACTCTAGAAGACAGGCATGTAAGAAAGGAAAAGGGATGAATTGGGCATCAGGAAAGGGCACCACCAGGGATGGAGAGAGGGGAAGGGAAGAGGGAGGGAGGGAGGAAAGGGGAAAAGAAGAAGGGAGGAGTCAGCAGGCCAGGGCTCCCCCTGAATCTGAAGAAGAGGTGGCTGGTCCAGCTTGTCAAACAGGGTGCTCACTCTTTGGTCCCAGTTTCTGCTCCCAGTGCTACTGGGCTTTGCAAGGAAGGCAGGATGTCCCCTGGGACCCACTGGAGCCCACTGGAGCCCACTGGAGCCCACAGGAGGGTGCGAGAGGTAAGATGCCACCTGGTCCTGTCCTGACCTGCTCCCAGCTGCTAGCCTCACCACATGGTGCAAGAGGTACCCCAGAACAAAGGACACAGGCCTGCATGTCTGCCGGTGGCCCTGGGCACTTAGCTCATCGCAGTGAACCACACAGCCTCCTCAACCCACGCTTTCAAAGCCTGCTTCTTCGTTCCTGGCTTTCATGTCTGTATGAACATGAGCCAGATCTAACTCATCTCCGACAGACAATTCTGACTCACCCCGTGTCAGATTTTTATTAGTGGCTGTGATAGAGTAAGATAGCAATGCTCCAACAAACGGACTATTTCCTCCCACGTGACCTCAACAGTCTTATACATTTTCTTAGCGAAAAAATCTTGTCTCCTTCCATTAAGCTCATAATGTGGTCTAATAGTATACATGTGCCTTCGTTAGATGCGAATCGATACAGAGGTCCTTTTTTTTTTTTTTTAATTTTATAAGGTAAAGTCAGTGAACACATCTAACTTGACGAATACGTCTCTAAAATGTCAATCCAGGCAAAGCTTTTTCTGCCTACAGTTTGGAGGCTACGTGGTGACA
Source organism: Mustela nivalis (assembly GCF_964662115.1). Classification (NCBI taxonomy): domain Eukaryota; kingdom Metazoa; phylum Chordata; class Mammalia; order Carnivora; family Mustelidae; genus Mustela; species Mustela nivalis. Next base: position 26,975 of record NW_028135808.1, read on the forward strand.
TTTTAAAAACGCTGTCAGTCCCTCAGTGAGGCTTTAGAAGCTAGCCAGGGCTTACTACGTGCCAGGCACTGTGTCAGGTGTTGGAGCTAAACGGACGGAGAGCTTGGAGGCAGGCTGGGGAGGGACATCCGTGACACAACCACAGCTAGAAACGGAGGCCAGTGCTAGAAAAGAGAGAGCAGGCTGCATGGAGAGTGTGTACCATGGGGCTTGTGAGCTCACGAATAAGTGGGAGTAACTGGAGTGGGGAGATGGGGGAGAGGAAGAGGGTCTTCCCATCAATGGGAATCACCTGTGCTTGGAGGCAGGCACCATGAGGGGTCTCCACAGGAAGAGGGAGGCAGCGTGGTTGAAGGGCAGAAAGACAGGGCAGAACAGGCATCAGTCAATTGGAAGGGTAAGAAGAGACGGATGGGAGGATTATGGATGCCTTTGGAGGACTGAGAATTTGTTAGAAGATCAGTGCAGTTTTCTATGGAGACAAATGCCAGGAACTGATAGGTCTTTGAAAGGTCACTCTGGCTGCCTTTTGGCAAAGGGGTTGGTAAAAGGCACGTGCAGGTGTGAACACACCAGGTGGGAGGTGAGTGCAGGAAATCAGGTGAGGGAGCATGGGAACTTGGTCCGGGGGTATATAAGGGAAAATAGCCTTTAATGAGTTCCACAAATTGGCACCAGCTGTAGCTTCATTACAGCCCTGGAAGGAGTAGGTGGGTGTGTCCTGGAGGTTACAGAAATTACATGAGAAATGGAAGTCTTTTTAGATCTTTTTTCCAACTAGAGGAACTCTCACCTTATTGATAGAATTCCAGAGTGGGAACGGATGGCATGAGGACATCTTTGAAATGTCTGAATATGTTCTTCGACATCTTTGCAAGTGACGAGGAGACCTTGACCTTAGGAGGCCTCGGCCTTCTTTGTAGCCAAGAAGATTTCACCTACAGATTTGGGTTCTCCCTTTTAAAGTCAAGAAGACAGTCCTTCCAAAGGACACCTCCTATCATTTTAGGCTCTCATCATACCACACTTGCTGGGATCTCCAAGACCCTCTGTTCCAGGTTGTGAGTATCCACTTTGGCCACGCTGGTCTTGCCAAAAACACCACCACAGGAAATCTAGAGCCTGTAGTGCTATTAATAACATCATCTAAGACTGTCTTTGCTGCCCTCATGGCCTCTTCCCACCATGACTCACTGAAGCTTTTTACACGTTGTATCCATTAAGCTATAGTTCCCAAAGCTCATCTTCTCTAGTGCCATTAATTTTTAGGGGACCAGGCAAACCTTAAACTTGCCCCCTTAATTAGATCCCTGTGCCCCCACAATCTCTTTGAATGCCTTTCACCATGATCCTTGAATGAGCTCTGAGACCACTGCTGGTAACTAACACTTCTTGGCACCTTGTCTGTTAGTTCTTGGAAGAGGAGGTGGCTATGGAGGTGAGTGGGAATGGGAGTGGGAGGATTTCTCCCTTCACTTCCTTTTTTGTTTTTTCAAATAATGGGTTTTGAGGGGGAGGGAAAGGTTAACCAATTTATTTTCCATCTCCCATTGATAAAATGTTTACCACTCCCCATTGAAAGAATTTAGATCTATCTTTAGAATCTCCAGGAAAATCTCCCAAACCCAGCCCACCACCATGTGGATTCAGCCATCTTCTGATTCACCTCCAGATTGTATCCTCCTAACTGCTCAAGCCACAGGTTAAGGGCAAAATGTTCAATGCCCAAGCAATTAAGTGGGGAACACGTTTATCTAAACAATTGCATGCAGCTCTGTATCTGCATTCAGGGGGTTTCTCCCAAGCCTTTCCAACCTCAGCAAAACAAGAAAATGCCCCAGCGACCTGGGGGTATATATCATTCATTCATTCCTCTGTTCAACACTCATGGCGTATCCCCACCGAGACAGTGGGAGAGCAAGGACAGGAGCAATCCCGGAGGCTGAAGTCTGAGGAGGATTTCAAATTCAAGTCAGAGATGAAAGAAACATCTGGACTCAGTCCTCAGGTACAGGCAGGCAGTATTCTGAACTGAGGCTAGAACCAGAGACCATTCTAATGAAAGGCCTCCACAGGTGGGCTCCGACTCAGTTTCCTGTATGTGTATTCATTCATGAAATCGCTCTGCAGGTCAACATGCAGAACAAAACCATTTAATAAAAGTGACAATGAGGAGAGGAAAGGGAGGCCAGAAGGCTTGTGAATGTGGAGAGAGGAAGAGCCAGGGGAGGAGGGGGGCGGGGGGGCGGAAAAACTGAGAATCCCTCCCTGTGCTCCTTGCTGCCAGGGAGGTCTGAGGGACTAGTTTCTACCTGGGATCCCAAGTCCAGTACAAAAGTGGCGGGGCCACAGCTCGGGATGAGGGAAGGGGGTCCTCGGCACACGCGCGTGGGGGTGCCAAACGAAGGGGGCTATTGTGCTCGCTGCGGGGGGCACCTCGCCTGGCTCCATCCCCAGCCCGACCCCGTGGGGACCCGGGTGCGGCGCGTGGTCCGGGGTGGTCCCGCTGCCCCGGGGGTCGCGGGAGGCTGGGTCCCGACACCCCCGCGAGCTCGCCGCCCGCGCTTTCTGCTCCAGGTGAGGGCGCAGCGCAGTGTCACTTTACCTCCTCGCAGAGGGTCGTCCTGAGAAGCCATGGGGCAGGGCGGGGGGGCGGGCCGGGCCGTGGGAGCAGGACAGCGCGGCCTCAGGAGCTGGGCTGGAGCGCGGGAGTGCGGGTGTCCTGCAGTGCGGACTGGGCTGCAGCAGAGCACAGCGGAGCTGCGCGCCCCTCCTCCGCCAGCTCCTCCACCTCCTCTCAGACTCTCCGCTGCGTCCTCCGCGAGTTCACTTCCGGATTCTGCAATTAGCAAAGCCCCTTCTCCGGACCGCCCACGCCCTCGCCCACCTCCCCCTCCGTCCTGAGGCGCGGGCCCGGGGCACGGGCACCGGGAAAGCCCGGGGGGCTTGCGAGGGTGGCCAGCGCCAGCGCTGAGCGGCCTCCTAGCCTGGCTCCCCGAGCGGGTGTCCACCTGCTGCCTGGCTGCAAAAAGATCATCAGCCCTAAACCCCGGCTGCACTCTCGGGTCACTTCGCTGGCTTCCTGATTGTGCCCAAAGCCGGGAACCAGCTTCCCCAGCTCAGGCCTGGGCTGAGATGCTTTCCCACGATCTGTTTAAGCAGTCTCCTCCTCTCCAGGCAGGGTCCGCCATTGCATGATGGCACCCACGAATCACTTAGACCTGGATGTTTTTTGGTTTTTTGTTTCTTTTTTGGTTATTGGTTATTACATGACCTCCATGGTAGGTGATCCACAAAGGGAGTGAAAAGAGGACGCCTGATGCATACGCATATGGCCATTCTAGAAAAAGAGCTTGGGGTTCTCTGGGAAGCGTGGCATTGGTCCTTGCACTATGGTTTTGCTGCATCAAATAGTTCCTTCTTCTTCAAATATAAATATATAAATATATTGATCAAGTCACTCGCATGTCTTAGGAGAATGTCATACCTTTAGTAGCAAACTTGAAATCTTGGACATTGGTTTTGATTTTTGTTTTGGTTTGATTTGGTTCGGTTTTTGTAATTTTAAAAATCCCTCCAGCCCTTGGCTGTGTCTGACCTGAGTGCTTTCTGCTGTTTCTGCAACAAAACTGTCAGGGCAGCGAAAACTCTCATTGTTAACAGTGGCGCCCCCTTCTGAACACTTTGTTAATAAAAGCTTTTTTTTTTTTTTTTTTTTTTTTTTGGCTATTGTAAATGTGAAACAACAATGAGGTATTTCAAAGAGGTGAACCACAGGTAAATTTCTCTAAGTGTGGGTGAGGGTTACTCAAAAAGAAACTTGACAAGGCTTTTAAAGATACCGACAATCATTATAACATAACGTGACTGATTGTTACCGTGCTCTTAACCTGGCAAACACTTGTTGGCTTCCAAGAAAGACGAACATAGTTGAGATGGTTCTAGCGGCCTTCTAGCACAGGGTCTCATGAGGCAGGGATTCTAGCCACTGGCTGTGCAAGGCATGAGGCCTGTTAGTGATTCTATTTTTTCTTCTGCAGAATGGGTCTTTCTGCATTCCAGGTCCTTTCTACCCCAATAAATAATGCGGCGATTCTCTCAGTGAGTTGTACTTTTGGTTTAAACAGCCAACTGTCTCTTAAAAAGGACTTTTGTTTAAAGTCCTTTCAAAAAAAAGTCCTTTCAAAAAAAACTTTTTTTTTTTAATTTTTATTTTTTAATCCCATATGTTTACTCTGATCCTGGAACTTTGTCATTTTGACCTTCTCTGCTGATTAAAATATTCTTCATCATCAGCACCTACTGCTCTCCTCTCCTGGTGGTCTCTCCGGAAGCGGTCTTCTCTAGCTCTTCTAGCAGAGGATGGGCACTTCCCCTCTACCCCTGTTGCCAGACCAACCTTACCTATCCTGCAGGGTCAGGTCGGCCTGGCCTTTTATCTGTTGTTCTCTTCTGAGTGGTTAGTTTTTCATAGATACCGTGCTTTGCTTTTGTCAGGATTTACCCTGGACTATCAAAACCCTTATCTTGTGCCAGTGAATCCTAAGAAACAGACCTGATGAGAGAACCAGGAACTCGAACAGATCATATTTATCCTGAATGTTCCGTCCAAAATGAAGAATACATTTCTGAGGAGCCTCAAGATGTCTTAGAAGGGAAGTTTCACCAACTCTGTCACGTAGGGGCATCAATTCTGATTCTGTGTCAATGTTCCTACTTTCCCAGCTAGTAATTCTCTTCCTCAGAAAGCCCACTCTCAACCGTTTCCTCTCTCAAAGGCAGTTGCTCTTCGAGTCTGCACATGGCACTTGGGGCCTGCTGGTCGTTGGCTACTGCCCTCTGTACCTTGGGTCTAACAGCTTCGGGGCATCAAGATGAAATCGTCTCTTGTTCTAAGACTTAATATAGTTTGGGGCACATGGTAAGCAATAATCACTTTTTTAGTTGATCCAAGTGTTCGACCTTTCTTAATTATTCTAGTACCACAGTTTACTTGTTCTAAGATTTGTCCTCCCCCCCCCATTCTAATAACTCTTGCACTTGATGACATATCCTAGTTTAACTGACAGCATTTCTCTTTCTTAGTCGAACATAAACTATAGTGCATCTTACCCTTGATGAAAGCTAGGTTGCAATTAAATACTCTATGATGGTTACGATTCTGATATTTGAAATCCTCCGGTAGCTCCCTGTGCCCCCACAGTGTAGTACCTCACCTTCTCGGCATAGTATACAAACCAGCTCACCCCCAGTGTTAACCCCGGGGCTCAGCCTCCATCCCCAGGTGATGCTGCCAGATCAGCTGCCCGTTGTCCTGAACTTGCTGTAGATTCCCGAATGCACTGTGCTGCCCCCTGGCACTTTGAAAGTGACACACTCATCCCCATTCTTCGCTTTGCCCTTGTCTATCACCTCCCCTCAAAATCTGTTCCTAAGTGCCTTTTCCCAGCTCCAACCTACCCTTGGCAGTCTTTTATCTCCCTGTGGTAAAACCTGTCACACTGCACCATGGACAGGCCCGTTGTCCCCCTGAGAAGAGAAAAGGGACAGTGAGGGCCCCCCAGCATTTGCAGCTCTAGTGCAGAGCCCCATGCCTGGCTTGCAGGAAATGCCAGATCATGAAGACAAACGGAGATCATCCTCTGGCTAAAACCAGCTCTTCTTTGCCTACCGCAGGATCTGGATCAATACTGAGCAGCCCGTTATTATTGCTGTTTTTCTAGGGATTTTTTACCCATATATTTCCCAGGTCTTGACTCTTTTTGTAGCACTTTAATTCAGGCTTCAACCACTTCCTAGTCAGATCAGGTGAAATCATTTTCCTTCCCATAGCCTCGGTGTATTTCACACCTAGCGAATCTTTTTTGAAAGATCTTATTTACCCATTTGACAGATCAAAAGTAGGTAGAGAGGCAGGCAGAGAGAGGGGTGGGGGAGCAGGCTCCCCGCTGAGCAGAGAGCCCGATGTGGGGCTCCATCCCAGGACCCTGAAATCATGACCTGAGCCGAAGGCAGAGGCCTAAACCACTGAGCCACCCAGGAGCCCCCATATCTCGTAATTTTTAATCAACGTGCAAAAAGTATTGTACATATTGATGAAGTTCAAACAAATTCTGTGAAACCGTAGATGGACTTAAAGATACTATTGTGTATCAAATATTGTAAAAATTAAGCAAGGAAATAGCACACATAAAATAACCAAAGCATACAAACTTGGGTAGATACAATAGGTGTGATCATGTTCTACTTCATAAAGAGATGAGTTAATAGATAAATAGAAGTAACTAGACTTTTTAGACGTTAATAAAACTTTGCCTGTTATTTCTTAGCTATATAAAATAGATGGTTTTCTAACAAAAACGCTTATCTTAAAAATATTTAAAAATAAATTTCAGGCTACTCATAAGGTTCTATTTACTTTTCCACTGAAGGAAAAGCTGGTTGTTGTAGTTGTAGTTGTTTGTTTGTTTTAGTCTCCTCCTAGTTTTTATTATTATAATGTGGAAGGAGGAATGTTAAATTGAAAAGTGAATTATTTTATAGACAAAATTCATTACTTGATTCACTTCCTGGTACAGCAGATGGAACTCCTGAAAACATGCCCTTTTGCCTTACAGAAGAGTAACAGTTATGCTTACTTCTGAAACATGCTTGGTGGTGGCCCTCAATAGTGACACCATACTAAACATTTTGAATATTTGCAATTAATTTTTATAGTCATAGGGCTCCAAAAGGCGCTGCTAGTCTCTTAGTAGGTATTTCAATAAAGCTAAAAGTTGCCTGACTGTTTAAAAATATTAACAAGGCACAAAACATGGCAGAAGTATTGTCCTCAGATATTATTTTTTTCCATATGCTCCTGATTCCAGACATGACAAGTTATTTTTTTAAATTTTTTTAATAAAAATTTTATTTATTTCTTTGACAGAGATCACAAGTAGGCAGGGTCAGGCAGAGTGAGAGGGGGGAAGCAGGCTCCCTGCTGAGCTGAGAGCCCGATGTGGGACTCGATCCAAGGATTCTGGGATCATGACCTGAGCCGAAGGCAGAGGCTTTACCCCACTGAGCCACCCAGGTGCCCCCATGACAAGTTATTTTTTTTTAAAGATGTTATTTATGTATTTGACAGAGAGAGAGGTTACAAGTAGGCAGAGAGGCAGGCAAAGAGAGAGAGGAGGTAGCAGGCTCCCCGTTGAGCAGAGAGCCCAATGTGGGGCTCCATCCCTGGACCCTGAGATCATGACCTGAGCTGAAGGCAGCGGCTTAACCCACAAGCCACCCAGGAACCCGACAAGTTATTTTTGATAGATATATATATACAATGTATTTTCCAGTTATAAGAAAAATGGTTCTGCTCTTTTTAACCTTTTTTAAAAATTACATAATTTTTTTAAATTTAAATTTTATTTTTTAATGTTTTACCTTTCTTTTCTTTTTTTTAAAAAGATTTTATTTATTTATTTGACAGACAGAGATCACAAGTAGGCAGAGAGACAGGCAGAGAGAGAGAGAGAGAGAGAAGCAGGCTTCCTGCGGAGCAGAGAGCCCGATGCAGGGCTCAATTCCAGGACCCTGAGATCATGACCCGAGCCGAAGGCAGCAGCCCAAACCACTGAGCCACCCAGGCACCCCAATGTTTTACTTTTCAATATACTACTTAGAATATAAACCCTATTCCATTTTGTAAGAAGGTTACCATTTAAAAAATGTTAATTTTCTCATTGTGTCTTCCCCTCTCATTGCTTTATTTTGAATAAAACATTTCACAATAAACATAACTGATGCTTTCCTTTTGATGGTCCCTCTGTTGGTCATATTGTATATGAGCCATGACATTTAGTTTTACAACATTTATTCATGTTTGTTGATATGTTTTATCATAACGAATTTTCCCTCCCTTATCTAGATTCCCCAGCTTTCAGACAGGTGGACACTTAATAAACCATACCCAAGGGATGTATCAAGTACTTCTTAGACATCTCTCAGATCCTTGAGGTCTCATTTTGCCTAGGGATTTGCAATAGGTTCTGCCAGAGGCACCACTGTGACAACTGATGTCCATGGTCTATCTCCTGCTAAGCTCAAGAGGTCACTGGTTTCCAAGTTTATCTATACAATTAATGCACTCCATCAAGTTCTTTTTTTTTTAATATTAACAAACTTATTTTAAAGTTTATATGGAGAGGCAAAGACTCACAATAGTCAACATAGTGTTGAAGGAGAACAAAGCCTGAGGACTGACTTCAAAGTTTACCATAACGATGGGGCGCCTGGTTGGCTCAGTGGGTTAAGCTTCTGCCTTTGGCTCAGGTCATGATCCCAGGGGCCTGGGGTCGAGTCCCGTATTGGGCTCTCTGCTCAGCAGGGAGCCTGCTTCTCCTCATTTCTCTCTCTGTCTGTCTCTCTGCCTATTTGTGATCTCTCTCTCTGTCAAATAAATAAATAAACCTTTAAAAAAAGTATACCATAACGATAATTGGAAGCAAGATATTGTAATACCACAGAAAGACTAGATTAAAGGAACAGAATATATATTATCAATTATATTTTATATTTCATATAAAAGCAAAAGCAATACAAGAGAGCAAAATACAATCTTTTAAACAAATGGTTCTGGAGTAATGGTGAAGCTAAATGTAAAAATATGGGGTTCTGATAGAGGTAAAGAAGACTACTATATGATCCAAAGGGGCACGTGCACCAAATGTTTATAGCAGCAATATCCACAATAGCCAAACTATGGAAAGAACCTAGATGCCCATCAACAAATGAATGGTATATATTTCAAATTCAAGTCAGAGATGAAAGAAACATCTGGACTCGGTCCTCAGGTACAGGCAGTATTCTGAACTGAGGCTAGAACCAGAGACCATTCTAATGAAAGGCCTCCACAGGTGGGCTCCGACTCAGTTTCCTGTATGTATATTCATTCATGAAATCGCTCTGCAGGTCAACATGCAGAACAAAACCATTTAATAAAAGTGACAATGAGGAGAGGAAAGGGAGGCCAGAAGGCTTGTGAATGTGGAGAGAGGAAGAGCCAGGGGAGGAGGGGGGCGGGGGGGGGGCGGAAAAACTGAGAATCCCTCCCTGTGCTCCTTGGTGCCAGGGAGGTCTGAGGGACTAGTTTCTACCTGGGATCCCAAGTCCAGTACAAAAGTGGCGGGGCCACAGCTCGGGATGAGGGAAGGGGGTCCTCGGCACACGCGCGTGGGGGTGCCAAACGAAGGGGGCTATTGTGCTCGCTGCGGGGGGCACCTCGCCTGGCTCCATCCCCAGCCCGACCCCGTGGGGACCCGGGTGCGGCGCGTGGTCCGGGGTGGTCCCGCTGCCCCGGGGGTCGCGGGAGGCTGGGTCCCGACACCCCCGCGAGCTCGCCGCCCGCGCTTTCTGCTCCAGGTGAGGGCGCAGCGCAGTGTCACTTTACCTCCTCGCAGAGGGTCGTCCTGAGAAGCCATGGGGCAGGGCGGGGCAGCGGGCCGGGCCGTGGGAGCAGGACAGCGCGGCCTCAGGAGCTGGGCTGGAGCGCGGGAGTGCGGGTGTCCTGCAGTGCGGACTGGGCTGCAGCAGAGCACAGCGGAGCTGCGCGCCCCTCCTCCGCCAGCTCCTCCACCTCCTCTCAGACTCTCCGCTGCGTCCTCCGCGAGCTCACTTCCGGATTCTGCAATTAGCAAAGCCCCTTCTCCGGACCGCCCACGCCCTCGCCCACCTCCCCCTCCGTCCTGAGGCGCGGGCCCGGGGCACGGGCACCGGGAAAGCCCGGGGGGCTTGCGTGGGTGGCCAGCGCCAGCGCTGAGCGGCCTCCTAGCCTGGCTCCCCTAGCGGGTGTCCACCTGCTGCCTGGCTGCAAAAAGATCATCAGCCCTAAACCCCGGCTGCACTCTCGGGTCACTTCGCTGGCTTCCTGATTGTGCCCAAAGCCGGGAACCAGCTTCCCCAGCTCAGGCCTGGGCTGAGATGCTTGCCCACGATCTGTTAAGCAGTCTCCTCCTCTCCAGGCAGGGTCCGCCATTGCATGATGGCACCCACGAATCACTTAGACCTGGATGTTTTTTGGTTTTTTGTTTCTTTTTTGGTTATTGGTTATTACATGACCTCCATGGTAGGTGATCCACAAAGGGAGTGAAAAGAGGACGCCTGATGCATACGCATATGGCCATTCTAGAAAAAGAGCTTGGGGTTCTCTGGGAAGCGCGGCATTGGTCCTTGCACTATGGTTTTGCTGCATCAAATAGTTCCTTCTTCTTCAAATATAAATATATAAATATATTGATCAAGTCACTCGCATGTCTTAGGAGATTGTCATACCTTTAGTAGCAAACTTGAAATCTTGGACATTGGTTTTGATTTTTGTTTTGGTTTGATTTGGTTCGGTTTTTGTAATTTTAAAAATCCCTCCAGCCCTTGGCTGTGTCTGACCTGAGTGCTTTCTGCTGTTTCTGCAACAAAACTGTCAGGGCAGCGAAAACTCTCATTGTTAACAGTGGCGCCCCCTTCTGAACACTTTGTTAATAAAAAGCTTTTTTTTTTTTTTTTTTTTGGCTATTGTAAATGTGAAACAACAATGAGGTATTTCAAAGAGGTGAACCACAGGTAAATTTCTCTAAGTGTGGGTGAGGGTTACTCAAAAAGGAACTTGACAAGGCTTTTAAAGATACCGACAATCATTATAACATAACGTGACTGATTGTTACCGTGCTCTTAACCTGGCAAACACTTGTTGGCTTCCAAGAAAGACGAACATAGTTGAGATGGTTCTAGCGGCCTTCTAGCACAGGGTCTCATGAGGCAGGGATTCTAGCCACTGGCTGTGCAAGGCATGAGGCCTGTTAGTGATTCTATTTTTTCTTCTGCAGAATGGGTCTTTCTGCATTCCAGGTCCTTTCTACCCCAATAAATAATGAGGCGATTCTCTCAGTGAGTTGTACTTTTGGTTTAAACAGCCAACTGTCTCTTAAAAAGGACTTTTGTTTAAAGTCCTTTCAAAAAAAAGTCCTTTCAAAAAAAACTTTTTTTTTAATTTTTATTTTTTAATCCCATATGTTTACTCTGATCCTGGAACTTTGTCATTTTGACCTTCTCTGCTGATTAAAATATTCTTCATCATCAGCACCTACTGCTCTCCTCTCCTGGTGGTCTCTCCGGAAGGGGTCTTCTCTAGCTCTTCTAGCAGAGGATGGGCACTTCCCCTCTACCCCTGTTGCCAGACCAACCTTACCTATCCTGCAGGGTCAGGTCGGCCTGGCCTTTTATCTGTTGTTCTCTTCTGAGTGGTTAGTTTTTCATAGATACCGTGCTTTGCTTTTGTCAGGATTTACCCTGGACTATCAAAACCCTTATCTTGTGCCAGTGAATCCTAAGAAACAGACCTGATGAGAGAACCAGGAACTCGAACAGATCATATTTATCCTGAATGTTCCGTCCAAAATGAAGAATACATTTCTGAGGAGCCTCAAGATGTCTTAGAAGGGAAGTTTCACCAACTCTGTCACGTAGGGGCATCAATTCTGATTCTGTGTCAATTTTCCTACTTTCCCAGCTAGTAATTCTCTTCCTCAGAAAGCCCACTCTCAACCGTTTCCTCTCTCAAAGGCAGTTGCTCTTCGAGTCTGCACATGGCACTTGGGGCCTGCTGGTCGTTGGCTACTGCCCTCTGTACCTTGGGTCTAACAGCTTCGGGGCATCAAGATGAAATCGTCTCTTGTTCTAAGACTTAATATAGTTTGGGGCACATGGTAAGCAATCATCACTTTTTTAGTTGATCCAAGTGTTCGACCTTTCTTAATTATTCTAGTACCACAGTTTACTTGTTCTAAGATTTGTCCTCCCTCCCCCATTCTAATAACTCTTGCACTTGATGACATATCCTAGTTTAACTGACAGCATTTCTCTTTCTTAGTCGAACATAAACTATAGTGCATCTTACCCTTGATGAAAGCTAGGTTGCAATTAAATACTCTATTATGGTTACGATTCTGATATTTGAAATCCTCCGGTAGCTCCCTGTGCCCCCACAGTGTAGTACCTCACCTTCTCGGCATAGTATACAAACCAGCTCACCCCCAGTGTTAACCCCGTGGCTCAGCCTCCATCCCCAGGTGATGCTGCCAGATCAGCTGCCCGTTGTCCTGAACTTGCTGTAGATTCCCGAATGCACTGTGCTGCCCCCTGGCACTTTGAAAGTGACACACTCATCCCCATTCTTCGCTTTGCCCTTGTCTATCACCTCCCCTCAAAATCTGTTCCTAAGTGCCTTTTCCCAGCTCCAACCTACCCTTGGCAGTCTTTTATCTCCCTGTGGTAAAACCTGTCACACTGCACCATGGACAGGCCCGTTGTCCCCCTGAGAAGAGAAAAGGGACAGTGAGGGCCCCCCAGCATTTGCAGCTCTAGTGCAGAGCCCCATGCCTGGCTTGCAGGAAATGCCAGATCATGAAGACAAACGGAGATCATCCTCTGGCTAAAACCAGCTCTTCTTTGCCTACCGCAGGATCTGGATCAATACTGAGCAGCCCGTTATTATTGCTGTTTTTCTAGGGATTTTTTACCCATATATTTCCCAGGTCTTGACTCTTTTTGTAGCACTTTAATTCAGGCTTCAACCACTTCCTAGTCAGATCAGGTGAAATCATTTTCCTTCCCATAGCCTCGGTGTATTTCACACCTAGCAAATCTTTTTTGAAAGATCTTATTTACCCATTGGACAGATCAAAAGTAGGTAGAGAGGCAGGCAGAGAGAGGGGTGGGGGAGCAGGCTCCCCGCTGAGCAGAGAGCCCGATGTGGGGCTCCATCCCAGGACCCTGAAATCATGACCTGAGCCGAAGGCAGAGGCCTAAACCACTGAGCCACCCAGGAGCCCCCATATCTCGTAATTTTTAATCAACGTGCAAAAAGTATTGTACATATTGATGAAGTTCAAACAAATTCTGTGAAACCGTAGATGGACTTAAAGATACTATTATGTATCAAATATTGTAAAAATTAAGCAAGGAAATAGCACACATAAAATAACCAAAGCATACAAACTTGGGTAGATACAATAGGTGTGATCATGTTCTACTTCATAAAGAGATGAGTTAATAGATAAATAGAAGTAACTAGACTTTTTAGACGTTAATAAAACTTTGCCTGTTATTTCTTAGCTATATAAAATAGATGGTTTTCTAACAAAAACGCTTATCTTAAAAATATTTAAAAATAAATTTCAGGCTACTCATAAGGTTCTATTTACTTTTCCACTGAAGGAAAAGCTGGTTGTTGTAGTTGTAGTTGTTTGTTTGTTTTAGTCTCCTCCTAGTTTTTATTATTATAATGTGGAAGGAGGAATGTTAAATTGAAAAGTGAATTATTTTATAGACAAAATTCATTACTTGATTCACTTCCTGGTACAGCAGATGGAACTCCTGAAAACATGCCCTTTTGCCTTACAGAAGAGTAACAGTTATGCTTACTTCTGAAACATGCTTGGTGGTGGCCCTCAATAGTGACACCATACTAAACATTTTGAATATTTGCAATTAATTTTTATAGTCATAGGGCTCCAAAAGGCGCTGCTAGTCTCTTAGTAGGTATTTCAATAAAGCTAAAAGTTGCCTGACTGTTTAAAAATATTAACAAGGCACAAAACATGGCAGAAGTATTGTCCTCAGATATTATTTTTTTCCATATGCTCCTGATTCCAGACATGACAAGTTATTTTTTTAAATTTTTTTATAAAAGATTTTATTTATTTCTTTGACAGAGATCACAAGTAGGCAGGGTCAGGCAGAGTGAGAGGGGGGAAGCAGGCTCCCTGCTGAGCTTAGAGCCCGATGTGGGACTCGATCCAAGGATTCTGGGATCATGACCTGAGCCGAAGGCAGAGGCTTTACCCCACTGAGCCACCCAGGTGCCCCCATGACAAGTTATTTTTTTTTAAAGATGTTATTTATGTATTTGACAGAGAGAGAGGTTACAAGTAGGCAGAGAGGCAGGCAAAGAGAGAGAGGAGGTAGCAGGCTCCCCGTTGAGCAGAGAGCCCAATGTGGGGCTCCATCCCTGGACCCTGAGATCATGACCTGAGCTGAAGGCAGCGGCTTAACCCACAAGCCACCCAGGAACCCGACAAGTTATTTTTGATAGATATATATATACAATGTATTTTCCAGTTATAAGAAAAATGGTTCTGCTCTTTTTAACCTTTTTTAAAAATTACATAATTTTTTTAAATTTAAATTTTATTTTTTAATGTTTTACCTTTCTTTTCTTTTTTTTAAAAAGATTTTATTTATTTATTTGACAGACAGAGATCACAAGTAGGCAGAGAGACAGGCAGAGAGAGAGAGAGAGAGAGAAGCAGGCTTCCTGCGGAGCAGAGAGCCCGATGCAGGGCTCAATTCCAGGACCCTGAGATCATGACCCGAGCCGAAGGCAGCAGCCCAAACCACTGAGCCACCCAGGCACCCCAATGTTTTACTTTTCAATATACTACTTAGAATATAAACCCTATTCCATTTTGTAAGAAGGTTACCATTTAAAAAATGTTAATTTTCTCATTGTGTCTTCCCCTCTCATTGCTTTATTTTGAATAAAACATTTCACAATAAACATAACTGATGCTTTCCTTTTGATGGTCCCTCTGTTGGTCATATTGTATATGAGCCATGACATTTAGTTTTACAACATTTATTCATGTTTGTTGATATGTTTTATCATAACGAATTTTCCCTCCCTTATCTAGATTCCCCAGCTTTCAGACAGGTGGACACTTAATAAACCATACCCAAGGGATGTATCAAGTACTTCTTAGACATCTCTCAGATCCTTGAGGTCTCATTTTGCCTAGGGATTTGCAATAGGTTCTGCCAGAGGCACCACTGTGACAACTGATGTCCATGGTCTATCTCCTGCTAAGCTCAAGAGGTCACTGGTTTCCAAGTTTATCTATACAATTAATGCACTCCATCAAGTTCTTTTTTTTTTAATATTAACAAACTTATTTTAAAGTTTATATGGAGAGGCAAAGACTCACAGTAGTCAACATAGTGTTGAAGTAGAACAAAGCCTGAGGACTGACTTCAAAGTTTACCATAACCATGGGGCGCCTGGTTGGCTCAGTGGGTTAAGCTTCTGCCTTTGGCTCAGGTCATGATCCCAGGGGCCTGGGGTCGAGTCCCGTATTGGGCTCTCTGCTCAGCAGGGAGCCTGCTTCTCCTCATTTCTCTCTCTGTCTGTCTCTCTGCCTATTTGTGATCTCTCTCTCTGTCAAATAAATAAATAAACCTTTAAAAAAAGTATACCATAACGATAATTGGAAGCAAGATATTGTAATACCACAGAAAGACTAGATTAAAGGAACAGAATATATATTATCAATTATATTTTATATTTCATATAAAAGCAAAAGCAATACAAGAGAGCAAAATACAATCTTTTAAACAAATGGTTCTGGAGTAATGGTGAAGCTAAATGTAAAAATATGGGGTTCTGATAGAGGTATTGAAGACTACTATATGATCCAAAGGGGCACGTGCACCAAATGTTTATAGCAGCAATATCCACAATAGCCAAACTATGGAAAGAACCTAGATGCCCATCAACAAATGAATGGTATATATTTCAAATTCAAGTCAGAGATGAAAGAAACATCTGGACTCGGTCCTCAGGTACAGGCAGTATTCTGAACTGAGGCTAGAACCAGAGACCATTCTAATGAAAGGCCTCCACAGGTGGGCTCCGACTCAGTTTCCTGTATGTATATTCATTCATGAAATCGCTCTGCAGGTCAACATGCAGAACAAAACCATTTAATAAAAGTGACAATGAGGAGAGGAAAGGGAGGCCAGAAGGCTTGTGAATGTGGAGAGAGGAAGAGCCAGGGGAGGAGGGGGGCGGGGGGGGGGGCGGAAAAACTGAGAATCCCTCCCTGTGCTCCTTGCTGCCAGGGAGGTCTGAGGGACTAGTTTCTACCTGGGATCCCAAGTCCAGTACAAAAGTGGCGGGGCCACAGCTCGGGATGAGGGAAGGGGGTCCTCGGCACACGCGCGTGGGGGTGCCAAACGAAGGGGGCTATTGTGCTCGCTGCGGGGGGCACCTCGCCTGGCTCCATCCCCAGCCCGACCCCGTGGGGACCCGGGTGCGGCGCGTGGTCCGGGGTGGTCCCGCTGCCCCGGGGGTCGCGGGAGGCTGGGTCCCGACACCCCCGCGAGCTCGCCGCCCGCGCTTTCTGCTCCAGGTGAGGGCGCAGCGCAGTGTCACTTTACCTCCTCGCAGAGGGTCGTCCTGAGAAGCCATGGGGCAGGGCGGGGCAGCGGGCCGGGCCGTGGGAGCAGGACAGCGCGGCCTCAGGAGCTGGGCTGGAGCGCGGGAGTGCGGGTGTCCTGCAGTGCGGACTGGGCTGCAGCAGAGCACAGCGGAGCTGCGCGCCCCTCCTCCGCCAGCTCCTCCACCTCCTCTCAGACTCTCCGCTGCGTCCTCCGCGAGCTCACTTCCGGATTCTGCAATTAGCAAAGCCCCTTCTCCGGACCGCCCACGCCCTCGCCCACCTCCCCCTCCGTCCTGAGGCGCGGGCCGGGGCACGGGCACCGGGAAAGCCCGGGGGGCTTGCGAGGGTGGCCAGCGCCAGCGCTGAGCGGCCTCCTAGCCTGGCTCCCCTAGCGGGTGTCCACCTGCTGCCTGGCTGCAAAAAGATCATCAGCCCTAAACCCCGGCTGCACTCTCGGGTCACTTCGCTGGCTTCCTGATTGTGCCCAAAGCCGGGAACCAGCTTCCCCAGCTCAGGCCTGGGCTGAGATGCTTGCCCACGATCTGTTAAGCAGTCTCCTCCTCTCCAGGCAGGGTCCGCCATTGCATGATGGCACCCACGAATCACTTAGACCTGAATGTTTTTTGGTTTTTTGTTTCTTTTTTGGTTATTGGTTATTACATGACCTCCATGGTAGGTGATCCACAAAGGGAGTGAAAAGAGGACGCCTGATGCATACGCATATGGCCATTCTAGAAAAAGAGCTTGGGGTTCTCTGGGAAGCGCGGCATTGGTCCTTGCACTATGGTTTTGCTGCATCAAATAGTTCCTTCTTCTTCAAATATAAATATATAAATATATTGATCAAGTCACTCGCATGTCTTAGGAGATTGTCATACCTTTAGTAGCAAACTTGAAATCTTGGACATTGGTTTTGATTTTTGTTTTGGTTTGATTTGGTTCGGTTTTTGTAATTTTAAAAATCCCTCCAGCCCTTGGCTGTGTCTGACCTGAGTGCTTTCTGCTGTTTCTGCAACAAAACTGTCAGGGCAGCGAAAACTCTCATTGTTAACAGTGGCGCCCCCTTCTGAACACTTTGTTAATAAAAAGCTTTTTTTTTTTTTTTTTTTTTTGGCTATTGTAAATGTGAAACAACAATGAGGTATTTCAAAGAGGTGAACCACAGGTAAATTTCTCTAAGTGTGGGTGAGGGTTACTCAAAAAGGAACTTGACAAGGCTTTTAAAGATACCGACAATCATTATAACATAACGTGACTGATTGTTACCGTGCTCTTAACCTGGCAAACACTTGTTGGCTTCCAAGAAAGACGAACATAGTTGAGATGGTTCTAGCGGCCTTCTAGCACAGGGTCTCATGAGGCAGGGATTCTAGCCACTGGCTGTGCAAGGCATGAGGCCTGTTAGTGATTCTATTTTTTCTTCTGCAGAATGGGTCTTTCTGCATTCCAGGTCCTTTCTACCCCAATAAATAATGAGGCGATTCTCTCAGTGAGTTGTACTTTTGGTTTAAACAGCCAACTGTCTCTTAAAAAGGACTTTTGTTTAAAGTCCTTTCAAAAAAAAGTCCTTTCAAAAAAAACTTTTTTTTTAATTTTTATTTTTTAATCCCATATGTTTACTCTGATCCTGGAACTTTGTCATTTTGACCTTCTCTGCTGATTAAAATATTCTTCATCATCAGCACCTACTGCTCTCCTCTCCTGGTGGTCTCTCCGGAAGGGGTCTTCTCTAGCTCTTCTAGCAGAGGATGGGCACTTCCCCTCTACCCCTGTTGCCAGACCAACCTTACCTATCCTGCAGGGTCAGGTCGGCCTGGCCTTTTATCTGTTGTTCTCTTCTGAGTGGTTAGTTTTTCATAGATACCGTGCTTTGCTTTTGTCAGGATTTACCCTGGACTATCAAAACCCTTATCTTGTGCCAGTGAATCCTAAGAAACAGACCTGATGAGAGAACCAGGAACTCGAACAGATCATATTTATCCTGAATGTTCCGTCCAAAATGAAGAATACATTTCTGAGGAGCCTCAAGATGTCTTAGAAGGGAAGTTTCACCAACTCTGTCACGTAGGGGCATCAATTCTGATTCTGTGTCAATTTTCCTACTTTCCCAGCTAGTAATTCTCTTCCTCAGAAAGCCCACTCTCAACCGTTTCCTCTCTCAAAGGCAGTTGCTCTTCGAGTCTGCACATGGCACTTGGGGCCTGCTGGTCGTTGGCTACTGCCCTCTGTACCTTGGGTCTAACAGCTTCGGGGCATCAAGATGAAATCGTCTCTTGTTCTAAGACTTAATATCGTTTGGGGCACATGGTAAGCAATCATCACTTTTTTAGTTGATCCAAGTGTTCGACCTTTCTTAATTATTCTAGTACCACAGTTTACTTGTTCTAAGATTTGTCCTCCCTCCCCCATTCTAATAACTCTTGCACTTGATGACATATCCTAGTTTAACTGACAGCATTTCTCTTTCTTAGTCGAACATAAACTATAGTGCATCTTACCCTTGGTGAAAGCTAGGTTGCAATTAAATACTCTATTATGGTTACGATTCTGATATTTGAAATCCTCCGGTAGCTCCCTGTGCCCCCACAGTGTAGTACCTCACCTTCTCGGCATAGTATACAAACCAGCTCACCCCCAGTGTTAACCCCGGGGCTCAGCCTCCATCCCCAGGTGATGCTGCCAGATCAGCTGCCCGTTGTCCTGAACTTGCTGTAGATTCCCGAATGCACTGTGCTGCCCCCTGGCACTTTGAAAGTGACACACTCATCCCCATTCTTCGCTTTGCCCTTGTCTATCACCTCCCCTCAAAATCTGTTCCTAAGTGCCTTTTCCCAGCTCCAACCTACCCTTGGCAGTCTTTTATCTCCCTGTGGTAAAACCTGTCACACTGCACCATGGACAGGCCCGTTGTCCCCCTGAGAAGAGAAAAGGGACAGTGAGGGCCCCCCAGCATTTGCAGCTCTAGTGCAGAGCCCCATGCCTGGCTTGCAGGAAATGCCAGATCATGAAGACAAACGGAGATCATCCTCTGGCTAAAACCAGCTCTTCTTTGCCTACCGCAGGATCTGGATCAATACTGAGCAGCCCGTTATTATTGCTGTTTTTCTAGGGATTTTTTACCCATATATTTCCCAGGTCTTGACTCTTTTTGTAGCACTTTAATTCAGGCTTCAACCACTTCCTAGTCAGATCAGGTGAAATCATTTTCCTTCCCATAGCCTCGGTGTATTTCACACCTAGCAAATCTTTTTTGAAAGATCTTATTTACCCATTGGACAGATCAAAAGTAGGTAGAGAGGCAGGCAGAGAGAGGGGTGGGGGAGCAGGCTCCCCGCTGAGCAGAGAGCCCGATGTGGGGCTCCATCCCAGGACCCTGAAATCATGACCTGAGCCGAAGGCAGAGGCCTAAACCACTGAGCCACCCAGGAGCCCCCATATCTCGTAATTTTTAATCAACGTGCAAAAAGTATTGTACATATTGATGAAGTTCAAACAAATTCTGTGAAACCGTAGATGGACTTAAAGATACTATTATGTATCAAATATTGTAAAAATTAAGCAAGGAAATAGCACACATAAAATAACCAAAGCATACAAACTTGGGTAGATACAATAGGTGTGATCATGTTCTACTTCATAAAGAGATGAGTTAATAGATAAATAGAAGTAACTAGACTTTTTAGACGTTAATAAAACTTTGCCTGTTATTTCTTAGCTATATAAAATAGATGGTTTTCTAACAAAAACGCTTATCTTAAAAATATTTAAAAATAAATTTCAGGCTACTCATAAGGTTCTATTTACTTTTCCACTGAAGGAAAAGCTGGTTGTTGTAGTTGTAGTTGTTTGTTTGTTTTAGTCTCCTCCTAGTTTTTATTATTATAATGTGGAAGGAGGAATGTTAAATTGAAAAGTGAATTATTTTATAGACAAAATTCATTACTTGATTCACTTCCTGGTACAGCAGATGGAACTCCTGAAAACATGCCCTTTTGCCTTACAGAAGAGTAACAGTTATGCTTACTTCTGAAACATGCTTGGTGGTGGCCCTCAATAGTGACACCATACTAAACATTTTGAATATTTGCAATTAATTTTTATAGTCATAGGGCTCCAAAAGGCGC
Organism: Mustela nivalis; assembly: GCF_964662115.1. Taxonomy (NCBI): domain Eukaryota; kingdom Metazoa; phylum Chordata; class Mammalia; order Carnivora; family Mustelidae; genus Mustela; species Mustela nivalis. The sequence continues at coordinate 47,343 of NW_028135808.1, forward strand.
TGCTAGTCTCTTAGTAGGTATTTCAATAAAGCTAAAAGTTGCCTGACTGTTTAAAAATATTAACAAGGCACAAAACATGGCAGAAGTATTGTCCTCAGATATTATTTTTTTCCATATGCTCCTGATTCCAGACATGACAAGTTATTTTTTTAAATTTTTTTATAAAAGATTTTATTTATTTCTTTGACAGAGATCACAAGTAGGCAGGGTCAGGCAGAGTGAGAGGGGGGAAGCAGGCTCCCTGCTGAGCTTAGAGCCCGATGTGGGACTCGATCCAAGGATTCTGGGATCATGACCTGAGCCGATGGCAGAGGCTTTAACCCACTGAGCCACCCAGGTGCCCCCATGACAAGTTATTTTTTTTTAAAGATTTTATTTATGTATTTGACAGAGAGAGAGATTACAAGTAGGCAGAGAGGCAGGCAAAGAGAGAGAGGAGGTAGCAGGCTCCCCGTTGAGCAGAGAGCCCAATGTGGGGCTCCATCCCTGGACCCTGAGATCATGACCTGAGCTGAAGGCAGCGGCTTAACCCACAAGCCACCCAGGAACCCGACAAGTTATTTTTGATAGATATATATATATACAATGTATTTTCCAGTTATAAGAAAAATGGTTCTGCTCTTTTTAACCTTTTTTAAAAATTACATAATTTTTTTAAATTTAAATTTTATTTTTTAATGTTTTACCTTTCTTTTCTTTTTTTTAAAAAGATTTTATTTATTTATTTGACAGACAGAGATCACAAGTAGGCAGAGAGACAGGCAGAGAGAGAGAGAGAGAGAGAAGCAGGCTTCCTGCGGAGCAGAGAGCCCGATGCAGGGCTCAATTCCAGGACCCTGAGATCATGACCCGAGCCGAAGGCAGCAGCCCAAACCACTGAGCCACCCAGGCACCCCAATGTTTTACTTTTCAATATACTACTTAGAATATAAACCCTATTCCATTTTGTAAGAAGGTTACCATTTAAAAAATGTTAATTTTCTCATTGTGTCTTCCCCTCTCATTGCTTTATTTTGAATAAAACATTTCACAATAAACATAACTGATGCTTTCCTTTTGATGGTCCCTCTGTTGGTCATATTGTATATGAGCCATGACATTTAGTTTTACAACATTTATTCATGTTTGTTGATATGTTTTATCATAACGAATTTTCCCTCCCTTATCTAGATTCCCCAGCTTTCAGACAGGTGGACACTTAATAAACCATACCCAAGGGATGTATCAAGTACTTCTTAGACATCTCTCAGATCCTTGAGGTCTCATTTTGCCTAGGGATTTGCAATAGGTTCTGCCAGAGGCACCACTGTGACAACTGATGTCCATGGTCTATCTCCTGCTAAGCTCAAGAGGTCACTGGTTTCCAAGTTTATCTATACAATTAATGCACTCCATCAAGTTCTTTTTTTTTTTTATATTAACAAACTTATTTTAAAGTTTATATGGAGAGGCAAAGACTCAAAATAGTCAGCATAGTGTTGAAGGAGAACAAAGCCTGAGGACTGACTTCAAAGTTTACCATAACCATGGGGCGCCTGGTTGGCTCAGTGGGTTAAGCTTCTGCCTTTGGCTCAGGTCATGATCCCAGGGGCCTGGGGTCGAGTCCCGTATTGGGCTCTCTGCTCAGCAGGGAGCCTGCTTCTCCTCATTTCTCTCTCTGTCTGTCTCTCTGCCTATTTGTGATCTCTCTCTCTGTCAAATAAATAAATAAACCTTTAAAAAAAGTATACCATAACGATAATTGGAAGCAAGATATTGTAATACCACAGAAAGACTAGATTAAAGGAACAGAATATATATTATCAATTATATTTTATATTTCATATAAAAGCAAAAGCAATACAAGAGAGCAAAATACAATCTTTTAAACAAATGGTTCTGGAGTAATGGTGAAGCTAAATGTAAAAATATGGGGTTCTGATAGAGGTATTGAAGACTACTATATGATCCAAAGGGGCACGTGCACCAAATGTTTATAGCAGCAATATCCACAATAGCCAAACTATGGAAAGAACCTAGATGCCCATCAACAAATGAATGGTATATATTTCAAATTCAAGTCAGAGATGAAAGAAACATCTGGACTCGGTCCTCAGGTACAGGCAGTATTCTGAACTGAGGCTAGAACCAGAGACCATTCTAATGAAAGGCCTCCACAGGTGGGCTCCGACTCAGTTTCCTGTATGTATATTCATTCATGAAATCGCTCTGCAGGTCAACATGCAGAACAAAACCATTTAATAAAAGTGACAATGAGGAGAGGAAAGGGAGGCCAGAAGGCTTGTGAATGTGGAGAGAGGAAGAGCCAGGGGAGGAGGGGGGCGGGGGGGGGGCGGAAAAACTGAGAATCCCTCCCTGTGCTCCTTGCTGCCAGGGAGGTCTGAGGGACTAGTTTCTACCTGGGATCCCAAGTCCAGTACAAAAGTGGCGGGGCCACAGCTCGGGATGAGGGAAGGGGGTCCTCGGCACACGCGCGTGGGGGTGCCAAACGAAGGGGGCTATTGTGCTCGCTGCGGGGGGCACCTCGCCTGGCTCCATCCCCAGCCCGACCCCGTGGGGACCCGGGTGCGGCGCGTGGTCCGGGGTGGTCCCGCTGCCCCGGGGGTCGCGGGAGGCTGGGTCCCGACACCCCCGCGAGCTCGCTGCCCGCGCTTTCTGCTCCAGGTGAGGGCGCAGCGCAGTGTCACTTTACCTCCTCGCAGAGGGTCGTCCTGAGAAGCCATGGGGCAGGGCGGGGCAGCGGGCCGGGCCGTGGGAGCAGGACAGCGCGGCCTCAGGAGCTGGGCTGGAGCGCGGGAGTGCGGGTGTCCTGCAGTGCGGACTGGGCTGCAGCAGAGCACAGCGGAGCTGCGCGCCCCTCCTCCGCCAGCTCCTCCACCTCCTCTCAGACTCTCCGCTGCGTCCTCCGCGAGCTCACTTCCGGATTCTGCAATTAGCAAAGCCCCTTCTCCGGACCGCCCACGCCCTCGCCCACCTCCCCCTCCGTCCTGAGGCGCGGGCCCGGGGCACGGGCACCGGGAAAGCCCGGGGGGCTTGCGAGGGTGGCCAGCGCCAGCGCTGAGCGGCCTCCTAGCCTGGCTCCCCGAGCGGGTGTCCACCTGCTGCCTGGCTGCAAAAAGATCATCAGCCCTAAACCCCGGCTGCACTCTCGGGTCACTTCGCTGGCTTCCTGATTGTGCCCAAAGCCGGGAACCAGCTTCCCCAGCTCAGGCCTGGGCTGAGATGCTTGCCCACGATCTGTTAAGCAGTCTCCTCCTCTCCAGGCAGGGTCCGCCATTGCATGATGGCACCCACGAATCACTTAGACCTGGATGTTTTTTGGTTTTTTGTTTCTTTTTTGGTTATTGGTTATTACATGACCTCCATGGTAGGTGATCCACAAAGGGAGTGAAAAGAGGACGCCTGATGCATACGCATATGGCCATTCTAGAAAAAGAGCTTGGGGTTCTCTGGGAAGCGCGGCATTGGTCCTTGCACTATGGTTTTGCTGCATCAAATAGTTCCTTCTTCTTCAAATATAAATATATAAATATATTGATCAAGTCACTCGCATGTCTTAGGAGATTGTCATACCTTTAGTAGCAAACTTGAAATCTTGGACATTGGTTTTGATTTTTGTTTTGGTTTGATTTGGTTCGGTTTTTGTAATTTTAAAAATCCCTCCAGCCCTTGGCTGTGTCTGACCTGAGTGCTTTCTGCTGTTTCTGCAACAAAACTGTCAGGGCAGCGAAAACTCTCATTGTTAACAGTGGCGCCCCCTTCTGAACACTTTGTTAATAAAAAGCTTTTTTTTTTTTTTTTTTTTTTGGCTATTGTAAATGTGAAACAACAATGAGGTATTTCAAAGAGGTGAACCACAGGTAAATTTCTCTAAGTGTGGGTGAGGGTTACTCAAAAAGGAACTTGACAAGGCTTTTAAAGATACCGACAATCATTATAACATAACGTGACTGATTGTTACCGTGCTCTTAACCTGGCAAACACTTGTTGGCTTCCAAGAAAGACGAACATAGTTGAGATGGTTCTAGCGGCCTTCTAGCACAGGGTCTCATGAGGCAGGGATTCTAGCCACTGGCTGTGCAAGGCATGAGGCCTGTTAGTGATTCTATTTTTTCTTCTGCAGAATGGGTCTTTCTGCATTCCAGGTCCTTTCTACCCCAATAAATAATGAGGCGATTCTCTCAGTGAGTTGTACTTTTGGTTTAAACAGCCAACTGTCTCTTAAAAAGGACTTTTGTTTAAAGTCCTTTCAAAAAAAAGTCCTTTCAAAAAAAACTTTTTTTTTAATTTTTATTTTTTAATCCCATATGTTTACTCTGATCCTGGAACTTTGTCATTTTGACCTTCTCTGCTGATTAAAATATTCTTCATCATCAGCACCTACTGCTCTCCTCTCCTGGTGGTCTCTCCGGAAGGGGTCTTCTCTAGCTCTTCTAGCAGAGGATGGGCACTTCCCCTCTACCCCTGTTGCCAGACCAACCTTACCTATCCTGCAGGGTCAGGTCGGCCTGGCCTTTTATCTGTTGTTCTCTTCTGAGTGGTTAGTTTTTCATAGATACCGTGCTTTGCTTTTGTCAGGATTTACCCTGGACTATCAAAACCCTTATCTTGTGCCAGTGAATCCTAAGAAACAGACCTGATGAGAGAACCAGGAACTCGAACAGATCATATTTATCCTGAATGTTCCGTCCAAAATGAAGAATACATTTCTGAGGAGCCTCAAGATGTCTTAGAAGGGAAGTTTCACCAACTCTGTCACGTAGGGGCATCAATTCTGATTCTGTGTCAATTTTCCTACTTTCCCAGCTAGTAATTCTCTTCCTCAGAAAGCCCACTCTCAACCGTTTCCTCTCTCAAAGGCAGTTGCTCTTCGAGTCTGCACATGGCACTTGGGGCCTGCTGGTCGTTGGCTACTGCCCTCTGTACCTTGGGTCTAACAGCTTCGGGGCATCAAGATGAAATCGTCTCTTGTTCTAAGACTTAATATAGTTTGGGGCACATGGTAAGCAATCATCACTTTTTTAGTTGATCCAAGTGTTCGACCTTTCTTAATTATTCTAGTACCACAGTTTACTTGTTCTAAGATTTGTCCTCCCTCCCCCATTCTAATAACTCTTGCACTTGATGACATATCCTAGTTTAACTGACAGCATTTCTCTTTCTTAGTCGAACATAAACTATAGTGCATCTTACCCTTGATGAAAGCTAGGTTGCAATTAAATACTCTATTATGGTTACGATTCTGATATTTGAAATCCTCCGGTAGCTCCCTGTGCCCCCACAGTGTAGTACCTCACCTTCTCGGCATAGTATACAAACCAGCTCACCCCCAGTGTTAACCCCGTGGCTCAGCCTCCATCCCCAGGTGATGCTGCCAGATCAGCTGCCCGTTGTCCTGAACTTGCTGTAGATTCCCGAATGCACTGTGCTGCCCCCTGGCACTTTGAAAGTGACACACTCATCCCCATTCTTCGCTTTGCCCTTGTCTATCACCTCCCCTCAAAATCTGTTCCTAAGTGCCTTTTCCCAGCTCCAACCTACCCTTGGCAGTCTTTTATCTCCCTGTGGTAAAACCTGTCACACTGCACCATGGACAGGCCCGTTGTCCCCCTGAGAAGAGAAAAGGGACAGTGAGGGCCCCCCAGCATTTGCAGCTCTAGTGCAGAGCCCCATGCCTGGCTTGCAGGAAATGCCAGATCATGAAGACAAACGGAGATCATCCTCTGGCTAAAACCAGCTCTTCTTTGCCTACCGCAGGATCTGGATCAATACTGAGCAGCCCGTTATTATTGCTGTTTTTCTAGGGATTTTTTACCCATATATTTCCCAGGTCTTGACTCTTTTTGTAGCACTTTAATTCAGGCTTCAACCACTTCCTAGTCAGATCAGGTGAAATCATTTTCCTTCCCATAGCCTCGGTGTATTTCACACCTAGCAAATCTTTTTTGAAAGATCTTATTTACCCATTGGACAGATCAAAAGTAGGTAGAGAGGCAGGCAGAGAGAGGGGTGGGGGAGCAGGCTCCCCGCTGAGCAGAGAGCCCGATGTGGGGCTCCATCCCAGGACCCTGAAATCATGACCTGAGCCGAAGGCAGAGGCCTAAACCACTGAGCCACCCAGGAGCCCCCATATCTCGTAATTTTTAATCAACGTGCAAAAAGTATTGTACATATTGATGAAGTTCAAACAAATTCTGTGAAACCGTAGATGGACTTAAAGATACTATTATGTATCAAATATTGTAAAAATTAAGCAAGGAAATAGCACACATAAAATAACCAAAGCATACAAACTTGGGTAGATACAATAGGTGTGATCATGTTCTACTTCATAAAGAGATGAGTTAATAGATAAATAGAAGTAACTAGACTTTTTAGACGTTAATAAAACTTTGCCTGTTATTTCTTAGCTATATAAAATAGATGGTTTTCTAACAAAAACGCTTATCTTAAAAATATTTAAAAATAAATTTCAGGCTACTCATAAGGTTCTATTTACTTTTCCACTGAAGGAAAAGCTGGTTGTTGTAGTTGTAGTTGTTTGTTTGTTTTAGTCTCCTCCTAGTTTTTATTATTATAATGTGGAAGGAGGAATGTTAAATTGAAAAGTGAATTATTTTATAGACAAAATTCATTACTTGATTCACTTCCTGGTACAGCAGATGGAACTCCTGAAAACATGCCCTTTTGCCTTACAGAAGAGTAACAGTTATGCTTACTTCTGAAACATGCTTGGTGGTGGCCCTCAATAGTGACACCATACTAAACATTTTGAATATTTGCAATTAATTTTTATAGTCATAGGGCTCCAAAAGGCGCTGCTAGTCTCTTAGTAGGTATTTCAATAAAGCTAAAAGTTGCCTGACTGTTTAAAAATATTAACAAGGCACAAAACATGGCAGAAGTATTGTCCTCAGATATTATTTTTTTCCATATGCTCCTGATTCCAGACATGACAAGTTATTTTTTTAAATTTTTTTATAAAAGATTTTATTTATTTCTTTGACAGAGATCACAAGTAGGCAGGGTCAGGCAGAGTGAGAGGGGGGAAGCAGGCTCCCTGCTGAGCTTAGAGCCCGATGTGGGACTCGATCCAAGGATTCTGGGATCATGACCTGAGCCGAAGGCAGAGGCTTTACCCCACTGAGCCACCCAGGTGCCCCCATGACAAGTTATTTTTTTTTAAAGATGTTATTTATGTATTTGACAGAGAGAGAGGTTACAAGTAGGCAGAGAGGCAGGCAAAGAGAGAGAGGAGGTAGCAGGCTCCCCGTTGAGCAGAGAGCCCAATGTGGGGCTCCATCCCTGGACCCTGAGATCATGACCTGAGCTGAAGGCAGCGGCTTAACCCACAAGCCACCCAGGAACCCGACAAGTTATTTTTGATAGATATATATATACAATGTATTTTCCAGTTATAAGAAAAATGGTTCTGCTCTTTTTAACCTTTTTTAAAAATTACATAATTTTTTTAAATTTAAATTTTATTTTTTAATGTTTTACCTTTCTTTTCTTTTTTTTAAAAAGATTTTATTTATTTATTTGACAGACAGAGATCACAAGTAGGCAGAGAGACAGGCAGAGAGAGAGAGAGAGAGAGAAGCAGGCTTCCTGCGGAGCAGAGAGCCCGATGCAGGGCTCAATTCCAGGACCCTGAGATCATGACCCGAGCCGAAGGCAGCAGCCCAAACCACTGAGCCACCCAGGCACCCCAATGTTTTACTTTTCAATATACTACTTAGAATATAAACCCTATTCCATTTTGTAAGAAGGTTACCATTTAAAAAATGTTAATTTTCTCATTGTGTCTTCCCCTCTCATTGCTTTATTTTGAATAAAACATTTCACAATAAACATAACTGATGCTTTCCTTTTGATGGTCCCTCTGTTGGTCATATTGTATATGAGCCATGACATTTAGTTTTACAACATTTATTCATGTTTGTTGATATGTTTTATCATAACGAATTTTCCCTCCCTTATCTAGATTCCCCAGCTTTCAGACAGGTGGACACTTAATAAACCATACCCAAGGGATGTATCAAGTACTTCTTAGACATCTCTCAGATCCTTGAGGTCTCATTTTGCCTAGGGATTTGCAATAGGTTCTGCCAGAGGCACCACTGTGACAACTGATGTCCATGGTCTATCTCCTGCTAAGCTCAAGAGGTCACTGGTTTCCAAGTTTATCTATACAATTAATGCACTCCATCAAGTTCTTTTTTTTTTTTATATTAACAAACTTATTTTAAAGTTTATATGGAGAGGCAAAGACTCAAAATAGTCAGCATAGTGTTGAAGGAGAACAAAGCCTGAGGACTGACTTCAAAGTTTACCATAACCATGGGGCGCCTGGTTGGCTCAGTGGGTTAAGCTTCTGCCTTTGGCTCAGGTCATGATCCCAGGGGCCTGGGGTCGAGTCCCGTATTGGGCTCTCTGCTCAGCAGGGAGCCTGCTTCTCCTCATTTCTCTCTCTGTCTGTCTCTCTGCCTATTTGTGATCTCTCTCTCTGTCAAATAAATAAATAAACCTTTAAAAAAAGTATACCATAACGATAATTGGAAGCAAGATATTGTAATACCACAGAAAGACTAGATTAAAGGAACAGAATATATATTATCAATTATATTTTATATTTCATATAAAAGCAAAAGCAATACAAGAGAGCAAAATACAATCTTTTAAACAAATGGTTCTGGAGTAATGGTGAAGCTAAATGTAAAAATATGGGGTTCTGATAGAGGTATTGAAGACTACTATATGATCCAAAGGGGCACGTGCACCAAATGTTTATAGCAGCAATATCCACAATAGCCAAACTATGGAAAGAACCTAGATGCCCATCAACAAATGAATGGTATATATTTCAAATTCAAGTCAGAGATGAAAGAAACATCTGGACTCGGTCCTCAGGTACAGGCAGTATTCTGAACTGAGGCTAGAACCAGAGACCATTCTAATGAAAGGCCTCCACAGGTGGGCTCCGACTCAGTTTCCTGTATGTATATTCATTCATGAAATCGCTCTGCAGGTCAACATGCAGAACAAAACCATTTAATAAAAGTGACAATGAGGAGAGGAAAGGGAGGCCAGAAGGCTTGTGAATGTGGAGAGAGGAAGAGCCAGGGGAGGAGGGGGGCGGGGGGGGGGCGGAAAAACTGAGAATCCCTCCCTGTGCTCCTTGCTGCCAGGGAGGTCTGAGGGACTAGTTTCTACCTGGGATCCCAAGTCCAGTACAAAAGTGGCGGGGCCACAGCTCGGGATGAGGGAAGGGGGTCCTCGGCACACGCGCGTGGGGGTGCCAAACGAAGGGGGCTATTGTGCTCGCTGCGGGGGGCACCTCGCCTGGCTCCATCCCCAGCCCGACCCCGTGGGGACCCGGGTGCGGCGCGTGGTCCGGGGTGGTCCCGCTGCCCCGGGGGTCGCGGGAGGCTGGGTCCCGACACCCCCGCGAGCTCGCTGCCCGCGCTTTCTGCTCCAGGTGAGGGCGCAGCGCAGTGTCACTTTACCTCCTCGCAGAGGGTCGTCCTGAGAAGCCATGGGGCAGGGCGGGGCAGCGGGCCGGGCCGTGGGAGCAGGACAGCGCGGCCTCAGGAGCTGGGCTGGAGCGCGGGAGTGCGGGTGTCCTGCAGTGCGGACTGGGCTGCAGCAGAGCACAGCGGAGCTGCGCGCCCCTCCTCCGCCAGCTCCTCCACCTCCTCTCAGACTCTCCGCTGCGTCCTCCGCGAGCTCACTTCCGGATTCTGCAATTAGCAAAGCCCCTTCTCCGGACCGCCCACGCCCTCGCCCACCTCCCCCTCCGTCCTGAGGCGCGGGCCCGGGGCACCGGCACCGGGAAAGCCCGGGGGGCTTGCGAGGGTGGCCAGCGCCAGCGCTGAGCGGCCTCCTAGCCTGGCTCCCCGAGCGGGTGTCCACCTGCTGCCTGGCTGCAAAAAGATCATCAGCCCTAAACCCCGGCTGCACTCTCGGGTCACTTCGCTGGCTTCCTGATTGTGCCCAAAGCCGGGAACCAGCTTCCCCAGCTCAGGCCTGGGCTGAGATGCTTGCCCACGATCTGTTAAGCAGTCTCCTCCTCTCCAGGCAGGGTCCGCCATTGCATGATGGCACCCACGAATCACTTAGACCTGGATGTTTTTTGGTTTTTTGTTTCTTTTTTGGTTATTGGTTATTACATGACCTCCATGGTAGGTGATCCACAAAGGGAGTGAAAAGAGGACGCCTGATGCATACGCATATGGCCATTCTAGAAAAAGAGCTTGGGGTTCTCTGGGAAGCGCGGCATTGGTCCTTGCACTATGGTTTTGCTGCATCAAATAGTTCCTTCTTCTTCAAATATAAATATATAAATATATTGATCAAGTCACTCGCATGTCTTAGGAGATTGTCATACCTTTAGTAGCAAACTTGAAATCTTGGACATTGGTTTTGATTTTTGTTTTGGTTTGATTTGGTTCGGTTTTTGTAATTTTAAAAATCCCTCCAGCCCTTGGCTGTGTCTGACCTGAGTGCTTTCTGCTGTTTCTGCAACAAAACTGTCAGGGCAGCGAAAACTCTCATTGTTAACAGTGGCGCCCCCTTCTGAACACTTTGTTAATAAAAAGCTTTTTTTTTTTTTTTTTTTTTTTGGCTATTGTAAATGTGAAACAACAATGAGGTATTTCAAAGAGGTGAACCACAGGTAAATTTCTCTAAGTGTGGGTGAGGGTTACTCAAAAAGGAACTTGACAAGGCTTTTAAAGATACCGACAATCATTATAACATAACGTGACTGATTGTTACCGTGCTCTTAACCTGGCAAACACTTGTTGGCTTCCAAGAAAGACGAACATAGTTGAGATGGTTCTAGCGGCCTTCTAGCACAGGGTCTCATGAGGCAGGGATTCTAGCCACTGGCTGTGCAAGGCATGAGGCCTGTTAGTGATTCTATTTTTTCTTCTGCAGAATGGGTCTTTCTGCATTCCAGGTCCTTTCTACCCCAATAAATAATGAGGCGATTCTCTCAGTGAGTTGTACTTTTGGTTTAAACAGCCAACTGTCTCTTAAAAAGGACTTTTGTTTAAAGTCCTTTCAAAAAAAAGTCCTTTCAAAAAAAACTTTTTTTTTAATTTTTATTTTTTAATCCCATATGTTTACTCTGATCCTGGAACTTTGTCATTTTGACCTTCTCTGCTGATTAAAATATTCTTCATCATCAGCACCTACTGCTCTCCTCTCCTGGTGGTCTCTCCGGAAGGGGTCTTCTCTAGCTCTTCTAGCAGAGGATGGGCACTTCCCCTCTACCCCTGTTGCCAGACCAACCTTACCTATCCTGCAGGGTCAGGTCGGCCTGGCCTTTTATCTGTTGTTCTCTTCTGAGTGGTTAGTTTTTCATAGATACCGTGCTTTGCTTTTGTCAGGATTTACCCTGGACTATCAAAACCCTTATCTTGTGCCAGTGAATCCTAAGAAACAGACCTGATGAGAGAACCAGGAACTCGAACAGATCATATTTATCCTGAATGTTCCGTCCAAAATGAAGAATACATTTCTGAGGAGCCTCAAGATGTCTTAGAAGGGAAGTTTCACCAACTCTGTCACGTAGGGGCATCAATTCTGATTCTGTGTCAATTTTCCTACTTTCCCAGCTAGTAATTCTCTTCCTCAGAAAGCCCACTCTCAACCGTTTCCTCTCTCAAAGGCAGTTGCTCTTCGAGTCTGCACATGGCACTTGGGGCCTGCTGGTCGTTGGCTACTGCCCTCTGTACCTTGGGTCTAACAGCTTCGGGGCATCAAGATGAAATCGTCTCTTGTTCTAAGACTTAATATAGTTTGGGGCACATGGTAAGCAATCATCACTTTTTTAGTTGATCCAAGTGTTCGACCTTTCTTAATTATTCTAGTACCACAGTTTACTTGTTCTAAGATTTGTCCTCCCTCCCCCATTCTAATAACTCTTGCACTTGATGACATATCCTAGTTTAACTGACAGCATTTCTCTTTCTTAGTCGAACATAAACTATAGTGCATCTTACCCTTGATGAAAGCTAGGTTGCAATTAAATACTCTATTATGGTTACGATTCTGATATTTGAAATCCTCCGGTAGCTCCCTGTGCCCCCACAGTGTAGTACCTCACCTTCTCGGCATAGTATACAAACCAGCTCACCCCCAGTGTTAACCCCGTGGCTCAGCCTCCATCCCCAGGTGATGCTGCCAGATCAGCTGCCCGTTGTCCTGAACTTGCTGTAGATTCCCGAATGCACTGTGCTGCCCCCTGGCACTTTGAAAGTGACACACTCATCCCCATTCTTCGCTTTGCCCTTGTCTATCACCTCCCCTCAAAATCTGTTCCTAAGTGCCTTTTCCCAGCTCCAACCTACCCTTGGCAGTCTTTTATCTCCCTGTGGTAAAACCTGTCACACTGCACCATGGACAGGCCCGTTGTCCCCCTGAGAAGAGAAAAGGGACAGTGAGGGCCCCCCAGCATTTGCAGCTCTAGTGCAGAGCCCCATGCCTGGCTTGCAGGAAATGCCAGATCATGAAGACAAACGGAGATCATCCTCTGGCTAAAACCAGCTCTTCTTTGCCTACCGCAGGATCTGGATCACTACTGAGCAGCCCGTTATTATTGCTGTTTTTCTAGGGATTTTTTACCCATATATTTCCCAGGTCTTGACTCTTTTTGTAGCACTTTAATTCAGGCTTCAACCACTTCCTAGTCAGATCAGGTGAAATCATTTTCCTTCCCATAGCCTCGGTGTATTTCACACCTAGCAAATCTTTTTTGAAAGATCTTATTTACCCATTGGACAGATCAAAAGTAGGTAGAGAGGCAGGCAGAGAGAGGGGTGGGGGAGCAGGCTCCCCGCTGAGCAGAGAGCCCGATGTGGGGCTCCATCCCAGGACCCTGAAATCATGACCTGAGCCGAAGGCAGAGGCCTAAACCACTGAGCCACCCAGGAGCCCCCATATCTCGTAATTTTTAATCAACGTGCAAAAAGTATTGTACATATTGATGAAGTTCAAACAAATTCTGTGAAACCGTAGATGGACTTAAAGATACTATTATGTATCAAATATTGTAAAAATTAAGCAAGGAAATAGCACACATAAAATAACCAAAGCATACAAACTTGGGTAGATACAATAGGTGTGATCATGTTCTACTTCATAAAGAGATGAGTTAATAGATAAATAGAAGTAACTAGACTTTTTAGACGTTAATAAAACTTTGCCTGTTATTTCTTAGCTATATAAAATAGATGGTTTTCTAACAAAAACGCTTATCTTAAAAATATTTAAAAATAAATTTCAGGCTACTCATAAGGTTCTATTTACTTTTCCACTGAAGGAAAAGCTGGTTGTTGTAGTTGTAGTTGTTTGTTTGTTTTAGTCTCCTCCTAGTTTTTATTATTATAATGTGGAAGGAGGAATGTTAAATTGAAAAGTGAATTATTTTATAGACAAAATTCATTACTTGATTCACTTCCTGGTACAGCAGATGGAACTCCTGAAAACATGCCCTTTTGCCTTACAGAAGAGTAACAGTTATGCTTACTTCTGAAACATGCTTGGTGGTGGCCCTCAATAGTGACACCATACTAAACATTTTGAATATTTGCAATTAATTTTTATAGTCATAGGGCTCCAAAAGGCGCTGCTATTCTCTTAGTAGGTATTTCAATAAAGCTAAAAGTTGCCTGACTGTTTAAAAATATTAACAAGGCACAAAACATGGCAGAAGTATTGTCCTCAGATATTATTTTTTTCCATATGCTCCTGATTCCAGACATGACAAGTTATTTTTTAAAATTTTTTTATAAAAGATTTTATTTATTTCTTTGACAGAGATCACAAGTAGGCAGGGTCAGGCAGAGTGAGAGGGGGGAAGCAGGCTCCCTGCTGAGCTTAGAGCCCGATGTGGGACTCGATCCAAGGATTCTGGGATCATGACCTGAGCCGATGGCAGAGGCTTTAACCCACTGAGCCACCCAGGTGCCCCCATGACAAGTTATTTTTTTTTAAAGATTTTATTTATTTATTTGACAGAGAGAGAGATTACAAGTAGGCAGAGAGGCAGGCAAAGAGAGAGAGGAGGTAGCAGGCTCCCCGTTGAGCAGAGAGCCCAATGTGGGGCTCCATCCCTGGACCCTGAGATCATGACCTAAGCTGAAGGCAGCGGCTTAACCCACAAGCCACCCAGGAACCCGACAAGTTATTTTTGATAGATATATATATATACAATGTATTTTCCAGTTATAAGAAAAATGGTTCTGCTCTTTTTAACCTTTTTTAAAAATTACATAATTTTTTTAAATTTAAATTTTATTTTTTAATGTTTTACCTTTCTTTTCTTTTTTTTAAAAAGATTTTATTTATTTATTTGACAGACAGAGATCACAAGTAGGCAGAGAGACAGGCAGAGAGAGAGAGAGAGAGAAGCAGGCTTCCTGCGGAGCCGAGAGCCCGATGCAGGGCTCAATTCCAGGACCCTGAGATCATGACCCGAGCCGAAGGCAGCAGCCCAAACCACTGAGCCACCCAGGCACCCCAATGTTTTACTTTTCAATATACTACTTAGAATATAAACCCTATTCCATTTTGTAAGAAGGTTACCATTTAAAAAATGTTAATTTTCTCATTGTGTCTTCCCCTCTCATTGCTTTATTTTGAATAAAACATTTCACAATAAACATAACTGATGCTTTCCTTTTGATGGTCCCTCTGTTGGTCATATTGTATATGAGCCATGACAATTAGTTTTACAACATTTATTCATGTTTGTTGATATGTTTTATCATAACTAATTTTCCCTCCCTTATCTAGATTCCCCAGCTTTCAGACAGGTGGACACTTAATAAACCATACCCAAGGGATGTATCAAGTACTTCTTAGACATCTCTCAGATCCTTGAGGTCTCATTTTGCCTAGGGATTTGCAATAGGTTCTGCCAGAGGCACCACTGTGACAACTGATGTCCATGGTCTATCTCCTGCTAAGCTCAAGAGGTCACTGGTTTCCAAGTTTATCTATACAATTAATGCACTCCATCAAGTTCTTTTTTTTTTTAATATTAACAAACTTATTTTAAAGTTTATATGGAGAGGCAAAGACTCACAATAGTCAACATAGTGTTGAAGGAGAACAAAGCCTGAGGACTGACTTCAAAGTTTACCATAACCATGGGGCGCCTGGTTGGCTCAGTGGGTTAAGCTTCTGCCTTTGGCTCAGGTCATGATCCCAGGGGCCTGGGGTCGAGTCCCCTATTGGGCTCTCTGCTCAGCAGGGAGCCTGCTTCTCCTCATTTCTCTCTCTGTCTGTCTCTCTGCCTATTTGTGATCTCTCTCTCTGTCAAATAAATAAATAAACCTTTAAAAAAAGTATACCATAACGATAATTGGAAGCAAGATATTGTAATACCACAGAAAGACTAGATTAAAGGAACAGAATATATATTATCAATTATATTTTATATTTAATATAAAAGCAAAAGCAATACAAGAGAGCAAAATACAATCTTTTAAACAAATGGTTCTGGAGTAATGGTGAAGCTAAATGTAAAAATATGGGGTTCTGATAGAGGTATTGAAGACTACTATATGATCCAAAGGGGCACGTGCACCAAATGTTTATAGCAGCAATATCCACAATAGCCAAACTATGGAAAGAACCTAGATGCCCATCAACAAATGAATGGTATATATTTCAAATTCAAGTCAGAGATGAAAGAAACATCTGGACTCGGTCCTCAGGTACAGGCAGTATTCTGAACTGAGGCTAGAACCAGAGACCATTCTAATGAAAGGCCTCCACAGGTGGGCTCCGACTCAGTTTCCTGTATGTATATTCATACATGAAATCGCTCTGCAGGTCAACATGCAGAACAAAACCATTTAATAAAAGTGACAATGAGGAGAGGAAAGGGAGGCCAGAAGGCTTGTGAATGTGGAGAGAGGAAGAGCCAGGGGAGGAGGGGGGCGGGGGGGGGGCGGAAAAACTGAGAATCCCTCCCTGTGCTCCTTGCTGCCAGGGAGGTCTGAGGGACTAGTTTCTACCTGGGATCCCAAGTCCAGTACAAAAGTGGCGGGGCCACAGCTCGGGATGAGGGAAGGGGGTCCTCGGCACACGCGCGTGGGGGTGCCAAACGAAGGGGGCTATTGTGCTCGCTGCGGGGGGCACCTCGCCTGGCTCCATCCCCAGCCCGACCCCGTGGGGACCCGGGTGCGGCGCGTGGTCCGGGGTGGTCCCGCTGCCCCGGGGGTCGCGGGAGGCTGGGTCCCGACACCCCCGCGAGCTCGCCGCCCGCGCTTTCTGCTCCAGGTGAGGGCGCAGCGCAGTGTCACTTTACCTCCTCGCAGAGGGTCGTCCTGAGAAGCCATGGGGCAGGGCGGGGCAGCGGGCCGGGCCGTGGGAGCAGGACAGCGCGGCCTCAGGAGCTGGGCTGGAGCGCGGGAGTGCGGGTGTCCTGCAGTGCGGACTGGGCTGCAGCAGAGCACAGCGGAGCTGCGCGCCCCTCCTCCGCCAGCTCCTCCACCTCCTCTCAGACTCTCCGCTGCGTCCTCCGCGAGCTCACTTCCGGATTCTGCAATTAGCAAAGCCCCTTCTCCGGACCGCCCACGCCCTCGCCCACCTCCCCCTCCGTCCTGAGGCGCGGGCCCGGGGCACGGGCACCGGGAAAGCCCGGGGGGCTTGCGAGGGTGGCCAGCGCCAGCGCTGAGCGGCCTCCTAGCCTGGCTCCCCTAGCGGGTGTCCACCTGCTGCCTGGCTGCAAAAAGATCATCAGCCCTAAACCCCGGCTGCACTCTCGGGTCACTTCGCTGGCTTCCTGATTGTGCCCAAAGCCGGGAACCAGCTTCCCCAGCTCAGGCCTGGGCTGAGATGCTTGCCCACGATCTGTTAAGCAGTCTCCTCCTCTCCAGGCAGGGTCCGCCATTGCATGATGGCACCCACGAATCACTTAGACCTGGATGTTTTTTGGTTTTTTGTTTCTTTTTTGGTTATTGGTTATTACATGACCTCCATGGTAGGTGATCCACAAAGGGAGTGAAAAGAGGACGCCTGATGCATACGCATATGGCCATTCTAGAAAAAGAGCTTAGGGTTCTCTGGGAAGCGCGGCATTGGTCCTTGCACTATGGTTTTGCTGCATCAAATAGTTCCTTCTTCTTCAAATATAAATATATAAATATATTGATCAAGTCACTCGCATGTCTTAGGAGAATGTCTTACCTTTAGTAGCAAACTTGAAATCTTGGACATTTGTTTTGATTTTTGTTTTGGTTTGATTTGGTTCGGTTTTTGTAATTTTAAAAATCCCTCCAGCCCTTGGCTGTGTCTGACCTGAGTGCTTTCTGCTGTTTCTGCAACAAAACTGTCAGGGCAGCGAAAACTCTCATTGTTAACAGTGGCGCCCCCTTCTGAACACTTTGTTAATAAAAAGCTTTTTTTTTTTTTTTTTTTGGCTATTGTAAATGTGAAACAACAATGAGGTATTTCAAAGAGGTGAACCACAGGTAAATTTCTCTAAGTGTGGGTGAGGATTACTCAAAAAGAAACTTAACAAGGCTTTTAAAGATACCGACAATCATTATAACATAACGTGACTGATTGTTACCGTGCTCTTAACCTGGCAAACACTTGTTGGCTTCCAAGAAAGACGAACATAGTTGAGATGGTTTTAGCGGCCTTCTAGCACAGGGTCTCATGAGGCAGGGATTCTCGCCACTGGCTGTGCAAGGCATGAGGCCTGTTAGTGATTCTATTTTTTCTTCTGCAGAATGGGTCTTTCTGCATTCCAGGTCCTTTCTACCCCAATAAATAATGCGGCGATTCTCTCAGTGAGTTGTACTTTTGGTTTAAACAGCCAACTGTCTCTTAAAAAGGACTTTTGTTTAAAGTCCTTTAAAAAAAAAGTCCTTTCAAAAAAAACTTTTTTTTTAATTTTTATTTTTTAATCCCATATGTTTACTCTGATCCTGGAACTTTGTCATTTTGACCTTCTCTGCTGATTAAAATATTCTTCATCATCAGCACCTACTGCTCTCCTCTCCTGGTGGTCTCTCCGGAAGGGGTCTTCTCTAGCTCTTCTAGCAGAGGATGGGCACTTCCCCTCTACCCCTGTTGCCAGACCAACCTTACCTATCCTGCAGGGTCAGGTCGGCCTGGCCTTTTATCTGTTGTTCTCTTCTGAGTGGTTAGTTTTTCATAGATACCGTGCTTTGCTTTTGTCAGGATTTACCCTGGACTATCAAAACCCTTATCTTGTGCCAGTGAATCCTAAGAAACAGACCTGATGAGAGAACCAGGAACTCGAACAGATCATATTTATCCTGAATGTTCCGTCCAAAATGAAGAATACATTTCTGAGGAGCCTCAAGATGTCTTAGAAGGGAAGTTTCACCAACTCTGTCACGTAGGGGCATCAATTCTGATTCTGTGTCAATTTTCCTACTTTCCCAGCTAGTAATTCTCTTCCTCAGAAAGCCCACTCTCAACCGTTTCCTCTCTCAAAGGCAGTTGCTCTTCGAGTCTGCACATGGCACTTGGGGCCTGCTGGTCGTTGGCTACTGCCCTCTGTACCTTGGGTCTAACAGCTTCGGGGCATCAAGATGAAATCGTCTCTTGTTCTAAGACTTACTATCGTTTGGGGCACATGGTAAGCAATAATCACTTTTTTAGTTGATCCAAGGGTTCGACCTTTCTTAATTATTCTAGTACCACAGTTTACTTGTTCTAAGATTTGTCCTCCCCCCCCCATTCTAATAACTCTTGCACTTGATGACATATCCTAGTTTAACTGACAGCATTTCTCTTTCTTAGTCGAACATAAACTATAGTGCATCTTACCCTTGATGAAAGCTAGGTTGCAATTAAATACTCTATTATGGTTACGATTCTGATATTTGAAATCCTCCGGTAGCTCCCTGTGCCCCCACAGTGTAGTACCTCACCTTCTCGGCATAGTATACAAACCAGCTCACCCCCAGTGTTAACCCCGGGGCTCAGCCTCCATCCCCAGGTGATGCTGCCAGATCAGCTGCCCGTTGTCCTGAACTTGCTGTAGATTCCCGAATGCACTGTGCTGGCCCCTGGCACTTTGAAAGTGACACACTCATCCCCATTCTTCGCTTTGCCCTTGTCTATCACCTCCCCTCAAAATCTGTTCCTAAGTGCCTTTTCCCAGCTCCAACCTACCCTTGGCAGTCTTTTATCTCCCTGTGGTAAAACCTGTCACACTGCACCATGGACAGGCCCGTTGTCCCCCTGAGAAGAGAAAAGGGACAGTGAGGGCCCCCCAGCATTTTACAGCTCTAGTGCAGAGCCCCATGCCTGGCTTGCAGGAAATGCCAGATCATGAAGACAAACGGAGATCATCCTCTGGCTAAAACCAGCTCTTCTTTGCCTACCGCAGGATCTGGATCACTACTGAGCAGCCCGTTATTATTGCTGTTTTTCTAGGGATTTTTTACCCATATATTTCCCAGGTCTTGACTCTTTTTGTAGCACTTTAATTCAGGCTTCAACCACTTCCTAGTCAGATCTGGTGAAATCATTTTCCTTCCCATAGCCTCGGTGTATTTCACACCTAGCAAATCTTTTTTGAAAGATCTTATTTACCCATTGGACAGATCAAAAGTAGGTAGAGAGGCAGGCAGAGAGAGGGGTGGGGGAGCAGGCTCCCCGCTGAGCAGAGAGCCCGATGTGGGGCTCCATCCCAGGACCCTGAAATCATGACCTGAGCCGAAGGCAGAGGCCTAAACCACTGAGCCACCCAGGAGCCCCCATATCTCGTAATTTTTAATCAACGGGCAAAAAGTATTGTACATATTGATGAAGTTCAAACAAATTCTGTGAAACCGTAGATGGACTTAAAGATACTATTATGTATCAAATATTGTAAAAATTAAGCAAGGAAATAGCACACATAAAATAACCAAAGCATACAAACTTGGGTAGATACAATAGGTGTGATCATGTTCTACTTCATAAAGAGATGAGTTAATAGATAAATAGAAGTAACTAGACTTTTTAGACGTTAATAAAACTTTGCCTGTTATTTCTTAGCTATATAAAATGTATGGTTTTCTAACAAAAACGCTTATCTTAAAAATATTTAAAAATAAATTTCAGGCTACTCATAAGGTTCTATTTACTTTTCCACTGAAGGAAAAGCTGGTTGTTGTAGTTGTAGTTGTTTGTTTGTTTTAGTCTCCTCCTAGTTTTTATTATTATAATGTGGAATGAGGAATGTTAAATTGAAAAGTGAATTATTTTATAGACAAAATTCATTACTTGATTCACTTCCTGGTACAGCAGATGGAACTCCTGAAAACATGCCCTTTTGCCTTACAGAAGAGTAACAGTTATGCTTACTTCTGAAACATGCTTGGTGGTGTCCCTCAATAGTGACACCATACTAAACATTTTGAATATTTGCAATTAATTTTTATAGTCATAGGGCTCCAAAAGGCGCTGCTAGTCTCTTAGTAGGTATTTCAATAAAGCTAAAAGTTGCCTGACTGTTTAAAAATATTAACAAGGCACAAAACATGGCAGAAGTATTGTCCTCAGATACTATTTTTTTTCCATATGCTCCTGATTCCAGACATGACAAGTTATTTTTTTAAATTTTTTTATAAAAGATTTTATTTATTTCTTTGACAGAGATCACAAGTAGGCAGGGTCAGGCAGAGTGAGAGGGGGGAAGCAGGCTCCCTGCTGAGCTGAGAGCCCGATGTGGGACTCGATCCAAGGATTCTGGGATCATGACCTGAGCCGAAGGCAGAGGCTTTAACCCACTGAGCCACCCAGGTGCCCCCATGACAAGTTATTTTTTTTTAAAGATTTTATTTATTTATTTGACAGAGAGAGAGATTACAAGTAGGCAGAGAGGCAGGCAAAGAGAGAGAGGAGGTAGCAGGCTCCCCGTTGAGCAGAGAGCCCAATGTGGGGCTCCATCCCTGGACCCTGAGATCATGACCTGAGCTGAAGGCAGCGGCTTAACCCACAAGCCACCCAGGAACCCGACAAGTTATTTTTGATAGATATATATATATACAATGTATTTTCCAGTTATAAGAAAAATGGTTCTGCTCTTTTTAACCTTTTTTAAAAATTACATAATTTTTTTAAATTTAAATTTTATTTTTTAATGTTTTACCTTTCTTTTCTTTTTTTTAAAAAGATTTTATTTATTTATTTGACAGACAGAGATCACAAGTAGGCAGAGAGACAGGCAGAGAGAGAGAGAGAGAGAAGCAGGCTTCCTGCGGAGCAGAGAGCCCGATGCAGGGCTCAATTCCAGGACCCTGAGATCATGACCCGAGCCGAAGGCAGCAGCCCAAACCACTGAGCCACCCAGGCACCCCAATGTTTTACTTTTCAATATACTACTTAGAATATAAACCCTATTCCATTTTGTAAGAAGGTTACCATTTAAAAAATGTTAATTTTCTCATTGTGTCTTCCCCTCTCATTGCTTTATTTTGAATAAAACATTTCACAATAAACATAACTGATGCTTTCCTTTTGATGGTCCCTCTGTTGGTCATATTGTATATGAGCCATGACAATTAGTTTTACAACATTTATTCATGTTTGTTGATATGTTTTATCATAACGAATTTTCCCTCCCTTATCTAGATTCCCCAGCTTTCAGACAGGTGGACACTTAATAAACCATACCCAAGGGATATATCAAGTACTTCTTAGACATCTCTCAGATCCTTGAGGTCTCATTTTGCCTAGGGATTTGCAATAGGTTCTGCCAGAGGCACCACTGTGACAACTGATGTCCATGGTCTATCTCCTGCTAAGCTCAAGAGGTCACTGGTTTCCAAGTTTATCTATACAATTAATGCACTCCATCAAGTTCTTTTTTTTTTTTATATTAACAAACTTATTTTAAAGTTTATATGGAGAGGCAAAGACTCACAATAGTCAACATAGTGTTGAAGGAGAACAAAGCCTGAGGACTGACTTCAAAGTTTACCATAACCATGGGGCGCCTGGTTGGCTCAGTGGGTTAAGCTTCTGCCTTTGGCTCAGGTCATGATCCCAGGGGCCTGGGGTCGAGTCCCGTATTGGGCTCTCTGCTCAGCAGGGAGCCTGCTTCTCCTCATTTCTCTCTCTGTCTGTCTCTCTGCCTATTTGTGATCTCTCTCTCTGTCAAATAAATAAATAAACCTTTAAAAAAAGTATACCATAACGATAATTGGAAGCAAGATATTGTAATACCACAGAAAGACTAGATTAAAGGAACAGAATATATATTATCAATTATATTTTATATTTCATATAAAAGCAAAAGCAATACAAGAGAGCAAAATACAATCTTTTAAACAAATGGTTCTGGAGTAATGGTGAAGCTAAATGTAAAAATATGGGGTTCTGATAGAGGTATTGAAGACTACTATATGATCCAAAGGGGCACGTGCACCAAATGTTTATAGCAGCAATATCCACAATAGCCAAACTATGGAAAGAACCTAGATGCCCATCAACAAATGAATGGTATATATTTCAAATTCAAGTCAGAGATGAAAGAAACATCTGGACTCGGTCCTCAGGTACAGGCAGTATTCTGAACTGAGGCTAGAACCAGAGACCATTCTAATGAAAGGCCTCCACAGGTGGGCTCCGACTCAGTTTCCTGTATGTATATTCATACATGAAATCGCTCTGCAGGTCAACATGCAGAACAAAACCATTTAATAAAAGTGACAATGAGGAGAGGAAAGGGAGGCCAGAAGGCTTGTGAATGTGGAGAGAGGAAGAGCCAGGGGAGGAGGGGGGCGGGGGGGGGGGGCGGAAAAACTGAGAATCCCTCCCTGTGCTCCTTGCTGCCAGGGAGGTCTGAGGGACTAGTTTCTACCTGGGATCCCAAGTCCAGTACAAAAGTGGCGGGGCCACAGCTCGGGATGAGGGAAGGGGGTCCTCGGCACACGCGCGTGGGGGTGCCAAACGAAGGGGGCTATTGTGCTCGCTGCGGGGGGCACCTCGCCTGGCTCCATCCCCAGCCCGACCCCGTGGGGACCCGGGTGCGGCGCGTGGTCCGGGGTGGTCCCGCTGCCCCGGGGGTCGCGGGAGGCTGGGTCCCGACACCCCCGCGAGCTCGCCGCCCGCGCTTTCTGCTCCAGGTGAGGGCGCAGCGCAGTGTCACTTTACCTCCTCGCAGAGGGTCGTCCTGAGAAGCCATGGGGCAGGGCGGGGCAGCGGGCCGGGCCGTGGGAGCAGGACAGCGCGGCCTCAGGAGCTGGGCTGGAGCGCGGGAGTGCGGGTGTCCTGCAGTGCGGACTGGGCTGCAGCAGAGCACAGCGGAGCTGCGCGCCCCTCCTCCGCCAGCTCCTCCACCTCCTCTCAGACTCTCCGCTGCGTCCTCCGCGAGCTCACTTCCGGATTCTGCAATTAGCAAAGCCCCTTCTCCGGACCGCCCACGCCCTCGCCCACCTCCCCCTCCGTCCTGAGGCGCGGGCCCGGGGCACGGGCACCGGGAAAGCCCGGGGGGCTTGCGAGGGTGGCCAGCGCCAGCGCTGAGCGGCCTCCTAGCCTGGCTCCCCTAGCGGGTGTCCACCTGCTGCCTGGCTGCAAAAAGATCATCAGCCCTAAACCCCGGCTGCACTCTCGGGTCACTTCGCTGGCTTCCTGATTGTGCCCAAAGCCGGGAACCAGCTTCCCCAGCTCAGGCCTGGGCTGAGATGCTTGCCCACGATCTGTTAAGCAGTCTCCTCCTCTCCAGGCAGGGTCCGCCATTGCATGATGGCACCCACGAATCACTTAGACCTGGATGTTTTTTGGTTTTTTGTTTCTTTTTTGGTTATTGGTTATTACATGACCTCCATGGTAGGTGATCCACAAAGGGAGTGAAAAGAGGACGCCTGATGCATACGCATATGGCCATTCTAGAAAAAGAGCTTAGGGTTCTCTGGGAAGCGCGGCATTGGTCCTTGCACTATGGTTTTGCTGCATCAAATAGTTCCTTCTTCTTCAAATATAAATATATAAATATATTGATCAAGTCACTCGCATGTCTTAGGAGAATGTCTTACCTTTAGTAGCAAACTTGAAATCTTGGACATTGGTTTTGATTTTTGTTTTGGTTTGATTTGGTTCGGTTTTTGTAATTTTAAAAATCCCTCCAGCCCTTGGCTGTGTCTGACCTGAGTGCTTTTTGCTGTTTCTGCAACAAAACTGTCAGGGCAGCGAAAACTCTCATTGTTAACAGTGGCGCCCCCTTCTGAACACTTTGTTAATAAAAAGCTTTTTTTTTTTTTTTTTTTTGGCTATTGTAAATGTGAAACAACAATGAGGTATTTCAAAGAGGTGAACCACAGGTAAATTTCTCTAAGTGTGGGTGAGGATTACTCAAAAAGAAACTTGACAAGGCTTTTAAAGATACCGACAATCATTATAACATAACGTGACTGATTGTTACCGTGCTCTTAACCTGGCAAACACTTGTTGGCTTCCAAGAAAGACGAACATAGTTGAGATGGTTCTAGCGGCCTTCTAGCACAGGGTCTCATGAGGCAGGGATTCTCGCCACTGGCTGTGCAAGGCATGAGGCCTGTTAGTGATTCTATTTTTTCTTCTGCAGAATGGGTCTTTCTGCATTCCAGGTCCTTTCTACCCCAATAAATAATGCGGCGATTCTCTCAGTGAGTTGTACTTTTGGTTTAAACAGCCAACTGTCTCTTAAAAAGGACTTTTGTTTAAAGTCCTTTCAAAAAAAAGTCCTTTCAAAAAAAACTTTTTTTTTAATTTTTATTTTTTAATCCCATATGTTTACTCTGATCCTGGAACTTTGTCATTTTGACCTTCTCTGCTGATTAAAATATTCTTCATCATCAGCACCTACTGCTCTCCTCTCCTGGTGGTCTCTCCGGAAGGGGTCTTCTCTAGCTCTTCTAGCAGAGGATGGGCACTTCCCCTCTACCCCTGTTGCCAGACCAACCTTACCTATCCTGCAGGGTCAGGTCGGCCTGGCCTTTTATCTGTTGTTCTCTTCTGAGTGGTTAGTTTTTCATAGATACCGTGCTTTGCTTTTGTCAGGATTTACCCTGGACTATCAAAACCCTTATCTTGTGCCAGTGAATCCTAAGAAACAGACCTGATGAGAGAACCAGGAACTCGAACAGATCATATTTATCCTGAATGTTCCGTCCAAAATGAAGAATACATTTCTGAGGAGCCTCAAGATGTCTTAGAAGGGAAGTTTCACCAACTCTGTCACGTAGGGGCATCAATTCTGATTCTGTGTCAATTTTCCTACTTTCCCAGCTAGTAATTCTCTTCCTCAGAAAGCCCACTCTCAACCGTTTCCTCTCTCAAAGGCAGTTGCTCTTCGAGTCTGCACATGGCACTTGGGGCCTGCTGGTCGTTGGCTACTGCCCTCTGTACCTTGGGTCTAACAGCTTCGGGGCATCAAGATGAAATCGTCTCTTGTTCTAAGACTTACTATCGTTTGGGGCACATGGTAAGCAATAATCACTTTTTTAGTTGATCCAAGTGTTCGACCTTTCTTAATTATTCTAGTACCACAGTTTACTTGTTCTAAGATTTGTCCTCCCCCCCCCCATTCTAATAACTCTTGCACTTGATGACATATCCTAGTTTAACTGACAGCATTTCTCTTTCTTAGTCGAACATAAACTATAGTGCATCTTACCCTTGATGAAAGCTAGGTTGCAATTAAATACTCTATTATGGTTACGATTCTGATATTTGAAATCCTCCGGTAGCTCCCTGTGCCCCCACAGTGTAGTACCTCACCTTCTCGGCATAGTATACAAACCAGCTCACCCCCAGTGTTAACCCCGGGGCTCAGCCTCTATCCCCAGGTGATGCTGCCAGATCAGCTGCCCGTTGTCCTGAACTTGCTGTAGATTCCCGAATGCACTGTGCTGGCCCCTGGCACTTTGAAAGTGACACACTCATCCCCATTCTTCGCTTTGCCCTTGTCTATCACCTCCCCTCAAAATCTGTTCCTAAGTGCCTTTTCCCAGCTCCAACCTACCCTTGGCAGTCTTTTATCTCCCTGTGGTAAAACCTGTCACACTGCACCATGGACATGCCCGTTGTCCCTCTGAGAAGAGAAAAGGGACAGTGAGGGCCCCCCAGCATTTGCAGCTCTAGTGCAGAGCCCCATGCCTGGCTTGCAGGAAATGCCAGATCATGAAGACAAACGGAGATCATCCTCTGGCTAAAACCAGCTCTTCTTTGCCTACCGCAGGATCTGGATCAATACTGAGCAGCCCGTTATTATTGCTGTTTTTCTAGGGATTTTTTACCCATATATTTCCCAGGTCTTGACTCTTTTTGTAGCACTTTAATTCAGGCTTCAACCACTTCCTAGTCAGATCAGGTGAAATCATTTTCCTTCCCATAGCCTCGGTGTATTTCACACCTAGCAAATCTTTTTTGAAAGATCTTATTTACCCATTGGACAGATCAAAAGTAGGTAGAGAGGCAGGCAGAGAGAGGGGTGGGGGAGCAGGCTCCCCGCTGAGCAGAGAGCCCGATGTGGGGCTCCATCCCAGGACCCTGAAATCATGACCTGAGCCGAAGGCAGAGGCCTAAACCACTGAGCCACCCAGGAGCCCCCATATCTCGTAATTTTTAATCAACGTGCAAAAAGTATTGTACATATTGATGAAGTTCAAACAAATTCTGTGAAACCGTAGATGGACTTAAAGATACTATTATGTATCAAATATTGTAAAAATTAAGCAAGGAAATAGCACACATAAAATAACCAAAGCATACAAACTTGGGTAGATACAATAGGTGTGATCATGTTCTACTTCATAAAGAGATGAGTTAATAGATAAATAGAAGTAACTAGACTTTTTAGACGTTAATAAAACTTTGCCTGTTATTTCTTAGCTATATAAAATGTATGGTTTTCTAACAAAAACGCTTATCTTAAAAATATTTAAAAATAAATTTCAGGCTACTCATAAGGTTCTATTTACTTTTCCACTGAAGGAAAAGCTGGTTGTTGTAGTTGTAGTTGTTTGTTTGTTTTAGTCTCCTCCTAGTTTTTATTATTATAATGTGGAAGGAGGAATGTTAAATTGAAAAGTGAATTATTTTATAGACAAAATTCATTACTTGATTCACTTCCTGGTACAGCAGATGGAACTCCTGAAAACATGCCCTTTTGCCTTACAGAAGAGTAACAGTTATGCTTACTTCTGAAACATGCTTGGTGGTGGCCCTCAATAGTGACACCATACTAAACATTTTGAATATTTGCAATTAATTTTTATAGTCATAGGGCTCCAAAAGGCGCTGCTAGTCTCTTAGTAGGTATTTCAATAAAGCTAAAAGTTGCCTGACTGTTTAAAAATATTAACAAGGCACAAAACATGGCAGAAGTATTGTCCTCAGATATTATTTTTTTCCATATGCTCCTGATTCCAGACATGACAAGTTATTTTTTTAAATTTTTTTATAAAAGATTTTATTTATTTCTTTGACAGAGATCACAAGTAGGCAGGGTCAGGCAGAGTGAGAGGGGGGAAGCAGGCTCCCTGCTGAGCTGAGAGCCCGATGTGGGACCCGATCCAAGGATTCTGGGATCATGACCTGAGCCGAAGGCAGAGGCTTTAACCCACTGAGCCACCCAGGTGCCCCCATGACAAGTTATTTTTTTTTAAAGATTTTATTTATTTATTTGACAGAGAGAGAGATTACAAGTAGGCAGAGAGGCAGGCAAAGAGAGAGAGGAGGTAGCAGGCTCCCCGTTGAGCAGAGAGCCCAATGTGGGGCTCCATCCCTGGACCCTGAGATCATGACCTGAGCTGAAGGCAGCGGCTTAACCCACAAGCCACCCAGGAACCCAACAAGTTATTTTTGATAGATATATATATACAATGTATTTTCCAGTTATAAGAAAAATGGTTCTGCTCTTTTTAACCTTTTTTAAAAATTACATAATTTTTTTTAAATTTAAATTTTATTTTTTAATGTTTTACCTTTCTTTTCTTTTTTTTAAAAAGATTTTATTTATTTATTTGACAGACAGAGATCACAAGTAGGCAGAGAGACAGGCAGAGAGAGAGAGAGAGAGAAGCAGGCTTCCTGCGGAGCAGAGAGCCCGATGCAGGGCTCAATTCCAGGACCCTGAGATCATGACCCGAGCCGAAGGCAGCAGCCCAAACCACTGAGCCACCCAGGCACCCCAATGTTTTACTTTTCAATATACTACTTAGAATATAAACCCTATTCCATTTTGTAAGAAGGTTACCATTTAAAAAATGTTAATTTTCTCATTGTGTCTTCCCCTCTCATTGCTTTATTTTGAATAAAACATTTCACAATAAACATAACTGATGCTTTCCTTTTGATGGTCCCTCTGTTGGTCATATTGTATATGAGCCATGACATTTAGTTTTACAACATTTATTCATGTTTGTTGATATGTTTTATCATAACTAATTTTCCCTCCCTTATCTAGATTCCCCAGCTTTCAGACAGGTGGACACTTAATAAACCATACCCAAGGGATGTTTCAAGTACTTCTTAGACATCTCTCAGATCCTTGAGGTCTCATTTTGCCTAGGGATTTGCAATAGGTTCTGCCAGAGGCACCACTGTGACAACTGATGTCCATGGTCTATCTCCTGCTAAGCTCAAGAGGTCACTGGTTTCCAAGTTTATCTATACAATTAATGCACTCCATCAAGTTCTTTTTTTTTTATATTAACAAACTTATTTTAAAGTTTATATGGAGAGGCAAAGACTCACAATAGTCAACATAGTGTTGAAGGAGAACAAAGCCTGAGGACTGACTTCAAAGTTTACCATAACGATGGGGCGCCTGGTTGGCTCAGTGGGTTAAGCTTCTGCCTTTGGCTCAGGTCATGATCCCAGGGGCCTGGGGTCGAGTCCCGTATTGGGCTCTCTGCTCAGCAGGGAGCCTGCTTCTCCTCATTTCTCTCTCTGTCTGTCTCTCTGCCTATTTGTGATCTCTCTCTCTGTCAAATAAATAAATAAACCTTTAAAAAAAGGATACCATAACGATAATTGGAAGCAAGATATTGTAATACCACAGAAAGACTAGATTAAAGGAACAGGATATATATTATCGATTATATTTTATATTTAATATAAAAGCAAAAGCAATACAAGAGAGCAAAATACAATCTTTTAAACAAATGGTTCTGGAGTAATGGTGAAGCTAAATGTAAAAATATGGGGTTCTGATAGAGGTAAAGAAGACTACTATATGATCCAAAGGGGCACGTGCACCAAATGTTTATAGCAGCAATATCCACAATAGCCAAACTATGGAAAGAACCTAGATGCCCATCAACAAATGAATGGTATATATTTCAAATTCAAGTCAGAGATGAAAGAAACATCTGGACTCGGTCCTCAGGTACAGGCAGTATTCTGAACTGAGGCTAGAACCAGAGACCATTCTAATGAAAGGCCTCCACAGGTGGGCTCCGACTCAGTTTCCTGTATGTATATTCATTCATGAAATCGCTCTGCAGGTCAACATGCAGAACAAAACCATTTAATAAAAGTGACAATGAGGAGAGGAAAGGGAGGCCAGAAGGCTTGTGAATGTGGAGAGAGGAAGAGCCAGGGGAGGAGGGGGGCGGGGGGGCGGAAAAACTGAGAATCCCTCCCTGTGCTCCTTGCTGCCAGGGAGGTCTGAGGGACTAGTTTCTACCTGGGATCCCAAGTCCAGTACAAAAGTGGCGGGGCCACAGCTCGGGATGAGGGAAGGGGGTCCTGGGCACACGCGCGTGGGGGTGCCAAACGAAGGGGGCTATTGTGCTCGCTGCGGGGGGCACCTCGCCTGGCTCCATCCCCAGCCCGACCCCGTGGGGACCCGGGTGCGGCGCGTGGTCCGGGGTGGTCCCGCTGCCCCGGGGGTCGCGGGAGGCTGGGTCCCGACACCCCCGCGAGCTCGCCGCCCGCGCTTTCTGCTCCAGGTGAGGGCGCAGCGCAGTGTCACTTTACCTCCTCGCAGAGGGTCGTCCTGAGAAGCCATGGGGCAGGGCGAGGCAGCGGGCCGGGCCGTGGGAGCAGGACAGCGCGGCCTCAGGAGCTGGGCTGGAGCGCGGGAGTGCGGGTGTCCTGCAGTGCGGACTGGGCTGCAGCAGAGCACAGCGGAGCTGCGCGCCCCTCCTCCGCCAGCTCCTCCACCTCCTCTCAGACTCTCCGCTGCGTCCTCCGCGAGCTCACTTCCGGATTCTGCAATTAGCAAAGCCCCTTCTCCGGACCCCCCACGCCCTCGCCCACCTCCCCCTCCGTCCTAGGCGCGGGCCCGGGGCACGGGCACCGGGAAAGCCCGGGGGGCTTGCGAGGGTGGCCAGCGCCAGCGCTGAGCGGCCTCCTAGCCTGGCTCCCCGAGCGGGTGTCCACCTGCTGCCTGGCTGCAAAAAGATCATCAGCCCTGAACCCCGGCTGCACTCTCGGGTCACTTCGCTGGCTTCCTGATTGTGCCCAAAGCCGGGAACCAGCTTCCCCAGCTCAGGCCTGGGCTGAGATGCTTGCCCACGATCTGTTTAAGCAGTCTCCTCCTCTCCAGGCAGGGTCCGCCATTGCATGATGGCACCCACGAATCACTTAGACCTGGATGTTTTTTGGTTTTTTGTTTCTTTTTTGGTTATTGGTTATTACATGACCTCCATGGTAGGTGATCCACAAAGGGAGTGAAAAGAGGACGCCTGATGCATACGCATATGGCCATTCTAGAAAAAGAGCTTGGGGTTCTCTGGGAAGCGCGGCATTGGTCCTTGCACTATGGTTTTGCTGCATCAAATAGTTCCTTCTTCTTCAAATATAAATATATAAATATATTGATCAAGTCACTCGCATGTCTTAGGAGAATGTCTTACCTTTAGTAGCAAACTTGAAATCTTGGACATTGGTTTTGATTTTTGTTTTGGTTTGATTCGGTTCGGTTTGTGTAATTTTAAAAATCCCTCCAGCCCTTGGCTGTGTCTGACCTGAGTGCTTTCTGCTGTTTCTGCAACAAAACTGTCAGGGCAGCGAAAACTCTCATTGTTAACAGTGGCGCCCCCTTCTGAACACTTTGTTAATAAAAAGCTTTTTTTTTTTTTTTTTTGGCTATTGTAAATGTGAAACAACAATGAGGTATTTCAAAGAGGTGAACCACAGGTAAATTTCTCTAAGTGTGGGTGAGGATTACTCAAAAAGAAACTTGACAAGGCTTTTAAAGATACCGACAATCATTATAACATAACGTGACTGATTGTTACCGTGCTCTTAACCTGGCAAACACTTGTTGGCTTCCAAGAAAGACGAACATAGTTGAGATGGTTCTAGCGGCCTTCTAGCACAGGGTCTCATGAGGCAGGGATTCTAGCCACTGGCTGTGCAAGGCATGAGGCCTGTTAGTGATTCTATTTTTTCTTCTGCAGAATGGGTCTTTCTGCATTCCAGGTCCTTTCTACCCCAATAAATAATGCGGCGATTCTCTCAGTGAGTTGTACTTTTGGTTTAAACAGCCAACTGTCTCTTAAAAAGGACTTTTGTTTAAAGTCCTTTAAAAAAAAAGTCCTTTCAAAAAAAACTTTTTTTTTAATTTTTATTTTTTAATCCCATATGTTTACTCTGATCCTGGAACTTTGTCATTTTGACCTTCTCTGCTGATTAAAATATTCTTCATCATCAGCACCTACTGCTCTCCTCTCCTGGTGGTCTCTCCGGAAGGGGTCTTCTCTAGCTCTTCTAGCAGAGGATGGGCACTTCCCCTCTACCCCTGTTGCCAGACCAACCTTACCTATCCTGCAGGGTCAGGTCGGCCTGGCCTTTTATCTGTTGTTCTCTTCTGAGTGGTTAGTTTTTCATAGATACCGTGCTTTGCTTTTGTCAGGATTTACCCTGGACTATCAAAACCCTTATCTTGTGCCAGTGAATCCTAAGAAACAGACCTGATGAGAGAACCAGGAACTCGAACAGATCATATTTATCCTGAATGTTCCGTCCAAAATGAAGAATACATTTCTGAGGAGCCTCAAGATGTCTTAGAAGGGAAGTTTCACCAACTCTGTCACGTAGGGGCATCAATTCTGATTCTGTGTCAATTTTCCTACTTTCCCAGCTAGTAATTCTCTTCCTCAGAAAGCCCACTCTCAACCGTTTCCTCTCTCAAAGGCAGTTGCTCTTCGAGTCTGCACATGGCACTTGGGGCCTGCTGGTCGTTGGCTACTGCCCTCTGTACCTTGGGTCTAACAGCTTCGGGGCATCAAGATGAAATCGTCTCTTGTTCTAAGACTTACTATCGTTTGGGGCACATGGTAAGCAATAATCACTTTTTTAGTTGATCCAAGTTTTCGACCTTTCTTAATTATTCTAGTACCACAGTTTACTTGTTCTAAGATTTGTCCTCCCCCCCCCCATTCTAATAACTCTTGCACTTGATGACATATCCTAGTTTAACCGACAGCATTTCTCTTTCTTAGTCGAACATAAACTATAGTGCATCTTACCCTTGATGAAAGCTAGGTTGCAATTAAATACTCTATTATGGTTACGATTCTGATATTTGAAATCCTCCGGTAGCTCCCTGTGCCCCCACAGTGTAGTACCTCACCTTCTCGGCATAGTATACAAACCAGCTCACCCCCAGTGTTAACCCCGGGGCTCAGCCTCCATCCCCAGGTGATGCTGCCAGATCAGCTGCCCGTTGTCCTGAACTTGCTGTAGATTCCCGAATGCACTGTGCTGCCCCCTGGCACTTTGAAAGTGACACACTCATCCCCATTCTTCGCTTTGCCCTTGTCTATCACCTCCCCTCAAAATCTGTTCCTAAGTGCCTTTTCCCAGCTCCAACCTACCCTTGGCAGTCTTTTATCTCCCTGTGGTAAAACCTGTCACACTGCACCATGGACAGGCCCGTTGTCCCCCTGAGAAGAGAAAAGGGACAGTGAGGGCCCCCCAGCATTTGCAGCTCTAGTGCAGAGCCCCATGCCTGGCTTGCAGGAAATGCCAGATCATGAAGACAAACGGAGATCATCCTCTGGCTAAAACCAGCTCTTCTTTGCCTACCGCAGGATCTGGATCAATACTGAGCAGCCCGTTATTATTGCTGTTTTTCTAGGGATTTTTTACCCATATATTTCCCAGGTCTTGACTCTTTTTGTAGCACTTTAATTCAGGCTTCAACCACTTCCTAGTCAGATCAGGTGAAATCATTTTCCTTCCCATAGCCTCGGTGTATTTCACACCTAGCAAATCTTTTTTGAAAGATCTTATTTACCCATTTGACAGATCAAAAGTAGGTAGAGAGGCAGGCAGAGAGAGGGGTGGGGGAGCAGGCTCCCCGCTGAGCAGAGAGCCCGATGTGGGGCTCCATCCCAGGACCCTGAAATCATGACCTGAGCCGAAGGCAGAGGCCTAAACCACTGAGCCACCCAGGAGCCCCCATATCTCGTAATTTTTAATCAACGTGCAAAAAGTATTGTACATATTGATGAAGTTCAAACAAATTCTGTGAAACCGTAGATGGACTTAAAGATACTATTCTGTATCAAATATTGTAAAAATTAAGCAAGGAAATAGCACACATAAAATAACCAAAGCATACAAACTTGGGTAGATACAATAGGTGTGATCATGTTCTACTTCATAAAGAGATGAGTTAATAGATAAATAGAAGTAACTAGACTTTTTAGACGTTAATAAAACTTTGCCTGTTATTTCTTAGCTATATAAAATAGATGGTTTTCTAACAAAAACGCTTATCTTAAAAATATTTAAAAATAAATTTCAGGCTACTCATAAGGTTCTATTTACTTTTCCACTGAAGGAAAAGCTGGTTGTTGTAGTTGTTTGTTTGTTTTAGTCTCCTCCTAGTTTTTATTATTATAATGTGGAAGGAGGAATGTTAAATTGAAAAGTGAATTATTTTATAGACAAAATTCATTACTTGATTCACTTCCTGGTACAGCAGATGGAACTCCTGAAAACATGCCCTTTTGCCTTACAGAAGAGTAACAGTTATGCTTACTTCTGAAACATGCTTGGTGGTGGCCCTCAATAGTGACACCATACTAAACATTTTGAATATTTGCAATTAATTTTTATAGTCATAGGGCTCCAAAAGGCGCTGCTAGTCTCTTAGTAGGTATTTCAATAAAGCTAAAAGTTGCCTGACTGTTTAAAAATATTAACAAGGCACAAAACATGGCAGAAGTATTGTCCTCAGATATTATTTTTTTCCATATGCTCCTGATTCCAGACATGACAAGTTATTTTTTAAAATTTTTTTATAAAAGATTTTATTTATTTCTTTGACAGAGATCACAAGTAGGCAGGGTCAGGCAGAGTGAGAGGGGGGAAGCAGGCTCCCTGCTGAGCTGAGAGCCCGATGTGGGACTCGATCCAAGGATTCTGGGATCATGACCTGAGCCGAAGGCAGAGGCTTTAACCCACTGAGCCACCCAGGTGCCCCCATGACAAGTTATTTTTTTTTAAAGATTTTATTTATTTATTTGACAGAGAGAGAGATTACAAGTAGGCAGAGAGGCAGGCAAAGAGAGAGAGGAGGTAGCAGGCTCCCCGTTGAGCAGAGAGCCCAATGTGGGGCTCCATCCCTGGACCCTGAGATCATGACCTGAGCTGAAGGCAGCGGCTTAACCCACAAGCCACCCAGGAACCCGACAAGTTATTTTTGATAGATATATATATATACAATGTATTTTCCAGTTATAAGAAAAATGGTTCTGCTCTTTTTAACCTTTTTTAAAAATTACATAATTTTTTTAAATTTAAATTTTATTTTTTAATGTTTTACCTTTCTTTTCTTTTTTTTAAAAAGATTTTATTTATTTATTTGACAGACAGAGATCACAAGTAGGCAGAGAGACAGGCAGAGAGAGAGAGAGAGAGAAGCAGGCTTCCTGCGGAGCAGAGAGCCCGATGCAGGGCTCAATTCCAGGACCCTGAGATCATGACCCGAGCCGAAGGCAGCAGCCCAAACCACTGAGCCACCCAGGCACCCCAATGTTTTACTTTTCAATATACTACTTAGAATATAAACCCTATTCCATTTTGTAAGAAGGTTACCATTTAAAAAATGTTAATTTTCTCATTGTGTCTTCCCCTCTCATTGCTTTATTTTGAATAAAACATTTCACAATAAACATAACTGATGCTTTCCTTTTGATGGTCCCTCTGTTGGTCATATTGTATATGAGCCATGACAATTAGGTTTACAACATTTATTCATGTTTGTTGATATGTTTTATCATAACTAATTTTCCCTCCCTTATCTAGATTCCCCAGCTTTCAGACAGGTGGACACTTAATAAACCATACCCAAGGGATATATCAAGTACTTCTTAGACATCTCTCAGATCCTTGAGGTCTCATTTTGCCTAGGGATTTGCAATAGGTTCTGCCAGAGGCACCACTGTGACAACTGATGTCCATGGTCTATCTCCTGCTAAGCTCAAGAGGTCACTGGTTTCCAAGTTTATCTATACAATTAATGCACTCCATCAAGTTCTTTTTTTTTTTATATTAACAAACTTATTTTAAAGTTTATATGGAGAGGCAAAGACTCACAATAGTCAACATAGTGTTGAAGGAGAACAAAGCCTGAGGACTGACTTCAAAGTTTACCATAACGATGGGGCGCCTGGTTGGCTCAGTGGATTAAGCTTCTGCCTTTGGCTCAGGTCATGATCCCAGGGGCCTGGGGTCGAGTCCCGTATTGGGCTCTCTGCTCAGCAGGGAGCCTGCTTCTCCTCATTTCTCTCTCTGTCTGTCTCTCTGCCTATTTGAGATCTCTCTCTCTGTCAAATAAATAAATAAACATTTAAAAAAAGTATACCATAACGATAATTGGAAGCAAGATATTGTAATACCACAGAAAGACTAGATTAAAGGAACAGAATATATATTATCAATTATATTTTATATTTAATATAAAAGCAAAAGCAATACAAGAGAGCAAAATACAATCTTTTAAACAAATGGTTCTGGAGTAATGGTGAAGCTAAATGTAAAAATATGGGGTTCTGATAGAGGTAAAGAAGACTACTATATGATCCAAAGGGGCACGTGCACCAAATGTTTATAGCAGCAATATCCACAATAGCCAAACTATGGAAAGAACCTAGATGCCCATCAACAAATGAATGGTATATATTTCAAATTCAAGTCAGAGATGAAAGAAACATCTGGACTCGGTCCTCAGGTACAGGCAGTATTCTGAACTGAGGCTAGAACCAGAGACCATTCTAATGAAAGGCCTCCACAGGTGGGCTCCGACTCAGTTTCCTGTATGTGTATTCATTCATGAAATCGCTCTGCAGGTCAACATGCAGAACAAAACCATTTAATAAAAGTGACAATGAGGAGAGGAAAGGGAGGCCAGAAGGCTTGTGAATGTGGAGAGAGGAAGAGCCAGGGGAGGAGGGGGGCGGGGGGGGGCGGAAAAACTGAGAATCCCTCCCTGTGCTCCTTGCTGCCAGGGAGGTCTGAGGGACTAGTTTCTACCTGGGATCCCAAGTCCAGTACAAAAGTGGCGGGGCCACAGCTCGGGATGAGGGAAGGGGGTCCTCGGCACACGCGCGTGGGGGTGCCAAACGAAGGGGGCTATTGTGCTCGCTGCGGGGGGCACCTCGCCTGGCTCCATCCCCAGCCCGACCCCGTGGGGACCCGGGTGCGGCGCGTGGTCCGGGGTGGTCCCGCTGCCCCGGGGGTCGCGGGAGGCTGGGTCCCGACACCCCCGCGAGCTCGCCGCCCGCGCTTTCTGCTCCAGGTGAGGGCGCAGCGCAGTGTCACTTTACCTCCTCGCAGAGGGTCGTCCTGAGAAGCCATGGGGCAGGGCGAGGCAGCGGGCCGGGCCGTGGGAGCAGGACAGCGCGGCCTCAGGAGCTGGGCTGGAGCGCGGGAGTGCGGGTGTCCTGCAGTGCGGACTGGGCTGCAGCCGAGCACAGCGGAGCTGCGCGCCCCTCCTCCGCCAGCTCCTCCACCTCCTCTCAGACTCTCCGCTGCGTCCTCCGCGAGCTCACTTCCGGATTCTGCAATTAGCAAAGCCCCTTCTCCGGACCGCCCACGCCCTCGCCCACCTCCCCCTCCGTCCTGAGGCGCGGGCCCGGGGCACGGGCACCGGGAAAGCCCGGGGGGCTTGCGAGGGTGGCCAGCGCCAGCGCTGAGCGGCCTCCTAGCCTGGCTCCCCGAGCGGGTGTCCACCTGCTGCCTGGCTGCAAAAAGATCATCAGCCCTAAACCCCGGCTGCACTCTCGGGTCACTTCGCTGGCTTCCTGATTGTGCCCAAAGCCGGGAACCAGCTTCCCCAGCTCAGGCCTGGGCTGAGATGCTTGCCCACGATCTGTTTAAGCAGTCTCCTCCTCTCCAGGCAGGGTCCGCCATTGCATGATGGCACCCACGAATCACTTAGACCTGGATGTTTTTTGGTTTTTAGTTTCTTTTTTGGTTATTGGTTATTACATGACCTCCATGGTAGGTGATCCACAAAGGGAGTGAAAAGAGGACGCCTGATGCATACGCATATGGCCATTCTAGAAAAAGAGCTAGGGGTTCTCTGGGAAGCGCGGCATTGGTCCTTGCACTATGGTTTTGCTGCATCAAATAGTTCCTTCTTCTTCAAATATAAATATATAAATATATTGATCAAGTCACTCGCATGTCTTAGGAGAATGTCTTACCTTTAGTAGCAAACTTGAAAACTTGGACATTGGTTTTGATTTTTGTTTTGGTTTGATTTGGTTCGGTTTTTGTAATTTTAAAAATCCCTCCAGCCCTTGGCTGTGTCTGACCTGAGTGCTTTTTGCTGTTTCTGCAACAAAACTGTCAGGGCAGCGAAAACTCTCATTGTTAACAGTGGCGCCCCCTTCTGAACACTTTGTTAATAAAAAGCTTTTTTTTTTTTTTTTTTGGCTATTGTAAATGTGAAACAACAATGAGGTATTTCAAAGAGGTGAACCACAGGTAAATTTCTCTAAGTGTGGGTGAGGATTACTCAAAAAGAAACTTGACAAGGCTTTTAAAGATACCGACAATCATTATAACATAACGTGACTGATTGTTACCGTGCTCTTAACCTGGCAAACACTTGTTGGCTTCCAAGAAAGACGAACATAGTTGAGATGGTTCTAGCGGCCTTCTAGCACAGGGTCTCATGAGGCAGGGATTCTAGCCACTGGCTGTGCAAGGCATGAGGCCTGTTAGTGATTCTATTTTTTCTTCTGCAGAATGGGTCTTTCTGCATTCCAGGTCCTTTCTACCCCAATAAATAATGCGGCGATTCTCTCAGTGAGTTGTACTTTTGGTTTAAACAGCCAACTGTCTCTTAAAAAGGACTTTTGTTTAAAGTCCTTTCAAAAAAAAGTCCTTTCAAAAAAAACTTTTTTTTTAATTTTTATTTTTTAATCCCATATGTTTACTCTGATCCTGGATCTTTGTCATTTTGACCTTCTCTGCTGATTAAAATATTCTTCATCATCAGCACCTACTGCTCTCCTCTCCTGGTGGTCTCTCCGGAAGGGGTCTTCTCTAGCTCTTCTAGCAGAGGATGGGCACTTCCCCTCTACCCCTGTTGCCAGACCAACCTTACCTATCCTGCAGGGTCAGGTCGGCCTGGCCTTTTATCTGTTGTTCTCTTCTGAGTGGTTAGTTTTTCATAGATACCGTGCTTTGCTTTTGTCAGGATTTACCCTGGACTATCAAAACCCTTATCTTGTGCCAGTGAATCCTAAGAAACAGACCTGATGAGAGAACCAGGAACTCGAACAGATCATATTTATCCTGAATGTTCCGTCCAAAATGAAGAATACATTTCTGAGGAGCCTCAAGATGTCTTAGAAGGGAAGTTTCACCAACTCTGTCACGTAGGGGCATCCATTCTGATTCTGTGTCAATTTTCCTACTTTCCCAGCTA
Source organism: Mustela nivalis (assembly GCF_964662115.1). Classification (NCBI taxonomy): domain Eukaryota; kingdom Metazoa; phylum Chordata; class Mammalia; order Carnivora; family Mustelidae; genus Mustela; species Mustela nivalis. Next base: position 86,218 of record NW_028135808.1, read on the forward strand.
GTAATTCTCTTCCTCAGAAAGCCCACTCTCAACCGTTTCCTCTCTCAAAGGCAGTTGCTCTTCGAGTCTGCACATGGCACTTGGGGCCTGCTGGTCGTTGGCTACTGCCCTCTGTACCTTGGGTCTAACAGCTTCGGGGCATCAAGATGAAATCGTCTCTTGTTCTAAGACTTACTATCGTTTGGGGCACATGGTAAGCAATAATCACTTTTTTAGTTGATCCAAGGGTTCGACCTTTCTTAATTATTCTAGTACCACAGTTTACTTGTTCTAAGATTTGTCCTCCCCCCCCCCATTCTAATAACTCTTGCACTTGATGACATATCCTAGTTTAACTGACAGCATTTCTCTTTCTTAGTCGAACATAAACTATAGTGCATCTTACCCTTGATGAAAGCTAGGTTGCAATTAAATACTCTATTATGGTTACGATTCTGATATTTGAAATCCTCCGGTAGCTCCCTGTGCCCCCACAGTGTAGTACCTCACCTTCTCGGCATAGTATACAAACCAGCTCACCCCCAGTGTTAACCCCGGGGCTCAGCCTCTATCCCCAGGTGATGCTGCCAGATCAGCTGCCCGTTGTCCTGAACTTGCTGTAGATTCCCGAATGCACTGTGCTGGCCCCTGGCACTTTGAAAGTGACACACTCATCCCCATTCTTCGCTTTGCCCTTGTCTATCACCTCCCCTCAAAATCTGTTCCTAAGTGCCTTTTCCCAGCTCCAACCTACCCTTGGCAGTCTTTTATCTCCCTGTGGTAAAACCTGTCACACTGCACCATGGACATGCCCGTTGTCCCTCTGAGAAGAGAAAAGGGACAGTGAGGGCCCCCCAGCATTTGCAGCTCTAGTGCAGAGCCCCATGCCTGGCTTGCAGGAAATGCCAGATCATGAAGACAAACGGAGATCATCCTCTGGCTAAAACCAGCTCTTCTTTGCCTACCGCAGGATCTGGATCAATACTGAGCAGCCCGTTATTATTGCTGTTTTTCTAGGGATTTTTTACCCATATATTTCCCAGGTCTTGACTCTTTTTGTAGCACTTTAATTCAGGCTTCAACCACTTCCTAGTCAGATCAGGTGAAATCATTTTCCTTCCCATAGCCTCGGTGTATTTCACACCTAGCAAATCTTTTTTGAAAGATCTTATTTACCCATTTGACAGATCAAAAGTAGGTAGAGAGGCAGGCAGAGAGAGGGGTGGGGGAGCAGGCTCCCCGCTGAGCAGAGAGCCCGATGTGGGGCTCCATCCCAGGACCCTGAAATCATGACCTGAGCCGAAGGCAGAGGCCTAAACCACTGAGCCACCCAGGAGCCCCCATATCTCGTAATTTTTAATCAACGTGCAAAAAGTATTGTACATATTGATGAAGTTCAAACAAATTCTGTGAAACCGTAGATGGACTTAAAGATACTATTATGGATCAAATATTGTAAAAATTAAGCAAGGAAATAGCACACATAAAATAACCAAAGCATACAAACTTGGGTAGATACAATAGGTGTGATCATGTTCTACTTCATAAAGAGATGAGTTAATAGATAAATAGAAGTAACTAGACTTTTTAGACGTTAATAAAACTTTGCCTGTTATTTCTTAGCTATATAAAATAGATGGTTTTCTAACAAAAACGCTTATCTTAAAAATATTTAAAAATAAATTTCAGGCTACTCATAAGGTTCTATTTACTTTTCCACTGAAGGAAAAGCTGGTTGTTGTAGTTGTAGTTGTTTGTTTGTTTTAGTCTCCTCCTAGTTTTTATTATTATAATGTGGAAGGAGGAATGTTAAATTGAAAAGTGAATTATTTTATAGACAAAATTCATTACTTGATTCACTTCCTGGTACAGCAGATGGAACTCCTGAAAACATGCCCTTTTGCCTTACAGAAGAGTAACAGTTATGCTTACTTCTGAAACATGCTTGGTGGTGGCCCTAAATAGTGACACCATACTAAACATTTTGAATATTTGCAATTAATTTTTATAGTCATAGGGCTCCAAAAGGCGCTGCTAGTCTCTTAGTAGGTATTTCAATAAAGCTAAAAGTTGCCTGACTGTTTAAAAATATTAACAAGGCACAAAACATGGCAGAAGTATTGTCCTCAGATATTATTTTTTTCCATATGCTCCTGATTCCAGACATGACAAGTTATTTTTTTAAATTTTTTTATAAAAGATTTTATTTATTTCTTTGACAGAGATCACAAGTAGGCAGGGTCAGGCAGAGTGAGAGGGGGGAAGCAGGCTCCCTGCTGAGCTGAGAGCCCGATGTGGGACCCGATCCAAGGATTCTGGGATCATGACCTGAGCCGAAGGCAGAGGCTTTAACCCACTGAGCCACCCAGGTGCCCCCATGACAAGTTATTTTTTTTTAAAGATTTTATTTATTTATTTGACAGAGAGAGAGATTACAAGTAGGCAGAGAGGCAGGCAAAGAGAGAGAGGAGGTAGCAGGCTCCCCGTTGAGCAGAGAGCCCAATGTGGGGCTCCATCCCTGGACCCTGAGATCATGACCTGAGCTGAAGGCAGCGGCTTAACCCACAAGCCACCCAGGAACCCGACAAGTTATTTTTGATAGATATATATATATACAATGTATTTTCCAGTTATAAGAAAAATGGTTCTGCTCTTTTTAACCTTTTTTAAAAATTACATAATTTTTTTTAAATTTAAATTTTATTTTTTAATGTTTTACCTTTCTTTTCTTTTTTTTAAAAAGATTTTATTTATTTATTTGACAGACAGAGATCACAAGTAGGCAGAGAGACAGGCAGAGAGAGAGAGAGAGAGAAGCAGGCTTCCTGCGGAGCAGAGAGCCCGATGCAGGGCTCAATTCCAGGACCCTGAGATCATGACCCGAGCCGAAGGCAGCAGCCCAAACCACTGAGCCACCCAGGCACCCCAATGTTTTACTTTTCAATATACTACTTAGAATATAAACCCTATTCCATTTTGTAAGAAGGTTACCATTTAAAAAATGTTAATTTTCTCATTGTGTCTTCCCCTCTCATTGCTTTATTTTGAATAAAACATTTCACAATAAACATAACTGATGCTTTCCTTTTGATGGTCCCTCTGTTGGTCATATTGTATATGAGCCATGACAATTAGTTTTACAACATTTATTCATGTCTGTTGATATGTTTTATCATAACTAATTTTCCCTCCCTTATCTAGATTCCCCAGCTTTCAGACAGGTGGACACTTAATAAACCATACCCAAGGGATATATCAAGTACTTCTTAGACATCTCTCAGATCCTTGAGGTCTCATTTTGCCTAGGGATTTGCAATAGGTTCTGCCAGAGGCACCACTGTGACAACTGATGTCCATGGTCTATCTCCTGCTAAGCTCAAGAGGTCACTGGTTTCCAAGTTTATCTATACAATTAATGCACTCCATCAAGTTCTTTTTTTTTTTATATTAACAAACTTATTTTAAAGTTTATATGGAGAGGCAAAGACTCACAATAGTCAACATAGTGTTGAAGGAGAACAAAGCCTGAGGACTGACTTCAAAGTTTACCATAACGATGGGGCGCCTGGTTGGCTCAGTGGATTAAGCTTCTGCCTTTGGCTCAGGTCATGATCCCAGGGGCCTGGGGTCGAGTCCCGTATTGGGCTCTCTGCTCAGCAGGGAGCCTGCTTCTCCTCATTTCTCTCTCTGTCTGTCTCTCTGCCTATTTGAGATCTCTCTCTCTGTCAAATAAATAAATAAACCTTTAAAAAAAGTATACCATAACGATAATTGGAAGCAAGATATTGTAATACCACAGAAAGACTAGATTAAAGGAACAGAATATATATTATCAATTATATTTTATATTTAATATAAAAGCAAAAGCAATACAAGAGAGCAAAATACAATCTTTTAAACAAATGGTTCTGGAGTAATGGTGAAGCTAAATGTAAAAATATGGGGTTCTGATAGAGGTAAAGAAGACTACTATATGATCCAAAGGGGCACGTGCACCAAATGTTTATAGCAGCAATATCCACAATAGCCAAACTATGGAAAGAACCTAGATGCCCATCAACAAATGAATGGTATATATTTCAAATTCAAGTCAGAGATGAAAGAAACATCTGGACTCGGTCCTCAGGTACAGGCAGTATTCTGAACTGAGGCTAGAACCAGAGACCATTCTAATGAAAGGCCTCCACAGGTGGGCTCCGACTCAGTTTCCTGTATGTGTATTCATTCATGAAATCGCTCTGCAGGTCAACATGCAGAACAAAACCATTTAATAAAAGTGACAATGAGGAGAGGAAAGGGAGGCCAGAAGGCTTGTGAATGTGGAGAGAGGAAGAGCCAGGGGAGGAGGGGGGCGGGGGGGGGCGGAAAAACTGAGAATCCCTCCCTGTGCTCCTTGCTGCCAGGGAGGTCTGAGGGACTAGTTTCTACCTGGGATCCCAAGTCCAGTACAAAAGTGGCGGGGCCACAGCTCGGGATGAGGGAAGGGGGTCCTCGGCACACGCGCGTGGGGGTGCCAAACGAAGGGGGCTATTGTGCTCGCTGCGGGGGGCACCTCGCCTGGCTCCATCCCCAGCCCGACCCCGTGGGGACCCGGGTGCGGCGCGTGGTCCGGGGTGGTCCCGCTGCCCCGGGGGTCGCGGGAGGCTGGGTCCCGACACCCCCGCGAGCTCGCCGCCCGCGCTTTCTGCTCCAGGTGAGGGCGCAGCGCAGTGTCACTTTACCTCCTCGCAGAGGGTCGTCCTGAGAAGCCATGGGGCAGGGCGAGGCAGCGGGCCGGGCCGTGGGAGCAGGACAGCGCGGCCTCAGGAGCTGGGCTGGAGCGCGGGAGTGCGGGTGTCCTGCAGTGCGGACTGGGCTGCAGCCGAGCACAGCGGAGCTGCGCGCCCCTCCTCCGCCAGCTCCTCCACCTCCTCTCAGACTCTCCGCTGCGTCCTCCGCGAGCTCACTTCCGGATTCTGCAATTAGCAAAGCCCCTTCTCCGGACCGCCCACGCCCTCGCCCACCTCCCCCTCCGTCCTGAGGCGCGGGCCCGGGGCACGGGCACCGGGAAAGCCCGGGGGGCTTGCGAGGGTGGCCAGCGCCAGCGCTGAGCGGCCTCCTAGCCTGGCTCCCCGAGCGGGTGTCCACCTGCTGCCTGGCTGCAAAAAGATCATCAGCCCTAAACCCCGGCTGCACTCTCGGGTCACTTCGCTGGCTTCCTGATTGTGCCCAAAGCCGGGAACCAGCTTCCCCAGCTCAGGCCTGGGCTGAGATGCTTGCCCACGATCTGTTTAAGCAGTCTCCTCCTCTCCAGGCAGGGTCCGCCATTGCATGATGGCACCCACGAATCACTTAGACCTGGATGTTTTTTGGTTTTTTGTTTCTTTTTTGGTTATTGGTTATTACATGACCTCCATGGTAGGTGATCCACAAAGGGAGTGAAAAGAGGACGCCTGATGCATACGCATATGGCCATTCTAGAAAAAGAGCTAGGGGTTCTCTGGGAAGCGCGGCATTGGTCCTTGCACTATGGTTTTGCTGCATCAAATAGTTCCTTCTTCTTCAAATATAAATATATAAATATATTGATCAAGTCACTCGCATGTCTTAGGAGAATGTCTTACCTTTAGTAGCAAACTTGAAAACTTGGACATTGGTTTTGATTTTTGTTTTGGTTTGATTTGGTTCGGTTTTTGTAATTTTAAAAATCCCTCCAGCCCTTGGCTGTGTCTGACCTGAGTGCTTTTTGCTGTTTCTGCAACAAAACTGTCAGGGCAGCGAAAACTCTCATTGTTAACAGTGGCGCCCCCTTCTGAACACTTTGTTAATAAAAAGCTTTTTTTTTTTTTTTTTTTGGCTATTGTAAATGTGAAACAACAATGAGGTATTTCAAAGAGGTGAACCACAGGTAAATTTCTCTAAGTGTGGGTGAGGATTACTCAAAAAGAAACTTGACAAGGCTTTTAAAGATACCGACAATCATTATAACATAACGTGACTGATTGTTACCGTGCTCTTAACCTGGCAAACACTTGTTGGCTTCCAAGAAAGACGAACATAGTTGAGATGGTTCTAGCGGCCTTCTAGCACAGGGTCTCATGAGGCAGGGATTCTAGCCACTGGCTGTGCAAGGCATGAGGCCTGTTAGTGATTCTATTTTTTCTTCTGCAGAATGGGTCTTTCTGCATTCCAGGTCCTTTCTACCCCAATAAATAATGCGGCGATTCTCTCAGTGAGTTGTACTTTTGGTTTAAACAGCCAACTGTCTCTTAAAAAGGACTTTTGTTTAAAGTCCTTTCAAAAAAAAGTCCTTTCAAAAAAAACTTTTTTTTTAATTTTTATTTTTTAATCCCATATGTTTACTCTGATCCTGGATCTTTGTCATTTTGACCTTCTCTGCTGATTAAAATATTCTTCATCATCAGCACCTACTGCTCTCCTCTCCTGGTGGTCTCTCCGGAAGGGGTCTTCTCTAGCTCTTCTAGCAGAGGATGGGCACTTCCCCTCTACCCCTGTTGCCAGACCAACCTTACCTATCCTGCAGGGTCAGGTCGGCCTGGCCTTTTATCTGTTGTTCTCTTCTGAGTGGTTAGTTTTTCATAGATACCGTGCTTTGCTTTTGTCAGGATTTACCCTGGACTATCAAAACCCTTATCTTGTGCCAGTGAATCCTAAGAAACAGACCTGATGAGAGAACCAGGAACTCGAACAGATCATATTTATCCTGAATGTTCCGTCCAAAATGAAGAATACATTTCTGAGGAGCCTCAAGATGTCTTAGAAGGGAAGTTTCACCAACTCTGTCACGTAGGGGCATCCATTCTGATTCTGTGTCAATTTTCCTACTTTCCCAGCTAGTAATTCTCTTCCTCAGAAAGCCCACTCTCAACCGTTTCCTCTCTCAAAGGCAGTTGCTCTTCGAGTCTGCACATGGCACTTGGGGCCTGCTGGTCGTTGGCTACTGCCCTCTGTACCTTGGGTCTAACAGCTTCGGGGCATCAAGATGAAATCGTCTCTTGTTCTAAGACTTACTATCGTTTGGGGCACATGGTAAGCAATAATCACTTTTTTAGTTGATCCAAGGGTTCGACCTTTCTTAATTATTCTAGTACCACAGTTTACTTGTTCTAAGATTTGTCCTCCCCCCCCCATTCTAATAACTCTTGCACTTGATGACATATCCTAGTTTAACTGACAGCATTTCTCTTTCTTAGTCGAACATAAACTATAGTGCATCTTACCCTTGATGAAAGCTAGGTTGCAATTAAATACTCTATTATGGTTACGATTCTGATATTTGAAATCCTCCGGTAGCTCCCTGTGCCCCCACAGTGTAGTACCTCACCTTCTCGGCATAGTATACAAACCAGCTCACCCCCAGTGTTAACCCCGGGGCTCAGCCTCTATCCCCAGGTGATGCTGCCAGATCAGCTGCCCGTTGTCCTGAACTTGCTGTAGATTCCCGAATGCACTGTGCTGCCCCCTGGCACTTTGAAAGTGACACACTCATCCCCATTCTTCGCTTTGCCCTTGTCTATCACCTCCCCTCAAAATCTGTTCCTAAGTGCCTTTTCCCAGCTCCAACCTACCCTTGGCAGTCTTTTATCTCCCTGTGGTAAAACCTGTCACACTGCACCATGGACATGCCCGTTGTCCCTCTGAGAAGAGAAAAGGGACAGTGAGGGCCCCCCAGCATTTGCAGCTCTAGTGCAGAGCCCCATGCCTGGCTTGCAGGAAATGCCAGATCATGAAGACAAACGGAGATCATCCTCTGGCTAAAACCAGCTCTTCTTTGCCTACCGCAGGATCTGGATCAATACTGAGCAGCCCGTTATTATTGCTGTTTTTCTAGGGATTTTTTACCCATATATTTCCCAGGTCTTGACTCTTTTTGTAGCACTTTAATTCAGGCTTCAACCACTTCCTAGTCAGATCAGGTGAAATCATTTTCCTTCCCATAGCCTCGGTGTATTTCACACCTAGCAAATCTTTTTTGAAAGATCTTATTTACCCATTTGACAGATCAAAAGTAGGTAGAGAGGCAGGCAGAGAGAGGGGTGGGGGAGCAGGCTCCCCGCTGAGCAGAGAGCCCGATGTGGGGCTCCATCCCAGGACCCTGAAATCATGACCTGAGCCGAAGGCAGAGGCCTAAACCACTGAGCCACCCAGGAGCCCCCATATCTCGTAATTTTTAATCAACGTGCAAAAAGTATTGTACATATTGATGAAGTTCAAACAAATTCTGTGAAACCGTAGATGGACTTAAAGATACTATTATGTATCAAATATTGTAAAAATTAAGCAAGGAAATAGCACACATAAAATAACCAAAGCATACAAACTTGGGTAGATACAATAGGTGTGATCATGTTCTACTTCATAAAGAGATGAGTTAATAGATAAATAGAAGTAACTAGACTTTTTAGACGTTAATAAAACTTTGCCTGTTATTTCTTAGCTATATAAAATGTATGGTTTTCTAACAAAAACGCTTATCTTAAAAATATTTAAAAATAAATTTCAGGCTACTCATAAGGTTCTATTTACTTTTCCACTGAAGGAAAAGCTGGTTGTTGTAGTTGTAGTTGTTTGTTTGTTTTAGTCTCCTCCTAGTTTTTATTATTATAATGTGGAAGGAGGAATGTTAAATTGAAAAGTGAATTATTTTATAGACAAAATTCATTACTTGATTCACTTCCTGGTACAGCAGATGGAACTCCTGAAAACATGCCCTTTTGCCTTACAGAAGAGTAACAGTTATGCTTACTTCTGAAACATGCTTGGTGGTGGCCCTCAATAGTGACACCATACTAAACATTTTGAATATTTGCAATTAATTTTTATAGTCATAGGGCTCCAAAAGGCGCTGCTAGTCTCTTAGTAGGTATTTCAATAAAGCTAAAAGTTGCCTGACTGTTTAAAAATATTAACAAGGCACAAAACATGGCAGAAGTATTGTCCTCAGATATTATTTTTTTCCATATGCTCCTGATTCCAGACATGACAAGTTATTTTTTTAAATTTTTTTATAAAAGATTTTATTTATTTCTTTGACAGAGATCACAAGTAGGCAGGGTCAGGCAGAGTGAGAGGGGGGAAGCAGGCTCCCTGCTGAGCTGAGAGCCCGATGTGGGACCCGATCCAAGGATTCTGGGATCATGACCTGAGCCGAAGGCAGAGGCTTTAACCCACTGAGCCACCCAGGTGCCCCCATGACAAGTTATTTTTTTTTAAAGATTTTATTTATTTATTTGACAGAGAGAGAGATTACAAGTAGGCAGAGAGGCAGGCAAAGAGAGAGAGGAGGTAGCAGGCTCCCCGTTGAGCAGAGAGCCCAATGTGGGGCTCCATCCCTGGACCCTGAGATCATGACCTGAGCTGAAGGCAGCGGCTTAACCCACAAGCCACCCAGGAACCCGACAAGTTATTTTTGATAGATATATATATATACAATGTATTTTCCAGTTATAAGAAAAATGGTTCTGCTCTTTTTAACCTTTTTTAAAAATTACATAATTTTTTTTAAATTTAAATTTTATTTTTTAATGTTTTACCTTTCTTTTCTTTTTTTTAAAAAGATTTTATTTATTTATTTGACAGACAGAGATCACAAGTAGGCAGAGAGACAGGCAGAGAGAGAGAGAGAGAGAAGCAGGCTTCCTGCGGAGCAGAGAGCCCGATGCAGGGCTCAATTCCAGGACCCTGAGATCATGACCCGAGCCGAAGGCAGCAGCCCAAACCACTGAGCCACCCAGGCACCCCAATGTTTTACTTTTCAATATACTACTTAGAATATAAACCCTATTCCATTTTGTAAGAAGGTTACCATTTAAAAAATGTTAATTTTCTCATTGTGTCTTCCCCTCTCATTGCTTTATTTTGAATAAAACATTTCACAATAAACATAACTGATGCTTTCCTTTTGATGGTCCCTCTGTTGGTCATATTGTATATGAGCCATGACAATTAGTTTTACAACATTTATTCATGTCTGTTGATATGTTTTATCATAACTAATTTTCCCTCCCTTATCTAGATTCCCCAGCTTTCAGACAGGTGGACACTTAATAAACCATACCCAAGGGATATATCAAGTACTTCTTAGACATCTCTCAGATCCTTGAGGTCTCATTTTGCCTAGGGATTTGCAATAGGTTCTGCCAGAGGCACCACTGTGACAACTGATGTCCATGGTCTATCTCCTGCTAAGCTCAAGAGGTCACTGGTTTCCAAGTTTATCTATACAATTAATGCACTCCATCAAGTTCTTTTTTTTTTTATATTAACAAACTTATTTTAAAGTTTATATGGAGAGGCAAAGACTCACAATAGTCAACATAGTGTTGAAGGAGAACAAAGCCTGAGGACTGACTTCAAAGTTTACCATAACGATGGGGCGCCTGGTTGGCTCAGTGGATTAAGCTTCTGCCTTTGGCTCAGGTCATGATCCCAGGGGCCTGGGGTCGAGTCCCGTATTGGGCTCTCTGCTCAGCAGGGAGCCTGCTTCTCCTCATTTCTCTCTCTGTCTGTCTCTCTGCCTATTTGAGATCTCTCTCTCTGTCAAATAAATAAATAAACCTTTAAAAAAAGTATACCATAACGATAATTGGAAGCAAGATATTGTAATACCACAGAAAGACTAGATTAAAGGAACAGAATATATATTATCAATTATATTTTATATTTAATATAAAAGCAAAAGCAATACAAGAGAGCAAAATACAATCTTTTAAACAAATGGTTCTGGAGTAATGGTGAAGCTAAATGTAAAAATATGGGGTTCTGATAGAGGTAAAGAAGACTACTATATGATCCAAAGGGGCACGTGCACCAAATGTTTATAGCAGCAATATCCACAATAGCCAAACTATGGAAAGAACCTAGATGCCCATCAACAAATGAATGGTATATATTTCAAATTCAAGTCAGAGATGAAAGAAACATCTGGACTCGGTCCTCAGGTACAGGCAGTATTCTGAACTGAGGCTAGAACCAGAGACCATTCTAATGAAAGGCCTCCACAGGTGGGCTCCGACTCAGTTTCCTGTATGTGTATTCATTCATGAAATCGCTCTGCAGGTCAACATGCAGAACAAAACCATTTAATAAAAGTGACAATGAGGAGAGGAAAGGGAGGCCAGAAGGCTTGTGAATGTGGAGAGAGGAAGAGCCAGGGGAGGAGGGGGGCGGGGGGGGGGCGGAAAAACTGAGAATCCCTCCCTGTGCTCCTTGCTGCCAGGGAGGTCTGAGGGACTAGTTTCTACCTGGGATCCCAAGTCCAGTACAAAAGTGGCGGGGCCACAGCTCGGGATGAGGGAAGGGGGTCCTCGGCACACGCGCGTGGGGGTGCCAAACGAAGGGGGCTATTGTGCTCGCTGCGGGGGGCACCTCGCCTGGCTCCATCCCCAGCCCGACCCCGTGGGGACCCGGGTGCGGCGCGTGGTCCGGGGTGGTCCCGCTGCCCCGGGGGTCGCGGGAGGCTGGGTCCCGACACCCCCGCGAGCTCGCCGCCCGCGCTTTCTGCTCCAGGTGAGGGCGCAGCGCAGTGTCACTTTACCTCCTCGCAGAGGGTCGTCCTGAGAAGCCATGGGGCAGGGCGAGGCAGCGGGCCGGGCCGTGGGAGCAGGACAGCGCGGCCTCAGGAGCTGGGCTGGAGCGCGGGAGTGCGGGTGTCCTGCAGTGCGGACTGGGCTGCAGCCGAGCACAGCGGAGCTGCGCGCCCCTCCTCCGCCAGCTCCTCCACCTCCTCTCAGACTCTCCGCTGCGTCCTCCGCGAGCTCACTCCCGGATTCTGCAATTAGCAAAGCCCCTTCTCCGGACCGCCCACGCCCTCGCCCACCTCCCCCTCCGTCCTGAGGCGCGGGCCCGGGGCACGGGCACCGGGAAAGCCCGGGGGGCTTGCGAGGGTGGCCAGCGCCAGCGCTGAGCGGCCTCCTAGCCTGGCTCCCCGAGCGGGTGTCCACCTGCTGCCTGGCTGCAAAAAGATCATCAGCCCTAAACCCCGGCTGCACTCTCGGGTCACTTCGCTGGCTTCCTGATTGTGCCCAAAGCCGGGAACCAGCTTCCCCAGCTCAGGCCTGGGCTGAGATGCTTGCCCACGATCTGTTTAAGCAGTCTCCTCCTCTCCAGGCAGGGTCCGCCATTGCATGATGGCACCCACGAATCACTTAGACCTGGATGTTTTTTGGTTTTTTGTTTCTTTTTTGGTTATTGGTTATTACATGACCTCCATGGTAGGTGATCCACAAAGGGAGTGAAAAGAGGACGCCTGATGCATACGCATATGGCCATTCTAGAAAAAGAGCTAGGGGTTCTCTGGGAAGCGCGGCATTGGTCCTTGCACTATGGTTTTGCTGCATCAAATAGTTCCTTCTTCTTCAAATATAAATATATAAATATATTGATCAAGTCACTCGCATGTCTTAGGAGAATGTCTTACCTTTAGTAGCAAACTTGAAAACTTGGACATTGGTTTTGATTTTTGTTTTGGTTTGATTTGGTTCGGTTTTTGTAATTTTAAAAATCCCTCCAGCCCTTGGCTGTGTCTGACCTGAGTGCTTTTTGCTGTTTCTGCAACAAAACTGTCAGGGCAGCGAAAACTCTCATTGTTAACAGTGGCGCCCCCTTCTGAACACTTTGTTAATAAAAAGCTTTTTTTTTTTTTTTTTTTGGCTATTGTAAATGTGAAACAACAATGAGGTATTTCAAAGAGGTGAACCACAGGTAAATTTCTCTAAGTGTGGGTGAGGATTACTCAAAAAGAAACTTGACAAGGCTTTTAAAGATACCGACAATCATTATAACATAACGTGACTGATTGTTACCGTGCTCTTAACCTGGCAAACACTTGTTGGCTTCCAAGAAAGACGAACATAGTTGAGATGGTTCTAGCGGCCTTCTAGCACAGGGTCTCATGAGGCAGGGATTCTAGCCACTGGCTGTGCAAGGCATGAGGCCTGTTAGTGATTCTATTTTTTCTTCTGCAGAATGGGTCTTTCTGCATTCCAGGTCCTTTCTACCCCAATAAATAATGCGGCGATTCTCTCAGTGAGTTGTACTTTTGGTTTAAACAGCCAACTGTCTCTTAAAAAGGACTTTTGTTTAAAGTCCTTTCAAAAAAAAGTCCTTTCAAAAAAAACTTTTTTTTTAATTTTTATTTTTTAATCCCATATGTTTACTCTGATCCTGGATCTTTGTCATTTTGACCTTCTCTGCTGATTAAAATATTCTTCATCATCAGCACCTACTGCTCTCCTCTCCTGGTGGTCTCTCCGGAAGGGGTCTTCTCTAGCTCTTCTAGCAGAGGATGGGCACTTCCCCTCTACCCCTGTTGCCAGACCAACCTTACCTATCCTGCAGGGTCAGGTCGGCCTGGCCTTTTATCTGTTGTTCTCTTCTGAGTGGTTAGTTTTTCATAGATACCGTGCTTTGCTTTTGTCAGGATTTACCCTGGACTATCAAAACCCTTATCTTGTGCCAGTGAATCCTAAGAAACAGACCTGATGAGAGAACCAGGAACTCGAACAGATCATATTTATCCTGAATGTTCCGTCCAAAATGAAGAATACATTTCTGAGGAGCCTCAAGATGTCTTAGAAGGGAAGTTTCACCAACTCTGTCACGTAGGGGCATCAATTCTGATTCTGTGTCAATTTTCCTACTTTCCCAGCTAGTAATTCTCTTCCTCAGAAAGCCCACTCTCAACCGTTTCCTCTCTCAAAGGCAGTTGCTCTTCGAGTCTGCACATGGCACTTGGGGCCTGCTGGTCGTTGGCTACTGCCCTCTGTACCTTGGGTCTAACAGCTTCGGGGCATCAAGATGAAATCGTCTCTTGTTCTAAGACTTACTATCGTTTGGGGCACATGGTAAGCAATAATCACTTTTTTAGTTGATCCAAGGGTTCGACCTTTCTTAATTATTCTAGTACCACAGTTTACTTGTTCTAAGATTTGTCCTCCCCCCCCCATTCTAATAACTCTTGCACTTGATGACATATCCTAGTTTAACTGACAGCATTTCTCTTTCTTAGTCGAACATAAACTATAGTGCATCTTACCCTTGATGAAAGCTAGGTTGCAATTAAATACTCTATTATGGTTACGATTCTGATATTTGAAATCCTCCGGTAGCTCCCTGTGCCCCCACAGTGTAGTACCTCACCTTCTCGGCATAGTATACAAACCAGCTCACCCCCAGTGTTAACCCCGGGGCTCAGCCTCTATCCCCAGGTGATGCTGCCAGATCAGCTGCCCGTTGTCCTGAACTTGCTGTAGATTCCCGAATGCACTGTGCTGCCCCCTGGCACTTTGAAAGTGACACACTCATCCCCATTCTTCGCTTTGCCCTTGTCTATCACCTCCCCTCAAAATCTGTTCCTAAGTGCCTTTTCCCAGCTCCAACCTACCCTTGGCAGTCTTTTATCTCCCTGTGGTAAAACCTGTCACACTGCACCATGGACATGCCCGTTGTCCCTCTGAGAAGAGAAAAGGGACAGTGAGGGCCCCCCAGCATTTGCAGCTCTAGTGCAGAGCCCCATGCCTGGCTTGCAGGAAATGCCAGATCATGAAGACAAACGGAGATCATCCTCTGGCTAAAACCAGCTCTTCTTTGCCTACCGCAGGATCTGGATCAATACTGAGCAGCCCGTTATTATTGCTGTTTTTCTAGGGATTTTTTACCCATATATTTCCCAGGTCTTGACTCTTTTTGTAGCACTTTAATTCAGGCTTCAACCACTTCCTAGTCAGATCAGGTGAAATCATTTTCCTTCCCATAGCCTCGGTGTATTTCACACCTAGCAAATCTTTTTTGAAAGATCTTATTTACCCATTTGACAGATCAAAAGTAGGTAGAGAGGCAGGCAGAGAGAGGGGTGGGGGAGCAGGCTCCCCGCTGAGCAGAGAGCCCGATGTGGGGCTCCATCCCAGGACCCTGAAATCATGACCTGAGCCGAAGGCAGAGGCCTAAACCACTGAGCCACCCAGGAGCCCCCATATCTCGTAATTTTTAATCAACGTGCAAAAAGTATTGTACATATTGATGAAGTTCAAACAAATTCTGTGAAACCGTAGATGGACTTAAAGATACTATTATGTATCAAATATTGTAAAAATTAAGCAAGGAAATAGCACACATAAAATAACCAAAGCATACAAACTTGGGTAGATACAATAGGTGTGATCATGTTCTACTTCATAAAGAGATGAGTTAATAGATAAATAGAAGTAACTAGACTTTTTAGACGTTAATAAAACTTTGCCTGTTATTTCTTAGCTATATAAAATGTATGGTTTTCTAACAAAAACGCTTATCTTAAAAATATTTAAAAATAAATTTCAGGCTACTCATAAGGTTCTATTTACTTTTCCACTGAAGGAAAAGCTGGTTGTTGTAGTTGTAGTTGTTTGTTTGTTTTAGTCTCCTCCTAGTTTTTATTATTATAATGTGGAAGGAGGAATGTTAAATTGAAAAGTGAATTATTTTATAGACAAAATTCATTACTTGATTCACTTCCTGGTACAGCAGATGGAACTCCTGAAAACATGCCCTTTTGCCTTACAGAAGAGTAACAGTTATGCTTACTTCTGAAACATGCTTGGTGGTGGCCCTAAATAGTGACACCATACTAAACATTTTGAATATTTGCAATTAATTTTTATAGTCATAGGGCTCCAAAAGGCGCTGCTAGTCTCTTAGTAGGTATTTCAATAAAGCTAAAAGTTGCCTGACTGTTTAAAAATATTAACAAGGCACAAAACATGGCAGAAGTATTGTCCTCAGATATTATTTTTTTCCATATGCTCCTGATTCCAGACATGACAAGTTATTTTTTTAAATTTTTTTATAAAAGATTTTATTTATTTCTTTGACAGAGATCACAAGTAGGCAGGGTCAGGCAGAGTGAGAGGGGGGAAGCAGGCTCCCTGCTGAGCTGAGAGCCCGATGTGGGACCCGATCCAAGGATTCTGGGATCATGACCTGAGCCGAAGGCAGAGGCTTTAACCCACTGAGCCACCCAGGTGCCCCCATGACAAGTTATTTTTTTTTAAAGATTTTATTTATTTATTTGACAGAGAGAGAGATTACAAGTAGGCAGAGAGGCAGGCAAAGAGAGAGAGGAGGTAGCAGGCTCCCCGTTGAGCAGAGAGCCCAATGTGGGGCTCCATCCCTGGACCCTGAGATCATGACCTGAGCTGAAGGCAGCGGCTTAACCCACAAGCCACCCAGGAACCCGACAAGTTATTTTTGATAGATATATATATATACAATGTATTTTCCAGTTATAAGAAAAATGGTTCTGCTCTTTTTAACCTTTTTTAAAAATTACATAATTTTTTTTAAATTTAAATTTTATTTTTTAATGTTTTACCTTTCTTTTCTTTTTTTTAAAAAGATTTTATTTATTTATTTGACAGACAGAGATCACAAGTAGGCAGAGAGACAGGCAGAGAGAGAGAGAGAGAGAAGCAGGCTTCCTGCGGAGCAGAGAGCCCGATGCAGGGCTCAATTCCAGGACCCTGAGATCATGACCCGAGCCGAAGGCAGCAGCCCAAACCACTGAGCCACCCAGGCACCCCAATGTTTTACTTTTCAATATACTACTTAGAATATAAACCCTATTCCATTTTGTAAGAAGGTTACCATTTAAAAAATGTTAATTTTCTCATTGTGTCTTCCCCTCTCATTGCTTTATTTTGAATAAAACATTTCACAATAAACATAACTGATGCTTTCCTTTTGATGGTCCCTCTGTTGGTCATATTGTATATGAGCCATGACATTTAGTTTTACAACATTTATTCATGTTTGTTGATATGTTTTATCATAACTAATTTTCCCTCCCTTATCTAGATTCCCCAGCTTTCAGACAGGTGGACACTTAATAAACCATACCCAAGGGATGTTTCAAGTACTTCTTAGACATCTCTCAGATCCTTGAGGTCTCATTTTACCTAGGGATTTGCAATAGGTTCTGCCAGAGGCACCACTGTGACAACTGATGTCCATGGTCTATCTCCTGCTAAGCTCAAGAGGTCACTGGTTTCCAAGTTTATCTATACAATTAATGCACTCCATCAAGTTCTTTTTTTTTTTATATTAACAAACTTATTTTAAAGTTTATATGGAGAGGCAAAGACTCACAATAGTCAACATAGTGTTGAAGGAGAACAAAGCCTGAGGACTGACTTCAAAGTTTACCATAACGATGGGGCGCCTGGTTGGCTCAGTGGGTTAAGCTTCTGCCTTTGGCTCAGGTCATGATCCCAGGGGCCTGGGGTCGAGTCCCGTATTGGGCTCTCTGCTCAGCAGGGAGCCTGCTTCTACTCATTTCTCTCTCTGTCTGTCTCTCTGCCTATTTGTGATCTCTCTCTCTGTCAAATAAATTAATAAACCTTTAAAAAAAGGATACCATAACGATAATTGGAAGCAAGATATTGTAATACCACAGAAAGACTAGATTAAAGGAACAGGATATATATTATCGATTATATTTTATATTTAATATAAAAGCAAAAGCAATACAAGAGAGCAAAATACAATCTTTTAAACAAATGGTTCTGGAGTAATGGTGAAGCTAAATGTAAAAATATGGGGTTCTGATAGAGGTAAAGAAGACTACTATATGATCCAAAGGGGCACGTGCACCAAATGTTTATAGCAGCAATATCCACAATAGCCAAACTATGGAAAGAACCTAGATGCCCATCAACAAATGAATGGTATATATTTCAAATTCAAGTCAGAGATGAAAGAAACATCTGGACTCGGTCCTCAGGTACAGGCAGTATTCTGAACTGAGGCTAGAACCAGAGATCATTCTAATGAAAGGCCTCCACAGGTGGGCTCCGACTCAGTTTCCTGTATGTGTATTCATTCATGAAATCGCTCTGCAGGTCAACATGCAGAACAAAACCATTTAATAAAAGTGACAATGAGGAGAGGAAAGGGAGGCCAGAAGGCTTGTGAATGTGGAGAGAGGAAGAGCCAGGGGAGGAGGTGTCGGGGGGGGGGGGGGGGGGGGGGGGGCGGAAAAACTGAGAATCCCTCCCTGTGCTCCTTGCTGCCAGGGAGGTCTGAGGGACTAGTTTCTACCTGGGATCCCAAGTCCAGTACAAAAGTGGCGGGGCCACAGCTCGGGATGAGGGAAGGGGGTCCTCGGCACACGCGCGTGGGGGTGCCAAACGAAGGGGGCTATTGTGCTCGCTGCGGGGGGCACCTCGCCTGGCTCCATCCCCAGCCCGACCCCGTGGGGACCCGGGTGCGGCGCGTGGTCCGGGGTGGTCCCGCTGCCCCGGGGGTCGCGGGAGGCTGGGTCCCGACACCCCCGCGAGCTCGCCGCCCGCGCTTTCTGCTCCAGGTGAGGGCGCAGCGCAGTGTCACTTTACCTCCTCGCAGAGGGTCGTCCTGAGAAGCCATGGGGCAGGGCGAGGCAGCGGGCCAGGCCGTGGGAGCAGGACAGCGCGGCCTCAGGAGCTGGGCTGGAGCGCGGGAGTGCGGGTGTCCTGCAGTGCGGACTGGGCTGCAGCAGAGCACAGCGGAGCTGCGCGCCCCTCCTCCGCCAGCTCCTCCACCTCCTCTCAGACTCTCCGCTGCGTCCTCCGCGAGCTCACTTCCGGATTCTGCAATTAGCAAAGCCCCTTCTCCAGACTGCCCACGCCCTCGCCCACCTCCCCCTCCGTCCTGAGGCACGGGCCCGGGGCACGGGCACCGGGAAAGCCCGGGGGGCTTGCGAGGGTGGCCAGCGCCAGCGCTGAGCGGCCTCCTAGCCTGGCTCCCCGAGCGGGTGTCCACCTGCTGCCTGGCTGCAAAAAGATCATCAGCCCTAAACCCCGGCTGCACTCTCGGGTCACTTCGCTGGCTTCCTGATTGTGCCCAAAGCCGGGAACCAGCTTCCCCAGCTCAGGCCTGGGCTGAGATGCTTGCCCACGATCTGTTTAAGCAGTCTCCTCCTCTCCAGGCAGGGTCCGCCATTGCATGATGGCACCCACGAATCACTTAGACCTGGATGTTTTTTGGTTTTTAGTTTCTTTTTTGGTTATTGGTTATTACATGACCTCCATGGTAGGTGATCCACAAAGGGAGTGAAAAGAGGACGCCTGATGCATACGCATATGGCCATTCTAGAAAAAGAGCTAGGGGTTCTCTGGGAAGCGCGGCATTGGTCCTTGCACTATGGTTTTGCTGCATCAAATAGTTCCTTCTTCTTCAAATATAAATATATAAATATATTGATCAAGTCACTCGCATGTCTTAGGAGAATGTCTTACCTTTAGTAGCAAACTTGAAATCTTGGACATTGGTTTTGATTTTTGTTTTGGTTTGATTTGGTTCGGTTTTTGTAATTTTAAAAATCCCTCCAGCCCTTGGCTGTGTCTGACCTGAGTGCTTTTTGCTGTTTCTGCAACAAAACTGTCAGGGCAGCGAAAACTCTCATTGTTAACAGTGGCGCCCCCTTCTGAACACTTTGTTAATAAAAAGCTTTTTTTTTTTTTTTTTTTGGCTATTGTAAATGTGAAACAACAATGAGGTATTTCAAAGAGGTGAACCACAGGTAAATTTCTCTAAGTGTGGGTGAGGATTACTCAAAAAGAAACTTGACAAGGCTTTTAAAGATACCGACAATCATTATAACATAACGTGACTGATTGTTACCGTGCTCTTAACCTGGCAAACACTTGTTGGCTTCCAAGAAAGACGAACATAGTTGAGATGGTTCTAGCGGCCTTCTAGCACAGGGTCTCATGAGGCAGGGATTCTAGCCACTGGCTGTGCAAGGCATGAGGCCTGTTAGTGATTCTATTTTTTCTTCTGCAGAATGGGTCTTTCTGCATTCCAGGTCCTTTCTACCCCAATAAATAATGCGGCGATTCTCTCAGTGAGTTGTACTTTTGGTTTAAACAGCCAACTGTCTCTTAAAAAGGACTTTTGTTTAAAGTCCTTTCAAAAAAAAGTCCTTTCAAAAAAAACTTTTTTTTTAATTTTTATTTTTTAATCCCACATGTTTACTCTGATCCTGGAACTTTGTCATTTTGACCTTCTCTGCTGATTAAAATATTCTTCATCATCAGCACCTACTGCTCTCCTCTCCTGGTGGTCTCTCCGGAAGGGGTCTTCTCTAGCTCTTCTAGCAGAGGATGGGCACTTCCCCTCTACCCCTGTTGCCAGACCAACCTTACCTATCCTGCAGGGTCAGGTCGGCCTGGCCTTTTATCTGTTGTTCTCTTCTGAGTGGTTAGTTTTTCATAGATACCGTGCTTTGCTTTTGTCAGGATTTACCCTGGACTATCAAAACCCTTATCTTGTGCCAGTGAATCCTAAGAAACAGACCTGATGAGAGAACCAGGAACTCGAACAGATCATATTTATCCTGAATGTTCCGTCCAAAATGAAGAATACATTTCTGAGGAGCCTCAAGATGTCTTAGAAGGGAAGTTTCACCAACTCTGTCACGTAGGGGCATCCATTCTGATTCTGTGTCAATTTTCCTACTTTCCCAGCTAGTAATTCTCTTCCTCAGAAAGCCCACTCTCAACCGTTTCCTCTCTCAAAGGCAGTTGCTCTTCGAGTCTGCACATGGCACTTGGGGCCTGCTGGTCGTTGGCTACTGCCCTCTGTACCTTGGGTCTAACAGCTTCGGGGCATCAAGATGAAATCGTCTCTTGTTCTAAGACTTACTATAGTTTGGGGCACATGGTAAGCAACAATCACTTTTTTAGTTGATCCAAGTGTTCGACCTTTCTTAATTATTCTAGTACCACAGTTTACTTGTTCTAAGATTTGTCCTCCCCCCCCCCATTCTAATAACTCTTGCACTTGATGACATATCCTAGTTTAAACGACAGCATTTCTCTTTCTTAGTCGAACATAAACTATAGTGCATCTTACCCTTGATGAAAGCTAGGTTGCAATTAAATACTCTATTATGGTTACGATTCTGATATTTGAAATCCTCCGGTAGCTCCCTGTGCCCCCACAGTGTAGTACCTCACCTTCTCGGCATAGTATACAAACCAGCTCACCCCCAGTGTTAACCCCGGGGCTCAGCCTCCATCCCCAGGTGATGCTGCCAGATCAGCTGCCCGTTGTCCTGAACTTGCTGTAGATTCCCGAATGCACTGTGCTGCCCCCTGGCACTTTGAAAGTGACACACTCATCCCCATTCTTCGCTTTGCCCTTGTCTATCACCTCCCCTCAAAATCTGTTCCTAAGTGCCTTTTCCCAGCTCCAACCTACCCTTGGCAGTCTTTTATCTCCCTGTGGTAAAACCTGTCACACTGCACCATGGACAGGCCCGTTGTCCCCCTGAGAAGAGAAAAGGGACAGTGAGGGCCCCCCAGCATTTACAGCTCTAGTGCAGAGCCCCATGCCTGGCTTGCAGGAAATGCCAGATCATGAAGACAAACGGAGATCATCCTCTGGCTAAAACCAGCTCTTCTTTGCCTACCGCAGGATCTGGATCACTACTGAGCAGCCCGTTATTATTGCTGTTTTTCTAGGGATTTTTTACCCATATATTTCCCAGGTCTTGACTCTTTTTGTAGCACTTTAATTCAGGCTTCAACCACTTCCTAGTCAGATCAGGTGAAATCATTTTCCTTCCCATAGCCTCGGTGTATTTCACACCTAGCAAATCTTTTTTGAAAGATCTTATTTACCCATTTGACAGATCAAAAGTAGGTAGAGAGGCAGGCAGAGAGAGGGGTGGGGGAGCAGGCTCCCCGCTGAGCAGAGAGCCCGATGTGGGGCTCCATCCCAGGACCCTGAAATCATGACCTGAGCCGAAGGCAGAGGCCTAAACCACTGAGCCACCCAGGAGCCCCCATATCTCGTAATTTTTAATCAACGTGCAAAAAGTATTGTACATATTGATGAAGTTCAAACAAATTCTGTGAAACCGTAGATGGACTTAAAGATACTATTATGTATCAAATATTGTAAAAATTAAGCAAGGAAATAGCACACATAAAATAACCAAAGCATACAAACTTGGGTAGATACAATAGGTGTGATCATGTTCTACTTCATAAAGAGATGAGTTAATAGATAAATAGAAGTAACTAGACTTTTTAGATGTTAATAAAACTTTGCCTGTTATTTCTTAGCTATATAAAATGTATGGTTTTCTAACAAAAACGCTTATCTTAAAAATATTTAAAAATAAATTTCAGGCTACTCATAAGGTTCTATTTACTTTTCCACTGAAGGAAAAGCTGGTTGTTGTAGTTGTAGTTGATTGTTTGTTTTAGTCTCCTCCTAGTTTTTATTATTATAATGTGGAAGGAGGAATGTTAAATTGAAAAGTGAATTATTTTATAGACAAAATTCATTACTTGATTCACTTCCTGGTACAGCAGATGGAACTCCTGAAAACATGCCCTTTTGCCTTACAGAAGAGTAACAGTTATGCTTACTTCTGAAACATGCTTGGTGGTGGCCCTAAATAGTGACACCATACTAAACATTTTGAATATTTGCAATTAATTTTTATAGTCATAGGGCTCCAAAAGGCGCTGCTAGTCTCTTAGTAGGTATTTCAATAAAGCTAAAAGTTGCCTGACTGTTTAAAAATATTAACAAGGCACAAAACATGGCAGAAGTATTGTCCTCAGATATTATTTTTTTCCATATGCTCCTGATTCCAGACATGACAAGTTATTTTTTAAAATTTTTTTATAAAAGATTTTATTTATTTCTTTGACAGAGATCACAAGTAGGCAGGGTCAGGCAGAGTGAGAGGGGGGAAGCAGGCTCCCTGCTGAGCTGAGAGCCCGATGTGGGACTCGATCCAAGGATTCTGGGATCATGACCTGAGCCGAAGGCAGAGGCTTTAACCCACTGAGCCACCCAGGTGCCCCCATGACAAGTTATTTTTTTTTAAAGATTTTATTTATTTATTTGACAGAGAGAGAGATTACAAGTAGGCAGAGAGGCAGGCAAAGAGAGAGAGGAGGTAGCAGGCTCCCCGTTGAGCAGAGAGCCCAATGTGGGGCTCCATCCCTGGACCCTGAGATCATGACCTGAGCTGAAGGCAGCGGCTTAACCCACAAGCCACCCAGGAACCCGACAAGTTATTTTTGATAGATATATATATATACAATGTATTTTCCAGTTATAAGAAGAATGGTTCTGCTCTTTTTAACCTTTTTTAAAAATTACATAATTTTTTTAAATTTAAATTTTATTTTTTAATGTTTTACCTTTCTTTTCTTTTTTTTAAAAAGATTTTATTTATTTATTTGACAGACAGAGATCACAAGTAGGCAGAGAGACAGGCAGAGAGAGAGAGAGAGAGAAGCAGGCTTCCTGCGGAGCAGAGAGCCCGATGCAGGGCTCAATTCCAGGACCCTGAGATCATGACCCGAGCCGAAGGCAGCAGCCCAAACCACTGAGCCACCCAGGCACCCCAATGTTTTACTTTTCAATATACTACTTAGAATATAAACCCTATTCCATTTTGTAAGAAGGTTACCATTTAAAAAATGTTAATTTTCTCATTGTGTCTTCCCCTCTCATTGCTTTATTTTGAATAAAACATTTCACAATAAACATAACTGATGCTTTCCTTTTGATGGTCCCTCTGTTGGTCATATTGTATATGAGCCATGACAATTAGTTTTACAACATTTATTCATGTTTGTTGATATGTTTTATCATAACTAATTTTCCCTCCCTTATCTAGATTCCCCAGCTTTCAGACAGGTGGACACTTAATAAACCATACCCAAGGGATGTATCAAGTACTTCTTAGACATCTCTCAGATCCTTGAGGTCTCATTTTGCCTAGGGATTTGCAAAAGGTTCTGCCAGAGGCACCACTGTGACAACTGATGTCCATGGTCTATCTCCTGCTAAGCTCAAGAGGTCACTGGTTTCCAAGTTTATCTATACAATTAATGCACTCCATCAAGTTCTTTTTTTTTTTAATATTAACAAACTTATTTTAAAGTTTATATGGAGAGGCAAAGACTCACAATAGTCAACATAGTGTTGAAGGAGAACAAAGCCTGAGGACTGACTTCAAAGTTTACCATAACGATGGGGCGCCTGGTTGGCTCAGTGGGTTAAGCTTCTGCCTTTGGCTCAGGTCATGATCCCAGGGGCCTGGGGTCGAGTCCCGTATTGGGCTCTCTGCTCAGCAGGGAGCCTGCTTCTCCTCATTTCTCTCTCTGTCTGTCTCTATGCCTATTTGTGATCTCTCTCTCTGTCAAATAAATAAATAAACCTTTAAAAAAAGGATACCATAACGATAATTGGAAGCAAGATATTGTAATACCACAGAAAGACTAGATTAAAGGAACAGGATATATATTATCAATTATATTTTATATTTAATATAAAAGCAAAAGCAATACAAGAGAGCAAAATACAATCTTTTAAACAAATGGTTCTGGAGTAATGGTGAAGCTAAATGTAAAAATATGGGGTTCTGATAGAGGTAAAGAAGACTACTATATGATCCAAAGGGGCACGTGCACCAAATGTTTATAGCAGCAATATCCACAATAGCCAAACTATGGAAAGAACCTAGATGCCCATCAACAAATGAATGGTATATATTTCAAATTCAAGTCAGAGATGAAAGAAACATCTGGACTCGGTCCTCAGGTACAGGCAGTATTCTGAACTGAGGCTAGAACCAGAGACCATTCTAATGAAAGGCCTCCACAGGTGGGCTCCGACTCAGTTTCCTGTATGTGTATTCATTCATGAAATCGCTCTGCAGGTCAACATGCAGAACAAAACCATTTAATAAAAGTGACAATGAGGAGAGGAAAGGGAGGCCAGAAGGCTTGTGAATGTGGAGAGAGGAAGAGCCAGGGGAGGAGGGGGGCGGGGGGGGGGGGGCGGAAAAACTGAGAATCCCTCCCTGTGCTCCTTGCTGCCAGGGAGGTCTGAGGGACTAGTTTCTACCTGGGATCCCAAGTCCAGTACAAAAGTGGCGGGGCCACAGCTCGGGATGAGGGAAGGGGGTCCTCGGCACACGCGCGTGGGGGTGCCAAACGAAGGGGGCTATTGTGCTCGCTGCGGGGGGCACCTCGCCTGGCTCCATCCCCAGCCCGACCCCGTGGGGACCCGGGTGCGGCGCGTGGTCCGGGGTGGTCCCGCTGCCCCGGGGGTCGCGGGAGGCTGGGTCCCGACACCCCCGCGAGCTCGCCGCCCGCGCTTTCTGCTCCAGGTGAGGGCGCAGCGCAGTGTCACTTTACCTCCTCGCAGAGGGTCGTCCTGAGAAGCCATGGGGCAGGGCGAGGCAGCGGGCCGGGCCGTGGGAGCAGGACAGCGCGGCCTCAGGAGCTGGGCTGGAGCGCGGGAGTGCGGGTGTCCTGCAGTGCGGACTGGGCTGCAGCAGAGCACAGCGGAGCTGCGCGCCCCTCCTCCGCCAGCTCCTCCACCTCCTCTCAGACTCTCCGCTGCGTCCTCCGCGAGCTCACTTCCGGATTCTGCAATTAGCAAAGCCCCTTCTCCGGACCGCCCACGCCCTCGCCCACCTCCCCCTCCGTCCTGAGGCGCGGGCCCGGTGCACCGGCACCGGGAAAGCCCGGGGGGCTTGCGAGGGTGGCCAGCGCCAGCGCTGAGCGGCCTCCTAGCCTGGCTCCCCGAGCGGGTGTCCACCTGCTGCCTGGCTGCAAAAAGATCATCAGCCCTAAACCCCGGCTGCACTCTCGGGTCACTTCGCTGGCTTCCTGATTGTGCCCAAAGCCGGGAACCAGCTTCCCCAGCTCAGGCCTGGGCTGAGATGCTTGCCCACGATCTGTTTAAGCAGTCTCCTCCTCTCCAGGCAGGGTCCGCCATTGCATGATGGCACCCACGAATCACTTAGACCTGGATGTTTTTTGGTTTTTTGTTTCTCTTTTGGTTATTGGTTATTACATGACCTCCATGGTAGGTGATCCACAAAGGGAGTGAAAAGAGGACGCCTGATGCATACGCATATGGCCATTCTAGAAAAAGAGCTTGGGTTTCTCTGGGAAGCGCGGCATTGGTCCTTGCACTATGGTTTTGCTGCATCAAATAGTTCCTTCTTCTTCAAATATAAATATATAAATATATTGATCAAGTCACTCGCATGTCTTAGGAGAATGTCATACCTTTAGTAGCAAACTTGAAATCTTGGACATTGGTTTTGATTTTTGTTTTGGTTTGATTTGGTTCGGTTTTTGTAATTTTAAAAATCCCTCCAGCCCTTGGCTGTGTCTGACCTGAGTGCTTTTTGCTGTTTCTGCAACAAAACTGTCAGGGCAGCGAAAACTCTCATTGTTAACAGTGGCGCCCCCTTCTGAACACTTTGTTAATAAAAAGCTTTTTTTTTTTTTTTTTTTTTTTTTTGGCTATTGTAAATGTGAAACAACAATGAGGTATTTCAAAGAGGTGAACCACAGGTAAATTTCTCTAAGTGTGGGTGAGGATTACTCAAAAAGAAACTTGACAAGGCTTTTAAAGATACCGACAATCATTATAACATAACGTGACTGATTGTTACCGTGCTCTTAACCTGGCAAACACTTGTTGGCTTCCAAGAAAGACGAACATAGTTGAGATGGTTCTAGCGGCCTTCTAGCACAGGGTCTCATGAGGCAGGGATTCTAGCCACTGGCTGTGCAAGGCATGAGGCCTGTTAGTGATTCTATTTTTTCTTCTGCAGAATGGGTCTTTCTGCATTCCAGGTCCTTTCTACCCCAATAAATAATGCGGCGATTCTCTCAGTGAGTTGTACTTTTGGTTTAAACAGCCAACTGTCTCTTAAAAAGGACTTTTGTTTAAAGTCCTTAAAAAAAAAAGTCCTTTCAAAAAAAACTTTTTTTTAAATTTTTATTTTTTAATCCCATATGTTTACTCTGATCCTGGAACTTTGTCATTTTGACCTTCTCTGCTGATTAAAATATTCTTCATCATCAGCACCTACTGCTCTCCTCTCCTGGTGGTCTCTCCGGAAGGGGTCTTCTCTAGCTCTTCTAGCAGAGGATGGGCACTTCCCCTCTACCCCTGTTGCCAGACCAACCTTACCTATCCTGCAGGGTCAGGTCGGCCTGGCCTTTTATCTGTTTTTCTCTTCTGAGTGGTTAGTTTTTCATAGATACCGTGCTTTGCTTTTGTCAGGATTTACCCTGGACTATCAAAACCCTTATCTTGTGCCAGTGAATCCTAAGAAACAGACCTGATGAGAGAACCAGGAACTCGAACAGATCATATTTATCCTGAATGTTCCGTCCAAAATGAAGAATACATTTCTGAGGAGCCTCAAGATGTCTTAGAAGGGAAGTTTCACCAACTCTGTCACGTAGGGGCATCAATTCTGATTCTGTGTCAATTTTCCTACTTTCCCAGCTAGTAATTCTCTTCCTCAGAAAGCCCACTCTCAACCGTTTCCTGTCTCAAAGGCAGTTGCTCTTCGAGTCTGCACATGGCACTTGGGGCCTGCTGGTCGTTGGCTACTGCCCTCTGTACCTTGGGTCTAACAGCTTCGGGGCATCAAGATGAAATCGTCTCTTGTTCTAAGACTTAATATCGTTTGGGGCACATGGTAAGCAATCATCACTTTTTTAGTTGATCCAAGTGTTCGACCTTTCTTAATTATTCTAGTACCACAGTTTACTTGTTCTAAGATTTGTCCTCCCCCCCCCCATTACAATAACTCTTGCACTTGATGACATATCCTAGTTTAACTGACAGCATTTCTCTTTCTTAGTCGAACATAAACTATAGGGCATCTTACCCTTGATGAAAGCTAGGTTGCAATTAAATACTCTATTATGGTTACGATTCTGATATTTGAAATCCTCCGGTAGCTCCCTGTGCCCCCACAGTGTAGTACCTCATCTTCTCGGCATAGTATACAAACCAGCTCACCCCCAGTGTTAAACCCGGGGCTCAGCCTCCATCCCCAGGTGATGCTGCCAGATCAGCTGCCCGTTGTCCTGAACTTGCTGTAGATTCTCGAATGCACTGTGCTGCCC
Source organism: Mustela nivalis (assembly GCF_964662115.1). Taxonomy (NCBI): domain Eukaryota; kingdom Metazoa; phylum Chordata; class Mammalia; order Carnivora; family Mustelidae; genus Mustela; species Mustela nivalis. Next base: position 114,129 of record NW_028135808.1, read on the forward strand.
CCTGGCACTTTGAAAGTGACACACTCATCCCCATTCTTCGCTTTGCCCTTGTCTATCACCTCCCCTCAAAATCTGTTCCTAAGTGCCTTTTCCCAGCTCCAGCCTACCCTTCGCAGTCTTTTATCTCCCTGTGGTAAAACCTGTCACACTGCACCATGGACATGCCCGTTGTCCCCCTGAGAAGAGAAAAGGGACAGTGAGGGCCCCCCAGCATTTGCAGCTCTAGTGCAGAGCCCCATGCCTGGCTTGCAGGAAATGCCAGATCATGAAGACAAACGGAGATCATCCTCTGGCTAAAACCAGCTCTTCTTTGCCTACCGCAGGATCTGGATCACTACTGAGCAGCCCGTTATTATTGCTGTTTTTCTAGGGATTTTTTACCCATATATTTCCCAGGTCTTGACTCTTTTTGTAGCACTTTAATTCAGGCTTCAACCACTTCCTAGTCAGATCAGGTGAAATCATTTTCCTTCCCATAGCCTCGGTGTATTTCACACCTAGCAAATCTTTTTTGAAAGATCTTATTTACCCATTGGACAGATCAAAAGTAGGTAGAGAGGCAGGCAGAGAGAGGGGTGGGGGAGCAGGCTCCCCGCTGAGCAGAGAGCCCGATGTGGGGCTCCATCCCAGGACCCTGAAATCATGACCTGAGCCGAAGGCAGAGGCCTAAACCACTGAGCCACCCAGGAGCCCCCATATCTCGTAATTTTTAATCAACGTGCAAAAAGTATTGTACATATTGATGAAGTTCAAACAAATTCTGTGAAACCGTAGATGGACTTAAAGATACTATTATGTATCAAATATTGTAAAAATTAAGCAAGGAAATAGCACACATAAAATAACCAAAGCATACAAACTTGGGTAGATACAATAGTTGTGATCATGTTCTACTTCATAAAGAGATGAGTTAATAGATAAATAGAAGTAACTAGACTTCTAGACGTTAATAAAACTTTGCCTGTTATTTCTTAGCTATATAAAATAGATGGTTTTCTAACAAAAACGCTTATCTTAAAAATATTTAAAAATAAATTTCAGGCTACTCATAAGGTTCTATTTACTTTTCCACTGAAGGAAAAGCTGGTTGTTGTAGTTGTAGTTGTTTGTTTGTTTTAGTCTCCTCCTAGTTTTTATTATTATAATGTGGAAGGAGGAATGTTAAATTGAAAAGTGAATTATTTTATAGACAAAATTCATTACTTGATTCACTTCCTGGTACAGCAGATGGAACTCCTGAAAACATGCCCTTTTGCCTTACAGAAGAGTAACAGTTATGCTTACTTCTGAAACATGCTTGGTGGTGGCCCTAAATAGTGACACCATACTAAACATTTTGAATATTTGCAATTAATTTTTATAGTCATAGGGCTCCAAAAGGCGCTGCTAGTCTCTTAGTAGGTATTTCAATAAAGCTAAAAGTTGCCTGACTGTATAAAAATATTAACAAGGCACAAAACATGGCAGAAGTATTGTCCTCAGATATTATTTTTTTCCATATGCTCCTGATTCCAGACATGACAAGTTATTTTTTAAAATTTTTTTATAAAAGATTTTATTTATTTCTTTGACAGAGATCACAAGTAGGCAGGGTCAGGCAGAGTGAGAGGGGGGAAGCAGGTTCCCTGCTGAGTTGAGAGCCCGATGTGGGACTCGATCCAAGGATTCTGGGATCATGACCTGAGCTGAAGGCAGAGGCTTTAACCCACTGAGCCACCCAGGTGCCCCCATGACAAGTTATTTTTTTTTAAAGATTTTATTTATTTATTTGACAGAGAGAGAGATTACAAGTAGGCAGAGAGGCAGGCAAAGAGAGAGAGGAGGTAGCAGGCTCCCCGTTGAGCAGAGAGCCCAATGTGGGGCTCCATCCCTGGACCCTGAGATCATGACCTGAGCTGAAGGCAGCGGCTTAACCCACAAGCCACCCAGGAACCCGACAAGTTATTTTTGATAGATATATATATATACAATGTATTTTCCAGTTATAAGAAAAATGGTTCTGCTCTTTTTAACCTTTTTTAAAAATTACATAATTTTTTTAAATTTAAATTTTATTTTTTAATGTTTTACCTTTCTTTTCGTTTTTTTAAAAAGATTTTATTTATTTATTTGACAGACAGAGATCACAAGTAGGCAGAGAGACAGGCAGAGAGAGAGAGAGAGAGAAGCAGGCTTCCTGCGGAGCAGAGAGCCCGATGCAGGGCTCAATTCCAGGACCCTGAGATCATGACCCGAGCCGAAGGCAGCAGCCCAAACCACTGAGCCACCCAGGCACCCCAATGTTTTACTTTTCAATATACTACTTAGAATATAAACCCTATTCCATTTTGTAAGAAGGTTACCATTTAAAAATGTTAATTTTCTCATTGTGTCTTCCCCTCTCATTGCTTTATTTTGAATAAAACATTTCACAATAAACATAACTGATGCTTTCCTTTTGATGGTCCCTCTGTTGGTCATATTGTATATGAGCCATGACAATTAGGTTTACAACATTTATTCATGTTTGTTGATATGTTTTATCATAACTAATTTTCCCTCCCTTATCTAGATTCCCCAGCTTTCAGACAGGTGGACACTTAATAAACCATACCCAAGGGATGTATCAAGTACTTCTTAGACATCTCTCAGATCCTTGAGGTCTCATTTTGCCTAGGGATTTGCAATAGGTTCTGCCAGAGGCACCACTGTGACAACTGATGTCCATGGTCTATCTCCTGCTAAGCTCAAGAGGTCACTGGTTTCCAAGTTTATCTATACAATTAATGCACTCCATCAAGTTCTTTTTATTTTTTTTATATTAACAAACTTATTTTAAAGTTTATATGGAGAGGCAAAGACTCACAATAGTCAACATAGTGTTGAAGGAGAACAAAGCCTGAGGACTGACTTCAAAGTTTACCATAACGATGGGGCGCCTGGTTGGCTCAGTGGGTTAAGCTTCTGCCTTTGGCTCAGGTCATGATCCCAGGGGCCTGGGGTCGAGTCCCGTATTGGGCTCTCTGCTCAGCAGGGAGCCTGCTTCTCCTCATTTCTCTCTCTGTCTGTCTCTCTGCCTATTTGTGATCTCTCTCTCTGTCAAATAAATAAATAAACCTTTAAAAAAAGGATACCATAACGATAATTGGAAGCAAGATATTGTAATACCACAGAAAGACTAGATTAAAGGAACAGGATATATATTATCGATTATATTTTATATTTAATATAAAAGCAAAAGCAATACAAGAGAGCAAAATACAATCTTTTAAACAAATGGTTCTGGAGTAATGGTGAAGCTAAATGTAAAAATATGGGGTTCTGATAGAGGTAAAGAAGACTACTATATGATCCAAAGGGGCACGTGCACCAAATGTTTATAGCAGCAATATCCACAATAGCCAAACTATGGAAAGAACCTAGATGCCCATCAACAAATGAATGGTATATATTTCAAATTCAAGTCAGAGATGAAAGAAACATCTGGACTCGGTCCTCAGGTACAGGCAGTATTCTGAACTGAGGCTAGAACCAGAGACCATTCTAATGAAAGGCCTCCACAGGTGGGCTCCGACTCAGTTTCCTGTATGTATATTCATTCATGAAATCGCTCTGCAGGTCAACATGCAGAACAAAACCATTTAATAAAAGTGACAATGAGGAGAGGAAAGGGAGGCCAGAAGGCTTGTGAATGTGGAGAGAGGAAGAGCCAGGGGAGGAGGGGGGCGGGGGGGCGGAAAAACTGAGAATCCCTCCCTGTGCTCCTTGCTGCCAGGGAGGTCTGAGGGACTAGTTTCTACCTGGGATCCCAAGTCCAGTACAAAAGTGGCGGGGCCACAGCTCGGGATGAGGGAAGGGGGTCCTGGGCACACGCGCGTGGGGGTGCCAAACGAAGGGGGCTATTGTGCTCGCTGCGGGGGGCACCTCGCCTGGCTCCATCCCCAGCCCGACCCCGTGGGGACCCGGGTGCGGCGCGTGGTCCGGGGTGGTCCCGCTGCCCCGGGGGTCGCGGGAGGCTGGGTCCCGACACCCCCGCGAGCTCGCCGCCCGCGCTTTCTGCTCCAGGTGAGGGCGCAGCGCAGTGTCACTTTACCTCCTCGCAGAGGGTCGTCCTGAGAAGCCATGGGGCAGGGCGAGGCAGCGGGCCGGGCCGTGGGAGCAGGACAGCGCGGCCTCAGGAGCTGGGCTGGAGCGCGGGAGTGCGGGTGTCCTGCAGTGCGGACTGGGCTGCAGCCGAGCACAGCGGAGCTGCGCGCCGCTCCTCCGCCAGCTCCTCCACCTCCTCTCAGACTCTCCGCTGCGTCCTCCGCGAGCTCACTTCCGGATTCTGCAATTAGCAAAGCCCCTTCTCCGGACCCCCCACGCCCTCGCCCACCTCCCCCTCCGTCCTAGGCGCGGGCCCGGGGCACGGGCACCGGGAAAGCCCGGGGGGCTTGCGAGGGTGGCCAGCGCCAGCGCTGAGCGGCCTCCTAGCCTGGCTCCCCGAGCGGGTGTCCACCTGCTGCCTGGCTGCAAAAAGATCATCAGCCCTGAACCCCGGCTGCACTCTCGGGTCACTTCGCTGGCTTCCTGATTGTGCCCAAAGCCGGGAACCAGCTTCCCCAGCTCAGGCCTGGGCTGAGATGCTTGCCCACGATCTGTTTAAGCAGTCTCCTCCTCTCCAGGCAGGGTCCGCCATTGCATGATGGCACCCACGAATCACTTAGACCTGGATGTTTTTTGGTTTTTTGTTTCTTTTTTGGTTATTGGTTATTACATGACCTCCATGGTAGGTGATCCACAAAGGGAGTGAAAAGAGGACGCCTGATGCATACGCATATGGCCATTCTAGAAAAAGAGCTTGGGGTTCTCTGGGAAGCGCGGCATTGGTCCTTGCACTATGGTTTTGCTGCATCAAATAGTTCCTTCTTCTTCAAATATAAATATATAAATATATTGATCAAGTCACTCGCATGTCTTAGGAGAATGTCTTACCTTTAGTAGCAAACTTGAAATCTTGGACATTGGTTTTGATTTTTGTTTTGGTTTGATTCGGTTCGGTTTGTGTAATTTTAAAAATCCCTCCAGCCCTTGGCTGTGTCTGACCTGAGTGCTTTCTGCTGTTTCTGCAACAAAACTGTCAGGGCAGCGAAAACTCTCATTGTTAACAGTGGCGCCCCCTTCTGAACACTTTGTTAATAAAAAGCTTTTTTTTTTTTTTTTTTGGCTATTGTAAATGTGAAACAACAATGAGGTATTTCAAAGAGGTGAACCACAGGTAAATTTCTCTAAGTGTGGGTGAGGATTACTCAAAAAGAAACTTGACAAGGCTTTTAAAGATACCGACAATCATTATAACATAACGTGACTGATTGTTACCGTGCTCTTAACCTGGCAAACACTTGTTGGCTTCCAAGAAAGACGAACATAGTTGAGATGGTTCTAGCGGCCTTCTAGCACAGGGTCTCATGAGGCAGGGATTCTAGCCACTGGCTGTGCAAGGCATGAGGCCTGTTAGTGATTCTATTTTTTCTTCTGCAGAATGGGTCTTTCTGCATTCCAGGTCCTTTCTACCCCAATAAATAATGCGGCGATTCTCTCAGTGAGTTGTACTTTTGGTTTAAACAGCCAACTGTCTCTTAAAAAGGACTTTTGTTTAAAGTCCTTTAAAAAAAAAGTCCTTTCAAAAAAAACTTTTTTTTTAATTTTTATTTTTTAATCCCATATGTTTACTCTGATCCTGGAACTTTGTCATTTTGACCTTCTCTGCTGATTAAAATATTCTTCATCATCAGCACCTACTGCTCTCCTCTCCTGGTGGTCTCTCCGGAAGGGGTCTTCTCTAGCTCTTCTAGCAGAGGATGGGCACTTCCCCTCTACCCCTGTTGCCAGACCAACCTTACCTATCCTGCAGGGTCAGGTCGGCCTGGCCTTTTATCTGTTGTTCTCTTCTGAGTGGTTAGTTTTTCATAGATACCGTGCTTTGCTTTTGTCAGGATTTACCCTGGACTATCAAAACCCTTATCTTGTGCCAGTGAATCCTAAGAAACAGACCTGATGAGAGAACCAGGAACTCGAACAGATCATATTTATCCTGAATGTTCCGTCCAAAATGAAGAATACATTTCTGAGGAGCCTCAAGATGTCTTAGAAGGGAAGTTTCACCAACTCTGTCACGTAGGGGCATCAATTCTGATTCTGTGTCAATTTTCCTACTTTCCCAGCTAGTAATTCTCTTCCTCAGAAAGCCCACTCTCAACCGTTTCCTCTCTCAAAGGCAGTTGCTCTTCGAGTCTGCACATGGCACTTGGGGCCTGCTGGTCGTTGGCTACTGCCCTCTGTACCTTGGGTCTAACAGCTTCGGGGCATCAAGATGAAATCGTCTCTTGTTCTAAGACTTACTATCGTTTGGGGCACATGGTAAGCAATAATCACTTTTTTAGTTGATCCAAGTGTTCGACCTTTCTTAATTATTCTAGTACCACAGTTTACTTGTTCTAAGATTTGTCCTCCCCCCCCCCATTCTAATAACTCTTGCACTTGATGACATATCCTAGTTTAACCGACAGCATTTCTCTTTCTTAGTCGAACATAAACTATAGTGCATCTTACCCTTGATGAAAGCTAGGTTGCAATTAAATACTCTATTATGGTTACGATTCTGATATTTGAAATCCTCCGGTAGCTCCCTGTGCCCCCACAGTGTAGTACCTCACCTTCTCGGCATAGTATACAAACCAGCTCACCCCCAGTGTTAACCCCGGGGCTCAGCCTCCATCCCCAGGTGATGCTGCCAGATCAGCTGCCCGTTGTCCTGAACTTGCTGTAGATTCCCGAATGCACTGTGCTGCCCCCTGGCACTTTGAAAGTGACACACTCATCCCCATTCTTCGCTTTGCCCTTGTCTATCACCTCCCCTCAAAATCTGTTCCTAAGTGCCTTTTCCCAGCTCCAACCTACCCTTGGCAGTCTTTTATCTCCCTGTGGTAAAACCTGTCACACTGCACCATGGACAGGCCCGTTGTCCCCCTGAGAAGAGAAAAGGGACAGTGAGGGCCCCCCAGCATTTGCAGCTCTAGTGCAGAGCCCCATGCCTGGCTTGCAGGAAATGCCAGATCATGAAGACAAACGGAGATCATCCTCTGGCTAAAACCAGCTCTTCTTTGCCTACCGCAGGATCTGGATCAATACTGAGCAGCCCGTTATTATTGCTGTTTTTCTAGGGATTTTTTACCCATATATTTCCCAGGTCTTGACTCTTTTTGTAGCACTTTAATTCAGGCTTCAACCACTTCCTAGTCAGATCAGGTGAAATCATTTTCCTTCCCATAGCCTCGGTGTATTTCACACCTAGCAAATCTTTTTTGAAAGATCTTATTTACCCATTTGACAGATCAAAAGTAGGTAGAGAGGCAGGCAGAGAGAGGGGTGGGGGAGCAGGCTCCCCGCTGAGCAGAGAGCCCGATGTGGGGCTCCATCCCAGGACCCTGAAATCATGACCTGAGCCGAAGGCAGAGGCCTAAACCACTGAGCCACCCAGGAGCCCCCATATCTCGTAATTTTTAATCAACGTGCAAAAAGTATTGTACATATTGATGAAGTTCAAACAAATTCTGTGAAACCGTAGATGGACTTAAAGATACTATTCTGTATCAAATATTGTAAAAATTAAGCAAGGAAATAGCACACATAAAATAACCAAAGCATACAAACTTGGGTAGATACAATAGGTGTGATCATGTTCTACTTCATAAAGAGATGAGTTAATAGATAAATAGAAGTAACTAGACTTTTTAGACGTTAATAAAACTTTGCCTGTTATTTCTTAGCTATATAAAATAGATGGTTTTCTAACAAAAACGCTTATCTTAAAAATATTTAAAAATAAATTTCAGGCTACTCATAAGGTTCTATTTACTTTTCCACTGAAGGAAAAGCTGGTTGTTGTAGTTGTTTGTTTGTTTTAGTCTCCTCCTAGTTTTTATTATTATAATGTGGAAGGAGGAATGTTAAATTGAAAAGTGAATTATTTTATAGACAAAATTCATTACTTGATTCACTTCCTGGTACAGCAGATGGAACTCCTGAAAACATGCCCTTTTGCCTTACAGAAGAGTAACAGTTATGCTTACTTCTGAAACATGCTTGGTGGTGGCCCTAAATAGTGACACCATACTAAACATTTTGAATATTTGCAATTAATTTTTATAGTCATAGGGCTCCAAAAGGCGCTGCTAGTCTCTTAGTAGGTATTTCAATAAAGCTAAAAGTTGCCTGACTGTTTAAAAATATTAACAAGGCACAAAACATGGCAGAAGTATTGTCCTCAGATATTATTTTTTTCCATATGCTCCTGATTCCAGACATGACAAGTTATTTTTTAAAATTTTTTTATAAAAGATTTTATTTATTTCTTTGACAGAGATCACAAGTAGGCAGGGTCAGGCAGAGTGAGAGGGGGGAAGCAGGCTCCCTGCTGAGCTGAGAGCCCGATGTGGGACTCGATCCAAGGATTCTGGGATCATGACCTGAGCCGAAGGCAGAGGCTTTAACCCACTGAGCCACCCAGGTGCCCCCATGACAAGTTATTTTTTTTTAAAGATTTTATTTATTTATTTGACAGAGAGAGAGATTACAAGTAGGCAGAGAGGCAGGCAAAGAGAGAGAGGAGGTAGCAGGCTCCCCGTTGAGCAGAGAGCCCAATGTGGGGCTCCATCCCTGGACCCTGAGATCATGACCTGAGCTGAAGGCAGCGGCTTAACCCACAAGCCACCCAGGAACCCGACAAGTTATTTTTGATAGATATATATATATACAATGTATTTTCCAGTTATAAGAAGAATGGTTCTGCTCTTTTTAACCTTTTTTAAAAATTACATAATTTTTTTAAATTTAAATTTTATTTTTTAATGTTTTACCTTTCTTTTCTTTTTTTTAAAAAGATTTTATTTATTTATTTGACAGACAGAGATCACAAGTAGGCAGAGAGACAGGCAGAGAGAGAGAGAGAGAGAAGCAGGCTTCCTGCGGAGCAGAGAGCCCGATGCAGGGCTCAATTCCAGGACCCTGAGATCATGACCCGAGCCGAAGGCAGCAGCCCAAACCACTGAGCCACCCAGGCACCCCAATGTTTTACTTTTCAATATACTACTTAGAATATAAACCCTATTCCATTTTGTAAGAAGGTTACCATTTAAAAAATGTTAATTTTCTCATTGTGTCTTCCCCTCTCATTGCTTTATTTTGAATAAAACATTTCACAATAAACATAACTGATGCTTTCCTTTTGATGGTCCCTCTGTTGGTCATATTGTATATGAGCCATGACAATTAGTTTTACAACATTTATTCATGTTTGTTGATATGTTTTATCATAACTAATTTTCCCTCCCTTATCTAGATTCCCCAGCTTTCAGACAGGTGGACACTTAATAAACCATACCCAAGGGATGTATCAAGTACTTCTTAGACATCTCTCAGATCCTTGAGGTCTCATTTTGCCTAGGGATTTGCAATAGGTTCTGCCAGAGGCACCACTGTGACAACTGATGTCCATGGTCTATCTCCTGCTAAGCTCAAGAGGTCACTGGTTTCCAAGTTTATCTATACAATTAATGCACTCCATCAAGTTCTTTTTTTTTTTATATTAACAAACTTATTTTAAAGTTTATATGGAGAGGCAAAGACTCACAATAGTCAACATAGTGTTGAAGGAGAACAAAGCCTGAGGACTGACTTCAAAGTTTACCATAACGATGGGGCGCCTGGTTGGCTCAGTGGGTTAAGCTTCTGCCTTTGGCTCAGGTCATGATCCCAGGGGCCTGGGGTCGAGTCCCGTATTGGGCTCTCTGCTCAGCAGGGAGCCTGCTTCTCCTCATTTCTCTCTCTGTCTGTCTCTCTGCCTATTTGTGATCTCTCTCTCTGTCAAATAAATAAATAAACCTTTAAAAAAAGGATACCATAACGATAATTGGAAGCAAGATATTGTAATACCACAGAAAGACTAGATTAAAGGAACAGGATATATATTATCGATTATATTTTATATTTAATATAAAAGCAAAAGCAATACAAGAGAGCAAAATACAATCTTTTAAACAAATGGTTCTGGAGTAATGGTGAAGCTAAATGTAAAAATATGGGGTTCTGATAGAGGTATTGAAGACTACTATATGATCCAAAGGGGCACGTGCACCAAATGTTTATAGCAGCAATATCCACAATAGCCAAACTATGGAAAGAACCTAGATGCCCATCAACAAATGAATGGTATATATTTCAAATTCAAGTCAGAGATGAAAGAAACATCTGGACTCGGTCCTCAGGTACAGGCAGTATTCTGAACTGAGGCTAGAACCAGAGACCATTCTAATGAAAGGCCTCCACAGGTGGGCTCCGACTCAGTTTCCTGTATGTGTATTCATTCATGAAATCGCTCTGCAGGTCAACATGCAGAACAAAACCATTTAATAAAAGTGACAATGAGGAGAGGAAAGGGAGGCCAGAAGGCTTGTGAATGTGGAGAGAGGAAGAGCCAGGGGAGGAGGGGGGCGGGGGGGGGGGCGGAAAAACTGAGAATCCCTCCCTGTGCTCCTTGCTGCCAGGGAGGTCTGAGGGACTAGTTTCTACCTGGGATCCCAAGTCCAGTACAAAAGTGGCGGGGCCACAGCTCGGGATGAGGGAAGGGGGTCCTCGGCACACGCGCGTGGGGGTGCCAAACGAAGTGGGCTATTGTGCTCGCTGCGGGGGGCACCTCGCCTGGCTCCATCCCCAGCCCGACCCCGTGGGGACCCGGGTGCGGCGCGTGGTCCGGGGTGGTCCCGCTGCCCCGGGGGTCGCGGGAGGCTGGGTCCCGACACCCCCGCGAGCTCGCCGCCCGCGCTTTCTGCTCCAGGTGAGGGCGCAGCGCAGTGTCACTTTACCTCCTCGCAGAGGGTCGTCCTGAGAAGCCATGGGGCAGGGCGAGGCAGCGGGCCGGGCCGTGGGAGCAGGACAGCGCGGCCTCAGGAGCTGGGCTGGAGCGCGGGAGTGCGGGTGTCCTGCAGTGCGGACTGGGCTGCAGCAGAGCACAGCGGAGCTGCGCGCCCCTCCTCCGCCAGCTCCTCCACCTCCTCTCAGACTCTCCGCTGCGTCCTCCGCGAGCTCACTTCCGGATTCTGCAATTAGCAAAGCCCCTTCTCCGGACCGCCCACGCCCACGCCCTCGCCCACCTCCCCCTCAGTCCTGAGGCGCGGGCCCGGGGCACGGGCACCGGGAAAGCCCGGGGGGCTTGCGAGGGTGGCCAGCGCCAGCGCTGAGCGGCCTCCTAGCCTGGCTCCCCGAGCGGGTGTCCACCTGCTGCCTGGCTGCAAAAAGATCATCAGCCCTAAACCCCGGCTGCACTCTCGGGTCACTTCGCTGGCTTCCTGATTGTGCCCAAAGCCGGGAACCAGCTTCCCCAGCTCAGGCCTGGGCTGAGATGCTTGCCCACGATCTGTTTAAGCAGTCTCCTCCTCTCCAGGCAGGGTCCGCCATTGCATGATGGCACCCACGAATCACTTAGACCTGGATGTTTTTTGGTTTTTTGTTTCTTTTTTGGTTATTGGTTATTACATGACCTCCATGGTAGGTGATCCACAAAGGGAGTGAAAAGAGGACGCCTGATGCATACGCATATGGCCATTCTAGAAAAAGAGCTAGGGGTTCTCTGGGAAGCGCGGCATTGGTCCTTGCACTATGGTTTTGCTGCATCAAATAGTTCCTTCTTCTTCAAATATAAATATATAAATATATTGATCAAGTCACTCGCATGTCTTAGGAGAATGTCATACCTTTAGTAGCAAACTTGAAATCTTGGACATTGGTTTTGATTTTTGTTTTGGTTTGATTTGGTTCGGTTTTTGTAATTTTAAAAATCCCTCCAGCCCTTGGCTGTGTCTGACCTGAGTGCTTTCTGCTGTTTCTGCAACAAAACTGTCAGGGCAGCGAAAACTCTCATTGTTAACAGTGGCGCCCCCTTCTGAACACTTTGTTAATAAAAAGCTTTTTTTTTTTTTTTTTTTTTTTTTGGCTATTGTAAATGTGAAACAACAATGAGGTATTTCAAAGAGGTGAACCACAGGTAAATTTCTCTAAGTGTGGGTGAGGATTACTCAAAAAGAAACTTGACAAGGCTTTTAAAGATACCGACAATCATTATAACATAACGTGACTGATTGTTACCGTGCTCTTAACCTGGCAAACACTTGTTGGCTTCCAAGAAAGACGAACATAGTTGAGATGGTTCTAGCGGCCTTCTAGCACAGGGTCTCATGAAGCAGGGATTCTAGCCACTGGCTGTGCAAGGCATGAGGCCTGTTAGTGATTCTATTTTTTCTTCTGCAGAATGGGTCTTTCTGCATTCCAGGTCCTTTCTACCCCAATAAATAATGCGGCGATTCTCTCAGTGAGTTGTACTTTTGGTTTAAACAGCCAACTGTCTCTTAAAAAGGACTTTTGTTTAAAGTCCTTTAAAAAAAAAGTCCTTTCAAAAAAAACTTTTTTTTTAATTTTTATTTTTTAATCCCATATGTTTACTCTGATCCTGGATCTTTGTCATTTTGACCTTCTCTGCTGATTAAAATATTCTTCATCATCAGCACCTACTGCTCTCCTCTCCTGGTGGTCTCTCCGGAAGGGGTCTTCTCTAGCTCTTCTAGCAGAGGATGGGCACTTCCCCTCTACCCCTGTTGCCAGACCAACCTTACCTATCCTGCAGGGTCAGGTCGGCCTGGCCTTTTATCTGCTGTTCTCTTCTGAGTGGTTAGTTTTTCATAGATACCGTGCTTTGCTTTTGTCAGGATTTACCCTGGACTATCAAAACCCTTATCTTGTGCCAGTGAATCCTAAGAAACAGACCTGATGAGAGAACCAGGAACTCGAACAGATCATATTTATCCTGAATGTTCCGTCCAAAATGAAGAATACATTTCTGAGGAGCCTCAAGATGTCTTAGAAGGGAAGTTTCACCAACTCTGTCACGTAGGGGCATCAATTCTGATTCTGTGTCAATTTTCCTACTTTCCCAGCTAGTAATTCTCTTCCTCAGAAAGCCCACTCTCAACCGTTTCCTCTCTCAAAGGCAGTTGCTCTTCGAGTCTGCACATGGCACTTGGGGCCTGCTGGTCGTTGGCTACTGCCCTCTGTACCTTGGGTCTAACAGCTTCGGGGCATCAAGATGAAATCGTCTCTTGTTCTAAGACTTACTATCGTTTGGGGCACATGGTAAGCAATAATCTCTTTTTTAGTTGATCCAAGGGTTCGACCTTTCTTAATTATTCTAGTACCACAGTTTACTTGTTCTAAGATTTGTCCTCCCCCCCCCATTCTAATAACTCTTGCACTTGATGACATATCCTAGTTTAACCGACAGCATTTCTCTTTCTTAGTCGAACATAAACTATAGTGCATCTTACACTTGATGAAAGCTAGGTTGCAATTAAATACTCTATTATGGTTACGATTCTGATATTTGAAATCCTCCGGTAGCTCCCTGTGCCCCCACAGTGTAGTACCTCACCTTCTCGGCATAGTATACAAACCAGCTCACCCCCAGTGTTAACCCCGGGGCTCAGCCTCCATCCCCAGGTGATGCTGCCAGATCAGCTGCCCGTTGTCCTGAACTTGCTGTAGATTCCCGAATGCACTGTGCTGCCCCCTGGCACTTTGAAAGTGACACACTCATCCCCATTCTTCGCTTTGCCCTTGTCTATCACCTCCCCTCAAAATCTGTTCCTAAGTGCCTTTTCCCAGCTCCAACCTACTCTTGGCAGTCTTTTATCTCCCTGTGGTAAAACCTGTCACACTGCACCATGGACAGGCCCGTTGTCCCCCTGAGAAGAGAAAAGGGACAGTGAGGGCCCCCCAGCATTTGCAGCTCTAGTGCAGAGCCCCATGCCTGGCTTGCAGGAAATGCCAGATCATGAAGACAAACGGAGATCATCCTCTGGCTAAAACCAGCTCTTCTTTGCCTACCGCAGGATCTGGATCACTACTGAGCAGCCCGTTATTATTGCTGTTTTTCTAGGGATTTTTTACCCATATATTTCCCAGGTCTTGACTCTTTTTGTAGCACTTTAATTCAGGCTTCAACCACTTCCTAGTCAGATCAGGTGAAATCATTTTCCTTCCCATAGCCTCGGTGTATTTCACACCTAGCAAATCTTTTTTGAAAGATCTTATTTACCCATTGGACAGATCAAAAGTAGGTAGAGAGGCAGGCAGAGAGAGGGGTGGGGGAGCAGGCTCCCCGCTGAGCAGAGAGCCCGATGTGGGGCTCCATCCCAGGACCCTGAAATCATGACCTGAGCCGAAGGCAGAGGCCTAAACCACTGAGCCACCCAGGAGCCCCCATATCTCGTAATTTTTAATCAACGTGCAAAAAGTATTGTACATATTGATGAAGTTCAAACAAATTCTGTGAAACCGTAGATGGACTTAAAGATACTATTATGTATCAAATATTGTAAAAATTAAGCAAGGAAATAGCACACATAAAATAACCAAAGCATACAAACTTGGGTAGATACAATAGGTGTGATCATGTTCTACTTCATAAAGAGATGAGTTAATAGATAAATAGAAGTAACTAGACTTTTTAGACGTTAATAAAACTTTGCCTGTTATTTCTTAGCTATATAAAATAGATGGTTTTCTAACAAAAACGCTTATCTTAAAAATATTTAAAAATAAATTTCAGGCTACTCATAAGGTTCTATTTACTTTTCCACTGAAGGAAAAGCTGGTTGTTGTAGTTGTAGTTGTTTGTTTGTTTTAGTCTCCTCCTAGTTTTTATTATTATAATGTGGAAGGAGGAATGTTAAATTGAAAAGTGAATTATTTTATAGACAAAATTCATTACTTGATTCACTTCCTGGTACAGCAGATGGAACTCCTGAAAACATGCCCTTTTGCCTTACAGAAGAGTAACAGTTATGCTTACTTCTGAAACATGCTTGGTGGTGGCCCTCAATAGTGACACCATACTAAACATTTTGAATATTTGCAATTAATTTTTATAGTCATAGGGCTCCAAAAGGCGCTGCTAGTCTCTTAGTAGGTATTTCAATAAAGCTAAAAGTTGCCTGACTGTTTAAAAATATTAACAAGGCACAAAACATGGCAGAAGTATTGTCCTCAGATATTATTTTTTTCCATATGCTCCTGATTCCAGACATGACAAGTTATTTTTTAAAATTTTTTTATAAAAGATTTTATTTATTTCTTTGACAGAGATCACAAGTAGGCAGGGTCAGGCAGAGTGAGAGGGGGGAAGCAGGCTCCCTGCTGAGCTGAGAGCCCGATGTGGGACTCGATCCAAGGATTCTGGGATCATGACCTGAGCCGAAGGCAGAGGCTTTAACCCACTGAGCCACCCAGGTGCCCCCATGACAAGTTATTTTTTTTTAAAGATTTTATTTATTTATTTGACAGAGAGAGAGATTACAAGTAGGCAGAGAGGCAGGCAAAGAGAGAGAGGAGGTAGCAGGCTCCCCGTTGAGCAGAGAGCCCAATGTGGGGCTCCATCCCTGGACCCTGAGATCATGACCTGAGCTGAAGGCAGCGGCTTAACCCACAAGCCACCCAGGAACCCGACAAGTTATTTTTGATAGATATATATATATACAATGTATTTTCCAGTTATAAGAAAAATGGTTTGCTCTTTTTAACCTTTTTTAAAAATTACATAATTTTTTTAAATTTAAATTTTATTTTTTAATGTTTTACCTTTCTTTTCTTTTTTTTAAAAAGATTTTATTTATTTATTTGACAGACAGAGATCACAAGTAGGCAGAGAGACAGGCAGAGAGAGAGAGAGAGAGAAGCAGGCTTCCTGCGGAGCAGAGAGCCCGATGCAGGGCTCAATTCCAGGACCCTGAGATCATGACCCGAGCCGAAGGCAGCAGCCCAAACCACTGAGCCACCCAGGCACCCCAATGTTTTACTTTTCAATATACTACTTAGAATATAAACCCTATTCCATTTTGTAAGAAGGTTACCATTTAAAAAATGTTAATTTTCTCATTGTGTCTTCCCCTCTCATTGCTTTATTTTGAATAAAACATTTCACAATAAACATAACTGATGCTTTCCTTTTGATGGTCCCTCTGTTGGTCATATTGTATATGAGCCATGACAATTAGTTTTACAACATTTATTCATGTTTGTTGATATGTTTTATCATAACTAATTTTCCCTCCCTTATCTAGATTCCCCAGCTTTCAGACAGGTGGACACTTAATAAACCATACCCAAGGGATGTATCAAGTACTTCTTAGACATCTCTCAGATCCTTGAGGTCTCATTTTGCCTAGGGATTTGCAATAGGTTCTGCCAGAGGCACCACTGTGACAACTGATGTCCATGGTCTATCTCCTGCTAAGCTCAAGAGGTCACTGGTTTCCAAGTTTATCTATACAATTAATGCACTCCATCAAGTTCTTTTTTTTTTTTTATATTAACAAACTTATTTTAAAGTTTATATGGAGAGGCAAAGACTCACAATAGTCAACATAGTGTTGAAGGAGAACAAAGCCTGAGGACTGACTTCAAAGTTTACCATAACGATGGGGCGCCTGGTTGGCTCAGTGGGTTAAGCTTCTGCCTTTGGCTCAGGTCATGATCCCAGGGGCCTGGGGTCGAGTCCCGTATTGGGCTCTCTGCTCAGCAGGGAGCCTGCTTCTCCTCATTTCTCTCTCTGTCTGTCTCTCTGCCTATTTGAGATCTCTCTCTCTGTCAAATAAATAAATAAACCTTTAAAAAAAGTATACCATAACGATAATTGGAAGCAAGATATTGTAATACCACAGAAAGACTAGATTAAAGGAACAGAATATATATTATCAATTATATTTTATATTTAATATAAAAGCAAAAGCAATACAAGAGAGCAAAATACAATCTTTTAAACAAATGGTTCTGGAGTAATGGTGAAGCTAAATGTAAAAATATGGGGTTCTGATAGAGGTAAAGAAGACTACTATATGATCCAAAGGGGCACGTGCACCAAATGTTTATAGCAGCAATATCCACAATAGCCAAACTATGGAAAGAACCTAGATGCCCATCAACAAATGAATGGTATATATTTCAAATTCAAGTCAGAGATGAAAGAAACGTCTGGACTCGGTCCTCAGGTACAGGCAGTATTCTGAACTGAGGCTAGAACCAGAGACCATTCTAATGAAAGGCCTCCACAGGTGGGCTCCGACTCAGTTTCCTGTATGTATATTCATTCATGAAATCGCTCTGCAGGTCAACATGCAGAACAAAACCATTTAATAAAAGTGACAATGAGGAGAGGAAAGGGAGGCCAGAAGGCTTGTGAATGTGGAGAGAGGAAGAGCCAGGGGAGGAGGGGGGCGGGGGGGCGGAAAAACTGAGAATCCCTCCCTGTGCTCCTTGCTGCCAGGGAGGTCTGAGGGACTAGTTTCTACCTGGGATCCCAAGTCCAGTACAAAAGTGGCGGGGCCACAGCTCGGGATGAGGGAAGGGGGTCCTTGGCACACGCGCGTGGGGGTGCCAAACGAAGGGGGCTATTGTGCTCGCTGCGGGGGGCACCTCGCCTGGCTCCATCCCCAGCCCGACCCCGTGGGGACCCGGATGCGGCGCGTGGTCCGGGGTGGTCCCGCTGCCCCGGGGGTCGCGGGAGGCTGGGTCCCGACACCCCCGCGAGCTCGCCGCCCGCGCTTTCTGCTCCAGGTGAGGGCGCAGCGCAGTGTCACTTTACCTCCTCGCAGAGGGTCGTCCTGAGAAGCCATGGGGCAGGGCGAGGCAGCGGGCCGGGCCGTGGGAGCAGGACAGCGCGGCCTCAGGAGCTGGGCTGGAGCGCGGGAGTGCGGGTGTCCTGCAGTGCGGACTGGGCTGCAGCAGAGCACAGCGAAGCTGCGCGCCCCTCCTCCGCCAGCTCCTCCACCTCCTCTCAGACTCTCCGCTGCGTCCTCCGCGAGCTCACTTCCGGATTCTGCAATTAGCAAAGCCCGTTCTCCGGACCGCCCACGCCCTCGCCCACCTCCCCCTCCGTCCTGAGGCGCGGGCCCGGGGCACGGGCACCGGGAAAGCCCGGGGGGCTTGCGAGGGTGGCCAGCGCCAGCGCTGAGCGGCCTCCTAGCCTGGCTCCCCGAGCGGGTGTCCACCTGCTGCCTGGCTGCAAAAAGATCATCAGCCCTAAACCCCGGCTGCACTCTCGGGTCACTTCGCTGGCTTCCTGATTGTGCCCAAAGCCGGGAACCAGCTTCCCCAGCTCAGGCCTGGGCTGAGATGCTTGCCCACGATCTGTTTAAGCAGTCTCCTCCTCTCCAGGCAGGGTCCGCCATTGCATGATGGCACCCACGAATCACTTAGACCTGGATGTTTTTTGGTTTTTTGTTTCTTTTTTGGTTATTGGTTATTACATGACCTCCATGGTAGGTGATCCACAAAGGGAGTGAAAAGAGGACGCCTGATGCATACGCATATGGCCATTCTAGAAAAAGAGCTAGGGGTTCTCTGGGAAGCGCGGCATTGGTCCTTGCACTATGGTTTTGCTGCATCAAATAGTTCCTTCTTCTTCAAATATAAATATATAAATATATTGATCAAGTCACTCGCATGTCTTAGGAGAATGTCTTACCTTTAGTAGCAAACTTGAAATCTTGGACATTGGTTTTGATTTTTGTTTTGGTTTGATTCGGTTCGGTTATTGTAATTTTAAAAATCCCTCCAGCCCTTGGCTGTGTCTGACCTGAGTGCTTTTTGCTGTTTCTGCAACAAAACTGTCAGGGC
This sequence comes from Mustela nivalis, assembly GCF_964662115.1. NCBI lineage: Eukaryota > Metazoa > Chordata > Mammalia > Carnivora > Mustelidae > Mustela > Mustela nivalis. The sequence continues at coordinate 132,867 of NW_028135808.1, forward strand.
AGTGAAAACTCTCATTGTTTACAGTGGCGCCCCCTTCTGAACACTTTGTTAATAAAAAGCTTTTTTTTTTTTTTTTTTTGGCTATTGTAAATGTGAAACAACAATGAGGTATTTCAAAGAGGTGAACCACAGGTAAATTTCTCTAAGTGTGGGTGAGGATTACTCAAAAAGAAACTTGACAAGGCTTTTAAAGATACCGACAATCATTATAACATAACGTGACTGATTGTTACCGTGCTCTTAACCTGGCAAACACTTGTTGGCTTCCAAGAAAGACGAACATAGTTGAGATGGTTCTAGCGGCCTTCTAGCACAGGGTCTCATGAAGCAGGGATTCTAGCCACTGGCTGTGCAAGGCATGAGGCCTGTTAGTGATTCTATTTTTTCTTCTGCAGAATGGGTCTTTCTGCATTCCAGGTCCTTTCTACCCCAATAAATAATGCGGCGATTCTCTCAGTGAGTTGTACTTTTGGTTTAAACAGCCAACTGTCTCTTAAAAAGGACTTTTGTTTAAAGTCCTTTAAAAAAAAAGTCCTTTCAAAAAAAACTTTTTTTTTAATTTTTATTTTTTAATCCCATATGTTTACTCTGATCCTGGAACTTTGTCATTTTGACCTTCTCTGCTGATTAAAATATTCTTCATCATCAGCACCTACTGCTCTCCTCTCCTGGTGGTCTCTCCGGAAGGGGTCTTCTCTAGCTCTTCTAGCAGAGGATGGGCACTTCCCCTCTACCCCTGTTGCCAGACCAACCTTACCTATCCTGCAGGGTCAGGTCGGCCTGGCCTTTTATCTGTTGTTCTCTTCTGAGTGGTTAGTTTTTCATAGATACCGTGCTTTGCTTTTGTCAGGATTTACCCTGGACTATCAAAACCCTTATCTTGTGCCAGTGAATCCTAAGAAACAGACCTGATGAGAGAACCAGGAACTCGAACAGATCATATTTATCCTGAATGTTCCGTCCAAAATGAAGAATACATTTCTGAGGAGCCTCAAGATGTCTTAGAAGGGAAGTTTCACCAACTCTGTCACGTAGGGGCATCCATTCTGATTCTGTGTCAATTTTCCTACTTTCCCAGCTAGTAATTCTCTTCCTCAGAAAGCCCACTCTCAACCGTTTCCTCTCTCAAAGGCAGTTGCTCTTCGAGTCTGCACATGGCACTTGGGGCCTGCTGGTCGTTGGCTACTGCCCTCTGTACCTTGGGTCTAACAGCTTCGGGGCATCAAGATGAAATCGTCTCTTGTTCTAAGACTTACTATAGTTTGGGGCACATGGTAAGCAATAATCACTTTTTTAGTTGATCCAAGTGTTCGAACTTTCTTAATTATTCTAGTACCACAGTTTACTTGTTCTAAGATTTGTCCTCCCCCCCCCATTCTAATAACTCTTGCACTTGATGACATATCCTAGTTTAACTGACAGCATTTCTCTTTCTTAGTCGAACATAAACTATAGTGCATCTTACCCTTGATGAAAGCTAGGTTGCAATTAAATACTCTATTATGGTGACGATTCTGATATTTGAAATCCTCCGGTAGCTCCCTGTGCCCCCACAGTGTAGTACCTCACCTTCTCGGCATAGTATACAAACCAGCTCACCCCCAGTGTTAACCACGGGGCTCAGCCTCCATCCCCAGGTGATGCTGCCAGATCAGCTGCCCGTTGTCCTGAACTTGCTGTAGATTCCCGAATGCACTGTGCTGCCCCCTGGCACTTTGAAAGTGACACACTCATCCCCATTCTTCGCTTTGTCCTTGTCTATCACCTCCCCTCAAAATCTGTTCCTAAGTGCCTTTTCCCAGCTCCAACCTACTCTTGGCAGTCTTTTATCTCCCTGTGGTAAAACCTGTCACACTGCACCATGGACATGCCCGTTGTCCCCCTGAGAAGAGAAAAGGGACAGTGAGGGCCCCCCAGCATTTGCAGCTCTAGTGCAGAGCCCCATGCCTGGCTTGCAGGAAATGCCAGATCATGAAGACAAACGGAGATCATCCTCTGGCTAAAACCAGCTCTTCTTTGCCTACCGCAGGATCTGGATCACTACTGAGCAGCCCGTTATTATTGCTGTTTTTCTAGGGATTTTTTACCCATATATTTCCCAGGTCTTGACTCTTTTTGTAGCACTTTAATTCAGGCTTCAACCACTTCCTAGTCAGATCAGGTGAAATCATTTTCCTTCCCATAGCCTCAGTGTATTTCACACCTAGCAAATCTTTTTTGAAAGATCTTATTTACCCATTGGACAGATCAAAAGTAGGTAGAGAGTCAGGCAGAGAGAGGGGTGGGGGAGCAGGCTCCCCGCTGAGCAGAGAGCCCGATGTGGGGCTCCATCCCAGGACCCTGAAATCATGACCTGAGCCGAAGGCAGAGGCCTAAACCACTGAGCCACCCAGGAGCCCCCATATCTCGTAATTTTTAATCAACGTGCAAAAAGTATTGTACATATTGATGAAGTTCAAACAAATTCTGTGAAACCGTAGATGGACTTAAAGATACTATTATGTATCAAATATTGTAAAAATTAAGCAAGGAAATAGCACACATAAAATGACCAAAGCATACAAACTTGGGTAGATACAATAGGTGTGATCATGTTCTACTTCATAAAGAGATGAGTTAATAGATAAATAGAAGTAACTAGACTTTTTAGACGTTAATAAAACTTTGCCTGTTATTTCTTAGCTATATAAAATGTATGGTTTTCTAACAAAAACGCTTATCTTAAAAATATTTAAAAATAAATTTCAGGCTACTCATAAGGTTCTATTTACTTTTCCACTGAAGGAAAAGCTGGTTGTTGTAGTTGTAGTTGTTTGTTTGTTTTAGTCTCCTCCTAGTTTTTATTATTATAATGTGGAATGAGGAATGTTAAATTGAAAAGTGAATTATTTTATAGACAAAATTCATTACTTGATTCACTTCCTGGTACAGCAGATGGAACTCCTGAAAACATGCCCTTTTGCCTTACAGAAGAGTAACAGTTATGCTTACTTCTGAAACATGCTTGGTGGTGGCCCTAAATAGTGACACCATACTAAACATTTTGAATATTTGCAATTAATTTTTATAGTCATAGGGCTCCAAAAGGCGCTGCTAGTCTCTTAGTAGGTATTTCAATAAAGCTAAAAGTTGCCTGACTGTTTAAAAATATTAACAAGGCACAAAACATGGCAGAAGTATTGTCCTCAGATATTATTTTTTTCCATATGCTCCTGATTCCAGACATGACAAGTTATTTTTTAAAATTTTTTTATAAAAGATTTTATTTATTTCTTTGACAGAGATCACAAGTAGGCAGGGTCAGGCAGAGTGAGAGGGGGGAAGCAGGCTCCCTGCTGAGCTGAGAGCCCGATGTGGGACTCGATCCAAGGATTCTGGGATCATGACCTGAGCCGAAGGCAGAGGCTTTAACCCACTGAGCCACCCAGGTGCCCCCATGACAAGTTATTTTTTTTTAAAGATTTTATTTATTTATTTGACAGAGAGAGAGATTACAAGTAGGCAGAGAGGCAGGCAAAGAGAGAGAGGAGGTAGCAGGCTCCCCGTTGAGCAGAGAGCCCAATGTGGGGCTCCATCCCTGGACCCTGAGATCATGACCTGAGCTGAAGGCAGCGGCTTAACCCACAAGCCACCCAGGAACCCGACAAGTTATTTTTGATAGATATATATATATACAATGTATTTTCCAGTTATAAGAAAAATGGTTCTGCTCTTTTTAACCTTTTTTAAAAATTACATAATTTTTTTAAATTTAAATTTTATTTTTTAATGTTTTACCTTTCTTTTCTTTTTTTTTAAAAAGATTTTATTTATTTATTTGACAGACAGAGATCACAAGTAGGCAGAGAGACAGGCAGAGAGAGAGAGAGAGAGAAGCAGGCTTCCTGCGGAGAAGAGAGCCCGATGCAGGGCTCAATTCCAGGACCCTGAGATCATGACCCGAGCCGAAGGCAGCAGCCCAAACCACTGAGCCACCCAGGCACCCCAATGTTTTACTTTTCAATATACTACTTAGAATATAAACCCTATTCCATTTTGTAAGAAGGTTACCATTTAAAAAATGTTAATTTTCTCATTGTGTCTTCCCCTCTCATTGCTTTATTTTGAATAAAACATTTCACAATAAACATAACTGATGCTTTCCTTTTGATGGTCCCTCTGTTGGTCATATTGTATATGAGCCATGACAATTAGTTTTACAACATTTATTCATGTTTGTTGATATGTTTTATCATAACTAATTTTCCCTCCCTTATCTAGATTCCCCAGCTTTCAGACAGGTGGACACTTAATAAACCATACCCAAGGGATGTATCAAGTACTTCTTAGACATCTCTCAGATCCTTGAGGTCTCATTTTGCCTAGGGATTTGCAATAGGTTCTGCCAGAGGCACCACTGTGACAACTGATGTCCATGGTCTATCTCCTGCTAAGCTCAAGAGGTCACTGGTTTCCAAGTTTATCTATACAATTAATGCACTCCATCAAGTTCTTTTTTTTTTTATATTAACAAACTTATTTTAAAGTTTATATGGAGAGGCAAAGACTCACAATAGTCAACATAGTGTTGAAGGAGAACAAAGCCTGAGGACTGACTTCAAAGTTTACCATAACGATGGGGCGCCTGGTTGGCTCAGTGGGTTAAGCTTCTGCCTTTGGCTGAGGTCATGATCCCAGGGGCCTGGGGTCAAGTCCCGTATTGGGCTCTCTGCTCAGCAGGGAGCCTGCTTCTACTCATTTCTCTCTCTGTCTGTCTCTCTGCCTATTTGAGATCTCTCTCTCTGTCAAATAAATAAATAAACCTTTAAAAAAAGTATACCATAACGATAATTGGAAGCAAGATATTGTAATACCACAGAAAGACTAGATTAAAGGAACAGAATATATATTATCAATTATATTTTATATTTCATATAAAAGCAAAAGCAATACAAGAGAGCAAAATACAATCTTTTAAACAAATGGTTCTGGAGTAATGGTGAAGCTAAATGTAAAAATATGGGGTTCTGATAGAGGTAAAGAAGACTACTATATGATCCAAAGGGGCACGTGCACCAAATGTTTATAGCAGCAATATCCACAATAGCCAAACTATGGAAAGAACCTAGATGCCCATCAACAAATGAATGGTATATATTTCAAATTCAAGTCAGAGATGAAAGAAACATCTGGACTCGGTCCTCAGGTACAGGCAGTATTCTGAACTGAGGCTAGAACCAGAGACCATTCTAATGAAAGGCCTCCACAGGTGGGCTCCGACTCAGTTTCCTGTATGTATATTCATTCATGAAATCGCTCTGCAGGTCAACATGCAGAACAAAACCATTTAATAAAAGTGACAATGAGGAGAGGAAAGGGAGGCCAGAAGGCTTGTGAATGTGGAGAGAGGAAGAGCCAGGGGAGGAGGGGGGCGGGGGGGCGGAAAAACTGAGAATCCCTCCCTGTGCTCCTTGCTGCCAGGGAGGTCTGAGGGACTAGTTTCTACCTGGGATCCCAAGTCCAGTACAAAAGTGGCGGGGCCACAGCTCGGGATGAGGGAAGGGGGTCCTCGGCACACGCGCGTGGGGGTGCCAAACGAAGGGGGCTATTGTGCTCGCTGCGGGGGGCACCTCGCCTGGCTCCATCCCCAGCCCGACCCCGTGGGGACCCGGGTGCGGCGCGTGGTCCGGGGTGGTCCCGCTGCCCCGGGGGTCGCGGGAGGCTGGGTCCCGACACCCCCGCGAGCTCGCCGCCCGCGCTTTCTGCTCCAGGTGAGGGCGCAGCGCAGTGTCACTTTACCTCCTCGCAGAGGGTCGTCCTGAGAAGCCATGGGGCAGGGCGAGGCAGCGGGCCGGGCCGTGGGAGCAGGACAGCGCGGCCTCAGGAGCTGGGCTGGAGCGCGGGAGTGCGGGTGTCCTGCAGTGCGGACTGGGCTGCAGCAGAGCACAGCGAAGCTGCGCGCCCCTCCTCCGCCAGCTCCTCCACCTCCTCTCAGACTCTCCGCTGCGTCCTCCGCGAGCTCACTTCCGGATTCTGCAATTAGCAAAGCCCCTTCTCCGGACCGCCCACGCCCTCGCCCACCTCCCCCTCCGTCCTGAGGCGCGGGCCCGGGGCACGGGCACCGGGAAAGCCCGGGGGGCTTGCGAGGGTGGCCAGCGCCAGCGCTGAGCGGCCTCCTAGCCTGGCTCCCCGAGCGGGTGTCCACCTGCTGCCTGGCTGCAAAAAGATCATCAGCCCTAAACCCCGGCTGCACTCTCGGGTCACTTCGCTGGCTTCCTGATTGTGCCCAAAGCCGGGAACCAGCTTCCCCAGCTCAGGCCTGGGCTGAGATGCTTGCCCACGATCTGTTTAAGCAGTCTCCTCCTCTCCAGGCAGGGTCCGCCATTGCATGATGGCACCCACGAATCACTTAGACCTGGATGTTTTTTGGTTTTTTGTTTCTTTTTTGGTTATTGGTTATTACATGACCTCCATGGTAGGTGATCCACAAAGGGAGTGAAAAGAGGACGCCTGATGCATACGCATATGGCCATTCTAGAAAAAGAGCTAGGGGTTCTCTGGGAAGCGCGGCATTGGTCCTTGCACTATGGTTTTGCTGCATCAAATAGTTCCTTCTTCTTCAAATATAAATATATAAATATATTGATCAAGTCACTCGCATGTCTTAGGAGAATGTCTTACCTTTAGTAGCAAACTTGAAATCTTGGACATTGGTTTTGATTTTTGTTTTGGTTTGATTCGGTTCGGTTATTGTAATTTTAAAAATCCCTCCAGCCCTTGGCTGTGTCTGACCTGAGTGCTTTTTGCTGTTTCTGCAACAAAACTGTCAGGGCAGCGAAAACTCTCATTGTTAACAGTGGCGCCCCCTTCTGAACACTTTGTTAATAAAAAGCTTTTTTTTTTTTTTTTTTTTGGCTATTGTAAATGTGAAACAACAATGAGGTATTTCAAAGAGGTGAACCACAGGTAAATTTCTCTAAGTGTGGGTGAGGATTACTCAAAAAGAAACTTGACAAGGCTTTTAAAGATACCGACAATCATTATAACATAACGTGACTGATTGTTACCGTGCTCTTAACCTGGCAAACACTTGTTGGCTTCCAAGAAAGACGAACATAGTTGAGATGGTTCTAGCGGCCTTCTAGCACAGGGTCTCATGAAGCAGGGATTCTAGCCACTGGCTGTGCAAGGCATGAGGCCTGTTAGTGATTCTATTTTTTCTTCTGCAGAATGGGTCTTTCTGCATTCCAGGTCCTTTCTACCCCAATAAATAATGCGGCGATTCTCTCAGTGAGTTGTACTTTTGGTTTAAACAGCCAACTGTCTCTTAAAAAGGACTTTTGTTTAAAGTCCTTTCAAAAAAAAGTCCTTTCAAAAAAAACTTTTTTTTTAATTTTTATTTTTTAATCCCATATGTTTACTCTGATCCTGGAACTTTGTCACTTTGACCTTCTCTGCTGATTAAAATATTCTTCATCATCAGCACCTACTGCTCTCCTCTCCTGGTGGTCTCTCCGGAAGGGGTCTTCTCTAGCTCTTCTAGCAGAGGATGGGCACTTCCCCTCTACCCCTGTTGCCAGACCAACCTTACCTATCCTGCAGGGTCAGGTCGGCCTGGCCTTTTATCTGTTGTTCTCTTCTGAGTGGTTAGTTTTTCATAGATACCGTGCTTTGCTTTTGTCAGGATTTACCCTGGACTATCAAAACCCTTATCTTGTGCCAGTGAATCCTAAGAAACAGACCTGATGAGAGAACCAGGAACTCGAACAGATCATATTTATCCTGAATGTTCCGTCCAAAATGAAGAATACATTTCTGAGGAGCCTCAAGATGTCTTAGAAGGGAAGTTTCACCAACTCTGTCACGTAGGGGCATCAATTCTGATTCTGTGTCAATTTTCCTACTTTCCCAGCTAGTAATTCTCTTCCTCAGAAAGCCCACTCTCAACCGTTTCCTCTCTCAAAGGCAGTTGCTCTTCGAGTCTGCACATGGCACTTGGGGCCTGCTGGTCGTTGGCTACTGCCCTCTGTACCTTGGGTCTAACAGCTTCGGGGCATCAAGATGAAATCGTCTCTTGTTCTAAGACTTACTATAGTTTGGGGCACATGGTAAGCAATAATCACTTTTTTAGTTGATCCAAGGGTTCGACCTTTCTTAATTATTCTAGTACCACAGTTTACTTGTTCTAAGATTTGTCCTCCCCCCCCCATTCTAATAACTCTTGCACTTGATGACATATCCTAGTTTAACCGACAGCATTTCTCTTTCTTAGTCGAACATAAACTATAGTGCATCTTACCCTTGATGAAAGCTAGGTTGCAATTAAATACTTTATTATGGTTACGATTCTGATATTTGAAATCCTCCGGTAGCTCCCTGTGCCCCCACAGTGTAGTACCTCACCTTCTCGGCATAGTATACAAACCAGCTCACCCCCAGTGTTAACCCCGGGGCTCAGCCTCCATCCCCAGGTGATGCTGCCAGATCAGCTGCCCGTTGTCCTGAACTTGCTGTAGATTCCCGAATGCACTGTGCTGGCCCCTGGCACTTTGAAAGTGACACACTCATCCCCATTCTTCGCTTTGCCCTTGTCTATCACCTCCCCTCAAAATCTGTTCCTAAGTGCCTTTTCCCAGCTCCAACCTACCCTTGGCAGTCTTTTATCTCCCTGTGGTAAAACCTGTCACACTGCACCATGGACAGGCCCGTTGTCCCCCTGAGAAGAGAAAAGGGACAGTGAGGGCCCCCCAGCATTTGCAGCTCTAGTGCAGAGCCCCATGCCTGGCTTGCAGGAAATGCCAGATCATGAAGACAAACGGAGATCATCCTCTGGCTAAAACCAGCTCTTCTTTGCCTACCGCAGGATCTGGATCACTACTGAGCAGCCCGTTATTATTGCTGTTTTTCTAGGGATTTTTTACCCATATATTTCCCAGGTCTTGACTCTTTTTGTAGCACTTTAATTCAGGCTTCAACCACTTCCTAGTCAGATCAGGTGAAATCATTTTCCTTCCCATAGCCTCGGTGTATTTCACACCTAGCAAATCTTTTTTGAAAGATCTTATTTACCCATTGGACAGATCAAAAGTAGGTAGAGAGGCAGGCAGAGAGAGGGGTGGGGGAGCAGGCTCCCCGCTGAGCAGAGAGCCCGATGTGGGGCTCCATCCCAGGACCCTGAAATCATGACCTGAGCCGAAGGCAGAGGCCTAAACCACTGAGTCACCCAGGAGCCCCCATATCTCGTAATTTTTAATCAACGTGCAAAAAGTATTGTACATATTGATGAAGTTCAAACAAATTCTGTGAAACCGTAGATGGACTTAAAGATACTATTATGTATCAAATATTGTAAAAATTAAGCAAGGAAATAGCACACATAAAATAACCAAAGCATACAAACTTGGGTAGATACAATAGGTGTGATCATGTTCTACTTCATAAAGAGATGAGTTAATAGATAAATAGAAGTAACTAGACTTTTTAGACGTTAATAAAACTTTGCCTGTTATTTCTTAGCTATATAAAATGTATGGTTTTCTAACAAAAACGCTTATCTTAAAAATATTTAAAAATAAATTTCAGGCTACTCATAAGGTTCTATTTACTTTTCCACTGAAGGAAAAGCTGGTTGTTGTAGTTGTAGTTGTTTGTTTGTATTAGTCTCCTCCTAGTTTTTATTATTATAATGTGGAATGAGGAATGTTAAATTGAAAAGTGAATTATTTTATAGACAAAATTCATTACTTGATTTACTTCCTGGTACAGCAGATGGAACTCCTGAAAACATGCCCTTTTGCCTTACAGAAGAGTAACAGTTATGCTTACTTCTGAAACATGCTTGGTGGTGGCCCTCAATAGTGACACCATACTAAACATTTTGAATATTTGCAATTAATTTTTATAGTCATAGGGCTCCAAAAGGCGCTGCTAGTCTCTTAGTAGGTATTTCAATAAAGCTAAAAGTTGCCTGACTGTTTAAAAATATTAACAAGGCACAAAACATGGCAGAAGTATTGTCCTCAGATACTATTTTTTTTCCATATGCTCCTGATTCCAGACATGACAAGTTATTTTTTTAAATTTTTTTATAAAAGATTTTATTTATTTCTTTGACAGAGATCACAAGTAGGCAGGGTCAGGCAGAGTGAGAGGGGGGAAGCAGGCTCCCTGCTGAGCTGAGAGCCCGATGTGGGACTCGATCCAAGGATTCTGGGATCATGACCTGAGCCGAAGGCAGAGGCTTTAACCCACTGAGCCACCCAGGTGCCCCCATGACAAGTTATTTTTTTTTAAAGATTTTATTTATTTATTTGACAGAGAGAGAGATTACAAGTAGGCAGAGAGGCAGGCAAAGAGAGAGAGGAGGTAGCAGGCTCCCCGTTGAGCAGAGAGCCCAATGTGGGGCTCCATCCCTGGACCCTGAGATCATGACCTGAGCTGAAGGCAGCGGCTTAACCCACAAGCCACCCAGGAACCCGACAAGTTATTTTTGATAGATATATATATATACAATGTATTTTCCAGTTATAAGAAAAATGGTTCTGCTCTTTTTAACCTTTTTAAAAAATTACATAATTTTTTTAAATTTAAATTTTATTTTTTAATGTTTTACCTTTCTTTTCTTTTTTTTAAAAAGATTTTATTTATTTATTTGACAGACAGAGATCACAAGTAGGCAGAGAGACAGGCAGAGAGAGAGAGAGAGAGAAGCAGGCTTCCTGCGGAGCAGAGAGCCCGATGCAGGGCTCAATTCCAGGACCCTGAGATCATGACCCGAGCCGAAGGCAGCAGCCCAAACCACTGAGCCACCCAGGCACCCCAATGTTTTACTTTTCAATATACTACTTAGAATATAAACCCTATTCCATTTTGTAAGAAGGTTACCATTTAAAAAATGTTAATTTTCTCATTGTGTCTTCCCCTCTCATTGCTTTATTTTGAATAAAACATTTCACAATAAACATAACTGATGCTTTCCTTTTGATGGTCCCTCTGTTGGTCATATTGTATATGAGCCATGACAATTAGTTTTACAACATTTATTCATGTTTGTTGATATGTTTTATCATAACGAATTTTCCCTCCCTTATCTAGATTCCCCAGCTTTCAGACAGGTGGACACTTAATAAACCATACCCAAGGGATGTATCAAGTACTTCTTAGACATCTCTCAGATCCTTGAGGTCTCATTTTGCCTAGGGATTTGCAATAGGTTCTGCCAGAGGCACCACTGTGACAACTGATGTCCATGGTCTATCTCCTGCTAAGCTCAAGAGGTCACTGGTTTCCAAGTTTATCTATACAATTAATGCACTCCATCACGTTCTTTTTTTTTTATATTAACAAACTTATTTTAAAGTTTATATGGAGAGGCAAAGACTCACAATAGTCAACATAGTGTTGAAGGAGAACAAAGCCTGAGGACTGACTTCAAAGTTTACCATAACGATGGGGCGCCTGGTTGGCTCAGTGGGTTAAGCTTCTGCCTTTGGCTCAGGTCATGATCCCAGGGGCCTGGGGTCGAGTCCCGTATTGGGCTCTCTGCTCAGCAGGGAGCCTGCTTCTCCTCATTTCTCTCTCTGTCTGTCTCTCTGCCTATTTGAGATCTCTCTCTCTGTCAAATAAATAAATAAACCTTTAAAAAAAGTATACCATAACGATAATTGGAAGCAAGATATTGTAATACCACAGAAAGACTAGATTAAAGGAACAGAATATATATTATCAATTATATTTTATATTTCATATAAAAGCAAAAGCAATACAAGAGAGCAAAATACAATCTTTTAAACAAATGGTTCTGGAGTAATGGTGAAGCTAAATGTAAAAATATGGGGTTCTGATAGAGGTAAAGAAGACTACTATATGATCCAAAGGGGCACGTGCACCAAATGTTTATAGCAGCAATATCCACAATAGCCAAACTATGGAAAGAACCTAGATGCCCATCAACAAATGAATGGTATATATTTCAAATTCAAGTCAGAGATGAAAGAAACATCTGGACTCGGTCCTCAGGTACAGGCAGTATTCTGAACTGAGGCTAGAACCAGAGACCATTCTAATGAAAGGCCTCCACAGGTGGGCTCCGACTCAGTTTCCTGTATGTATATTCATTCATGAAATCGCTCTGCAGGTCAACATGCAGAACAAAACCATTTAATAAAAGTGACAATGAGGAGAGGAAAGGGAGGCCAGAAGGCTTGTGAATGTGGAGAGAGGAAGAGCCAGGGGAGGAGGGGGGCGGGGGGGCGGAAAAACTGAGAATCCCTCCCTGTGCTCCTTGCTGCCAGGGAGGTCTGAGGGACTAGTTTCTACCTGGGATCCCAAGTCCAGTACAAAAGTGGCGGGGCCACAGCTCGGGATGAGGGAAGGGGGTCCTCGGCACACGCGCGTGGGGGTGCCAAACGAAGGGGGCTATTGTGCTCGCTGCGGGGGGCACCTCGCCTGGCTCCATCCCCAGTCCGACCCCGTGGGGACCCGGGTGCGGCGCGTGGTCCGGGGTGGTCCCGCTGCCCCGGGGGTCGCGGGAGGCTGGGTCCCGACACCCCCGCGAGCTCGCCGCCCGCGCTTTCTGCTCCAGGTGAGGGCGCAGCGCAGTGTCACTTTACCTCCTCGCAGAGGGTCGTCCTGAGAAGCCATGGGGCAGGGCGAGGCAGCGGGCCGGGCCGTGGGAGCAGGACAGCGCGGCCTCAGGAGCTGGGCTGGAGCGCGGGAGTGCGGGTGTCCTGCAGTGCGGACTGGGCTGCAGCAGAGCACAGCGGAGCTGCGCGCCCCTCCTCCGCCAGCTCCTCCACCTCCTCTCAGACTCTCCGCTGCGTCCTCCGCGAGCTCACTTCCGGATTCTGCAATTAGCAAAGCCCCTTCTCCGGACCGCCCACGCCCTCGCCCACCTCCCCCTCCGTCCTGAGGCGCGGGCCCGGGGCACGGGCACCGGGAAAGCCCGGGGGGCTTGCGAGGGTGGCCAGCGCCAGCGCTGAGCGGCCTCCTAGCCTGGCTCCCCGAGCGGGTGTCCACCTGCTGCCTGGCTGCAAAAAGATCATCAGCCCTAAACCCCGGCTGCACTCTCGGGTCACTTCGCTGGCTTCCTGATTGTGCCCAAAGCCGGGAACCAGCTTCCCCAGCTCAGGCCTGGGCTGAGATGCTTGCCCACGATCTGTTTAAGCAGTCTCCTCCTCTCCAGGCAGGGTCCGCCATTGCATGATGGCACCCACGAATCACTTAGACCTGGATGTTTTTTGGTTTTTTGTTTCTTTTTTGGTTATTGGTTATTACATGACCTCCATGGTAGGTGATCCACAAAGGGAGTGAAAAGAGGACGCCTGATGCATACGCATATGGCCATTCTAGAAAAAGAGCTAGGGGTTCTCTGGGAAGCGCGGCATTGGTCCTTGCACTATGGTTTTGCTGCATCAAATAGTTCCTTCTTCTTCAAATATAAATATATAAATATATTGATCAAGTCACTCGCATGTCTTAGGAGAATGTCTTACCTTTAGTAGCAAACTTGAAATCTTGGACATTGGTTTTGATTTTTGTTTTGGTTTGATTTGGTTCGGTTATTGTAATTTTAAAAATCCCTCCAGCCCTTGGCTGTGTCTGACCTGAGTGCTTTCTGCTGTTTCTGCAACAAAACTGTCAGGGCAGCGAAAACTCTCATTGTTAACAGTGGCGCCCCCTTCTGAACACTTTGTTAATAAAAAGCTTTTTTTTTTTTTTTTTTTTTGGCTATTGTAAATGTGAAACAAGAATGAGGTATTTCAAAGAGGTGAACCACAGGTAAATTTCTCTAAGTGTGGGTGAGGATTACTCAAAAAGAAACTTGACAAGGCTTTTAAAGATACCGACAATCATTATAACATAACGTGACTGATTGTTACCGTGCTCTTAACCTGGCAAACACTTGTTGGCTTCCAAGAAAGACGAACATAGTTGAGATGGTTCTAGCGGCCTTCTAGCACAGGGTCTCATGAGGCAGGGATTCTAGCCACTGGCTGTGCAAGGCATGAGGCCTGTTAGTGATTCTATTTTTTCTTCTGCAGAATGGGTCTTTCTGCATTCCAGGTCCTTTCTACCCCAATAAATAATGCGGCGATTCTCTCAGTGAGTTGTACTTTTGGTTTAAACAGCCAACTGTCTCTTAAAAAGGACTTTTGTTTAAAGTCCTTTAAAAAAAAAGTCCTTTCAAAAAAAACTTTTTTTTTAATTTTTATTTTTTAATCCCATATGTTTACTCTGATCCTGGAACTTTGTCATTTTGACCTTCTCTGCTGATTAAAATATTCTTCATCATCAGCACCTACTGCTCTCCTCTCCTGGTGGTCTCTCCGGAAGGGGTCTTCTCTAGCTCTTCTAGCAGAGGATGGGCACTTCCCCTCTACCCCTGTTGCCAGACCAACCTTACCTATCCTGCAGGGTCAGGTCGGCCTGGCCTTTTATCTGTTGTTCTCTTCTGAGTGGTTAGTTTTTCATAGATACCGTGCTTTGCTTTTGTCAGGATTTACCCTGGACTATCAAAACCCTTATCTTGTGCCAGTGAATCCTAAGAAACAGACCTGATGAGAGAACCAGGAACTCGAACAGATCATATTTATCCTGAATGTTCCGTCCAAAATGAAGAATACATTTCTGAGGAGCCTCAAGATGTCTTAGAAGGGAAGTTTCACCAACTCTGTCACGTAGGGGCATCAATTCTGATTCTGTGTCAATTTTCCTACTTTCCCAGCTAGTAATTCTCTTCCTCAGAAAGCCCACTCTCAACCGTTTCCTCTCTCAAAGGCAGTTGCTCTTCGAGTCTGCACATGGCACTTGGGGCCTGCTGGTCGTTGGCTACTGCCCTCTGTACCTTGGGTCTAACAGCTTCGGGGCATCAAGATGAAATCGTCTCTTGTTCTAAGACTTACTATAGTTTGGGGCACATGGTAAGCAATAATCACTTTTTTAGTTGATCCAAGTGTTCGACCTTTCTTAATTATTCTAGTACCACAGTTTACTTGTTCTAAGATTTGTCCTCCCCCCCCCCATTCTAATAACTCTTGCACTTGATGACATATCCTAGTTTAACTGACAGCATTTCTCTTTCTTAGTCGAACATAAACTATAGTGCATCTTACCCTTGATGAAAGCTAGGTTGCAATTAAATACTTTATTATGGTTACGATTCTGATATTTGAAATCCTCCGGTAGCTCCCTGTGCCCCCACAGTGTAGTACCTCACCTTCTCGGCATAGTATACAAACCAGCTCACCCCCAGTGTTAACCCCGGGGCTCAGCCTCCATCCCCAGGTGATGCTGCCAGATCAGCTGCCCGTTGTCCTGAACTTGCTGTAGATTCCGAATGCACTGTGCTGGCCCCTGGCACTTTGAAAGTGACACACTCATCCCCATTCTTCGCTTTGCCCTTGTCTATCACCTCCCCTCAAAATCTGTTCCTAAGTGCCTTTTCCCAGCTCCAACCTACCCTTGGCAGTCTTTTATCTCCCTGTGGTAAAACCTGTCACACTGCACCATGGACAGGCCCGTTGTCCCCCTGAGAAGAGAAAAGGGACAGTGAGGGCCCCCCAGCATTTGCAGCTCTAGTGCAGAGCCCCATGCCTGGCTTGCAGGAAATGCCAGATCATGAAGACAAACGGAGATCATCCTCTGGCTAAAACCAGCTCTTCTTTGCCTACCGCAGGATCTGGATCAATACTGAGCAGCCCGTTATTATTGCTGTTTTTCTAGGGATTTTTTACCCATATATTTCCCAGGTCTTGACTCTTTTTGTAGCACTTTAATTCAGGCTTCAACCACTTCCTAGTCAGATCAGGTGAAATCATTTTCCTTCCCATAGCCTCGGTGTATTTCACACCTAGCAAATCTTTTTTGAAAGATCTTATTTACCCATTGGACAGATCAAAAGTAGGTAGAGAGGCAGGCAGAGAGAGGGGTGGGGGAGCAGGCTCCCCGCTGAGCAGAGAGCCCGATGTGGGGCTCCATCCCAGGACCCTGAAATCATGACCTGAGCCGAAGGCAGAGGCCTAAACCACTGAGCCACCCAGGAGCCCCCATATCTCGTAATTTTTAATCAACGTGCAAAAAGTATTGTACATATTGATGAAGTTCAAACAAATTCTGTGAAACCGTAGATGGACTTAAAGATACTATTATGTATCAAATATTGTAAAAATTAAGCAAGGAAATAGCACACATAAAATAACCAAAGCATACAAACTTGGGTAGATACAATAGGTGTGATCATGTTCTACTTCATAAAGAGATGAGTTAATAGATAAATAGAAGTAACTAGACTTTTTAGACGTTAATAAAACTTTGCCTGTTATTTCTTAGCTATATAAAATGTATGGTTTTCTAACAAAAACGCTTATCTTAAAAATATTTAAAAATAAATTTCAGGCTACTCATAAGGTTCTATTTACTTTTCCACTGAAGGAAAAGCTGGTTGTTGTAGTTGTAGTTGTTTGTTTGTATTAGTCTCCTCCTAGTTTTTATTATTATAATGTGGAATGAGGAATGTTAAATTGAAAAGTGAATTATTTTATAGACAAAATTCATTACTTGATTTACTTCCTGGTACAGCAGATGGAACTCCTGAAAACATGCCCTTTTGCCTTACAGAAGAGTAACAGTTATGCTTACTTCTGAAACATGCTTGGTGGTGGCCCTCAATAGTGACACCATACTAAACATTTTGAATATTTGCAATTAATTTTTATAGTCATAGGGCTCCAAAAGGCGCTGCTAGTCTCTTAGTAGGTATTTCAATAAAGCTAAAAGTTGCCTGACTGTTTAAAAATATTAACAAGGCACAAAACATGGCAGAAGTATTGTCCTCAGATACTATTTTTTTTCCATATGCTCCTGATTCCAGACATGACAAGTTATTTTTTTAAATTTTTTTATAAAAGATTTTATTTATTTCTTTGACAGAGATCACAAGTAGGCAGGGTCAGGCAGAGTGAGAGGGGGGAAGCAGGCTCCCTGCTGAGCTGAGAGCCCGATGTGGGACTCGATCCAAGGATTCTGGGATCATGACCTGAGCCGAAGGCAGAGGCTTTAACCCACTGAGCCACCCAGGTGCCCCCATGACAAGTTATTTTTTTTTAAAGATTTTATTTATTTATTTGACAGAGAGAGAGATTACAAGTAGGCAGAGAGGCAGGCAAAGAGAGAGAGGAGGTAGCAGGCTCCCCGTTGAGCAGAGAGCCCAATGTGGGGCTCCATCCCTGGACCCTGAGATCATGACCTGAGCTGAAGGCAGCGGCTTAACCCACAAGCCACCCAGGAACCCGACAAGTTATTTTTGATAGATATATATATATACAATGTATTTTCCAGTTATAAGAAAAATGGTTCTGCTCTTTTTAACCTTTTTTAAAAATTACATAATTTTTTTAAATTTAAATTTTATTTTTTAATGTTTTACCTTTCTTTTCTTTTTTTTAAAAAGATTTTATTTATTTATTTGACAGACAGAGATCACAAGTAGGCAGAGAGACAGGCAGAGAGAGAGAGAGAGAGAAGCAGGCTTCCTGCGGAGCAGAGAGCCCGATGCAGGGCTCAATTCCAGGACCCTGAGATCATGACCCGAGCCGAAGGCAGCAGCCCAAACCACTGAGCCACCCAGGCACCCCAATGTTTTACTTTTCAATATACTACTTAGAATATAAACCCTATTCCATTTTGTAAGAAGGTTACCATTTAAAAAATGTTAATTTTCTCATTGTGTCTTCCCCTCTCATTGCTTTATTTTGAATAAAACATTTCACAATAAACATAACTGATGCTTTCCTTTTGATGGTCCCTCTGTTGGTCATATTGTATATGAGCCATGACAATTAGTTTTACAACATTTATTCATGTTTGTTGATATGTTTTATCATAACGAATTTTCCCTCCCTTATCTAGATTCCCCAGCTTTCAGACAGGTGGACACTTAATAAACCATACCCAAGGGATGTATCAAGTACTTCTTAGACATCTCTCAGATCCTTGAGGTCTCATTTTGCCTAGGGATTTGCAATAGGTTCTGCCAGAGGCACCACTGTGACAACTGATGTCCATGGTCTATCTCCTGCTAAGCTCAAGAGGTCACTGGTTTCCAAGTTTATCTATACAATTAATGCACTCCATCACGTTCTTTTTTTTTTATATTAACAAACTTATTTTAAAGTTTATATGGAGAGGCAAAGACTCACAATAGTCAACATAGTGTTGAAGGAGAACAAAGCCTGAGGACTGACTTCAAAGTTTACCATAACGATGGGGCGCCTGGTTGGCTCAGTGGGTTAAGCTTCTGCCTTTGGCTCAGGTCATGATCCCAGGGGCCTGGGGTCGAGTCCCGTATTGGGCTCTCTGCTCAGCAGGGAGCCTGCTTCTCCTCATTTCTCTCTCTGTCTGTCTCTCTGCCTATTTGAGATCTCTCTCTCTGTCAAATAAATAAATAAACCTTTAAAAAAAGTATACCATAACGATAATTGGAAGCAAGATATTGTAATACCACAGAAAGACTAGATTAAAGGAACAGAATATATATTATCAATTATATTTTATATTTCATATAAAAGCAAAAGCAATACAAGAGAGCAAAATACAATCTTTTAAACAAATGGTTCTGGAGTAATGGTGAAGCTAAATGTAAAAATATGGGGTTCTGATAGAGGTAAAGAAGACTACTATATGATCCAAAGGGGCACGTGCACCAAATGTTTATAGCAGCAATATCCACAATAGCCAAACTATGGAAAGAACCTAGATGCCCATCAACAAATGAATGGTATATATTTCAAATTCAAGTCAGAGATGAAAGAAACATCTGGACTCGGTCCTCAGGTACAGGCAGTATTCTGAACTGAGGCTAGAACCAGAGACCATTCTAATGAAAGGCCTCCACAGGTGGGCTCCGACTCAGTTTCCTGTATGTATATTCATTCATGAAATCGCTCTGCAGGTCAACATGCAGAACAAAACCATTTAATAAAAGTGACAATGAGGAGAGGAAAGGGAGGCCAGAAGGCTTGTGAATGTGGAGAGAGGAAGAGCCAGGGGAGGAGGGGGGCGGGGGGGCGGAAAAACTGAGAATCCCTCCCTGTGCTCCTTGCTGCCAGGGAGGTCTGAGGGACTAGTTTCTACCTGGGATCCCAAGTCCAGTACAAAAGTGGCGGGGCCACAGCTCGGGATGAGGGAAGGGGGTCCTCGGCACACGCGCGTGGGGGTGCCAAACGAAGGGGGCTATTGTGCTCGCTGCGGGGGGCACCTCGCCTGGCTCCATCCCCAGTCCGACCCCGTGGGGACCCGGGTGCGGCGCGTGGTCCGGGGTGGTCCCGCTGCCCCGGGGGTCGCGGGAGGCTGGGTCCCGACACCCCCGCGAGCTCGCCGCCCGCGCTTTCTGCTCCAGGTGAGGGCGCAGCGCAGTGTCACTTTACCTCCTCGCAGAGGGTCGTCCTGAGAAGCCATGGGGCAGGGCGAGGCAGCGGGCCGGGCCGTGGGAGCAGGACAGCGCGGCCTCAGGAGCTGGGCTGGAGCGCGGGAGTGCGGGTGTCCTGCAGTGCGGACTGGGCTGCAGCAGAGCACAGCGGAGCTGCGCGCCCCTCCTCCGCCAGCTCCTCCACCTCCTCTCAGACTCTCCGCTGCGTCCTCCGCGAGCTCACTTCCGGATTCTGCAATTAGCAAAGCCCCTTCTCCGGACCGCCCACGCCCTCGCCCACCTCCCCCTCCGTCCTGAGGCGCGGGCCCGGGGCACGGGCACCGGGAAAGCCCGGGGGGCTTGCGAGGGTGGCCAGCGCCAGCGCTGAGCGGCCTCCTAGCCTGGCTCCCCGAGCGGGTGTCCACCTGCTGCCTGGCTGCAAAAAGATCATCAGCCCTAAACCCCGGCTGCACTCTCGGGTCACTTCGCTGGCTTCCTGATTGTGCCCAAAGCCGGGAACCAGCTTCCCCAGCTCAGGCCTGGGCTGAGATGCTTGCCCACGATCTGTTTAAGCAGTCTCCTCCTCTCCAGGCAGGGTCCGCCATTGCATGATGGCACCCACGAATCACTTAGACCTGGATGTTTTTTGGTTTTTTGTTTCTTTTTTGGTTATTGGTTATTACATGACCTCCATGGTAGGTGATCCACAAAGGGAGTGAAAAGAGGACGCCTGATGCATACGCATATGGCCATTCTAGAAAAAGAGCTAGGGGTTCTCTGGGAAGCGCGGCATTGGTCCTTGCACTATGGTTTTGCTGCATCAAATAGTTCCTTCTTCTTCAAATATAAATATATAAATATATTGATCAAGTCACTCGCATGTCTTAGGAGAATGTCTTACCTTTAGTAGCAAACTTGAAATCTTGGACATTGGTTTTGATTTTTGTTTTGGTTTGATTTGGTTCGGTTATTGTAATTTTAAAAATCCCTCCAGCCCTTGGCTGTGTCTGACCTGAGTGCTTTCTGCTGTTTCTGCAACAAAACTGTCAGGGCAGCGAAAACTCTCATTGTTAACAGTGGCGCCCCCTTCTGAACACTTTGTTAATAAAAAGCTTTTTTTTTTTTTTTTTTTTGGCTATTGTAAATGTGAAACAAGAATGAGGTATTTCAAAGAGGTGAACCACAGGTAAATTTCTCTAAGTGTGGGTGAGGATTACTCAAAAAGAAACTTGACAAGGCTTTTAAAGATACCGACAATCATTATAACATAACGTGACTGATTGTTACCGTGCTCTTAACCTGGCAAACACTTGTTGGCTTCCAAGAAAGACGAACATAGTTGAGATGGTTCTAGCGGCCTTCTAGCACAGGGTCTCATGAGGCAGGGATTCTAGCCACTGGCTGTGCAAGGCATGAGGCCTGTTAGTGATTCTATTTTTTCTTCTGCAGAATGGGTCTTTCTGCATTCCAGGTCCTTTCTACCCCAATAAATAATGCGGCGATTCTCTCAGTGAGTTGTACTTTTGGTTTAAACAGCCAACTGTCTCTTAAAAAGGACTTTTGTTTAAAGTCCTTTAAAAAAAAAGTCCTTTCAAAAAAAACTTTTTTTTTAATTTTTATTTTTTAATCCCATATGTTTACTCTGATCCTGGAACTTTGTCATTTTGACCTTCTCTGCTGATTAAAATATTCTTCATCATCAGCACCTACTGCTCTCCTCTCCTGGTGGTCTCTCCGGAAGGGGTCTTCTCTAGCTCTTCTAGCAGAGGATGGGCACTTCCCCTCTACCCCTGTTGCCAGACCAACCTTACCTATCCTGCAGGGTCAGGTCGGCCTGGCCTTTTATCTGTTGTTCTCTTCTGAGTGGTTAGTTTTTCATAGATACCGTGCTTTGCTTTTGTCAGGATTTACCCTGGACTATCAAAACCCTTATCTTGTGCCAGTGAATCCTAAGAAACAGACCTGATGAGAGAACCAGGAACTCGAACAGATCATATTTATCCTGAATGTTCCGTCCAAAATGAAGAATACATTTCTGAGGAGCCTCAAGATGTCTTAGAAGGGAAGTTTCACCAACTCTGTCACGTAGGGGCATCAATTCTGATTCTGTGTCAATTTTCCTACTTTCCCAGCTAGTAATTCTCTTCCTCAGAAAGCCCACTCTCAACCGTTTCCTCTCTCAAAGGCAGTTGCTCTTCGAGTCTGCACATGGCACTTGGGGCCTGCTGGTCGTTGGCTACTGCCCTCTGTACCTTGGGTCTAACAGCTTCGGGGCATCAAGATGAAATCGTCTCTTGTTCTAAGACTTACTATAGTTTGGGGCACATGGTAAGCAATAATCACTTTTTTAGTTGATCCAAGTGTTCGACCTTTCTTAATTATTCTAGTACCACAGTTTACTTGTTCTAAGATTTGTCCTCCCCCCCCCCATTCTAATAACTCTTGCACTTGATGACATATCCTAGTTTAACTGACAGCATTTCTCTTTCTTAGTCGAACATAAACTATAGTGCATCTTACCCTTGATGAAAGCTAGGTTGCAATTAAATACTTTATTATGGTTACGATTCTGATATTTGAAATCCTCCGGTAGCTCCCTGTGCCCCCACAGTGTAGTACCTCACCTTCTCGGCATAGTATACAAACCAGCTCACCCCCAGTGTTAACCCCGGGGCTCAGCCTCCATCCCCAGGTGATGCTGCCAGATCAGCTGCCCGTTGTCCTGAACTTGCTGTAGATTCCGAATGCACTGTGCTGGCCCCTGGCACTTTGAAAGTGACACACTCATCCCCATTCTTCGCTTTGCCCTTGTCTATCACCTCCCCTCAAAATCTGTTCCTAAGTGCCTTTTCCCAGCTCCAACCTACCCTTGGCAGTCTTTTATCTCCCTGTGGTAAAACCTGTCACACTGCACCATGGACAGGCCCGTTGTCCCCCTGAGAAGAGAAAAGGGACAGTGAGGGCCCCCCAGCATTTGCAGCTCTAGTGCAGAGCCCCATGCCTGGCTTGCAGGAAATGCCAGATCATGAAGACAAACGGAGATCATCCTCTGGCTAAAACCAGCTCTTCTTTGCCTACCGCAGGATCTGGATCAATACTGAGCAGCCCGTTATTATTGCTGTTTTTCTAGGGATTTTTTACCCATATATTTCCCAGGTCTTGACTCTTTTTGTAGCACTTTAATTCAGGCTTCAACCACTTCCTAGTCAGATCAGGTGAAATCATTTTCCTTCCCATAGCCTCGGTGTATTTCACACCTAGCAAATCTTTTTTGAAAGATCTTATTTACCCATTGGACAGATCAAAAGTAGGTAGAGAGGCAGGCAGAGAGAGGGGTGGGGGAGCAGGCTCCCCGCTGAGCAGAGAGCCCGATGTGGGGCTCCATCCCAGGACCCTGAAATCATGACCTGAGCCGAAGGCAGAGGCCTAAACCACTGAGCCACCCAGGAGCCCCCATATCTCGTAATTTTTAATCAACGTGCAAAAAGTATTGTACATATTGATGAAGTTCAAACAAATTCTGTGAAACCGTAGATGGACTTAAAGATACTATTATGTATCAAATATTGTAAAAATTAAGCAAGGAAATAGCACACATAAAATAACCAAAGCATACAAACTTGGGTAGATACAATAGGTGTGATCATGTTCTACTTCATAAAGAGATGAGTTAATAGATAAATAGAAGTAACTAGACTTTTTAGACGTTAATAAAACTTTGCCTGTTATTTCTTAGCTATATAAAATGTATGGTTTTCTAACAAAAACGCTTATCTTAAAAATATTTAAAAATAAATTTCAGGCTACTCATAAGGTTCTATTTACTTTTCCACTGAAGGAAAAGCTGGTTGTTGTAGTTGTAGTTGTTTGTTTGTATTAGTCTCCTCCTAGTTTTTATTATTATAATGTGGAATGAGGAATGTTAAATTGAAAAGTGAATTATTTTATAGACAAAATTCATTACTTGATTTACTTCCTGGTACAGCAGATGGAACTCCTGAAAACATGCCCTTTTGCCTTACAGAAGAGTAACAGTTATGCTTACTTCTGAAACATGCTTGGTGGTGGCCCTCAATAGTGACACCATACTAAACATTTTGAATATTTGCAATTAATTTTTATAGTCATAGGGCTCCAAAAGGCGCTGCTAGTCTCTTAGTAGGTATTTCAATAAAGCTAAAAGTTGCCTGACTGTTTAAAAATATTAACAAGGCACAAAACATGGCAGAAGTATTGTCCTCAGATACTATTTTTTTTCCATATGCTCCTGATTCCAGACATGACAAGTTATTTTTTTAAATTTTTTTATAAAAGATTTTATTTATTTCTTTGACAGAGATCACAAGTAGGCAGGGTCAGGCAGAGTGAGAGGGGGGAAGCAGGCTCCCTGCTGAGCTGAGAGCCCGATGTGGGACTCGATCCAAGGATTCTGGGATCATGACCTGAGCCGAAGGCAGAGGCTTTAACCCACTGAGCCACCCAGGTGCCCCCATGACAAGTTATTTTTTTTTAAAGATTTTATTTATTTATTTGACAGAGAGAGAGATTACAAGTAGGCAGAGAGGCAGGCAAAGAGAGAGAGGAGGTAGCAGGCTCCCCGTTGAGCAGAGAGCCCAATGTGGGGCTCCATCCCTGGACCCTGAGATCATGACCTGAGCTGAAGGCAGCGGCTTAACCCACAAGCCACCCAGGAACCCGACAAGTTATTTTTGATAGATATATATATATACAATGTATTTTCCAGTTATAAGAAAAATGGTTCTGCTCTTTTTAACCTTTTTTAAAAATTACATAATTTTTTTAAATTTAAATTTTATTTTTTAATGTTTTACCTTTCTTTTCTTTTTTTTAAAAAGATTTTATTTATTTATTTGACAGACAGAGATCACAAGTAGGCAGAGAGACAGGCAGAGAGAGAGAGAGAGAGAAGCAGGCTTCCTGCGGAGCAGAGAGCCCGATGCAGGGCTCAATTCCAGGACCCTGAGATCATGACCCGAGCCGAAGGCAGCAGCCCAAACCACTGAGCCACCCAGGCACCCCAATGTTTTACTTTTCAATATACTACTTAGAATATAAACCCTATTCCATTTTGTAAGAAGGTTACCATTTAAAAAATGTTAATTTTCTCATTGTGTCTTCCCCTCTCATTGCTTTATTTTGAATAAAACATTTCACAATAAACATAACTGATGCTTTCCTTTTGATGGTCCCTCTGTTGGTCATATTGTATATGAGCCATGACAATTAGTTTTACAACATTTATTCATGTTTGTTGATATGTTTTATCATAACGAATTTTCCCTCCCTTATCTAGATTCCCCAGCTTTCAGACAGGTGGACACTTAATAAACCATACCCAAGGGATGTATCAAGTACTTCTTAGACATCTCTCAGATCCTTGAGGTCTCATTTTGCCTAGGGATTTGCAATAGGTTCTGCCAGAGGCACCACTGTGACAACTGATGTCCATGGTCTATCTCCTGCTAAGATCAAGAGGTCACTGGTTTCCAAGTTTATCTATACAATTAATGCACTCCATCAAGTTCTTTTTTTTTTTATATTAACAAACTTATTTTAAAGTTTATATGGAGAGGCAAAGACTCACAATAGTCAACATAGTGTTGAAGGAGAACAAAGCCTGAGGACTGACTTCAAAGTTTACCATAACGATGGGGCGCCTGGTTGGCTCAGTGGGTTAAGCTTCTGCCTTTGGCTCAGGTCATGATCCCAGGGGCCTGGGGTCGAGTCCCGTATTGGGCTCTCTGCTCAGCAGGGAGCCTGCTTCTCCTCATTTCTCTCTCTGTCTGTCTCTCTGCCTATTTGAGATCTCTCTCTCTGTCAAATAAATAAATAAACCTTTAAAAAAAGTATACCATAACGATAATTGGAAGCAAGATATTGTAATACCACAGAAAGACTAGATTAAAGGAACAGAATATATATTATCAATTATATTTTATATTTCATATAAAAGCAAAAGCAATACAAGAGAGCAAAATACAATCTTTTAAACAAATGGTTCTGGAGTAATGGTGAAGCTAAATGTAAAAATATGGGGTTCTGATAGAGGTAAAGAAGACTACTATATGATCCAAAGGGGCACGTGCACCAAATGTTTATAGCAGCAATATCCACAATAGCCAAACTATGGAAAGAACCTAGATGCCCATCAACAAATGAATGGTATATATTTCAAATTCAAGTCAGAGATGAAAGAAACATCTGGACTCGGTCCTCAGGTACAGGCAGTATTCTGAACTGAGGCTAGAACCAGAGACCATTCTAATGAAAGGCCTCCACAGCTGGGCTCCGACTCAGTTTCCTGTATGTATATTCATTCATGAAATCGCTCTGCAGGTCAACATGCAGAACAAAACCATTTAATAAAAGTGACAATGAGGAGAGGAAAGGGAGGCCAGAAGGCTTGTGAATGTGGAGAGAGGAAGAGCCAGGGGAGGAGGGGGGCGGGGGGGGGGCGGAAAAACTGAGAATCCCTCCCTGTGCTCCTTGCTGCCAGGGAGGTCTGAGGGACTAGTTTCTACCTGGGATCCCAAGTCCAGTACAAAAGTGGCGGGGCCACAGCTCGGGATGAGGGAAGGGGGTCCTCGGCACACGCGCGTGGGGGTGCCAAACGAAGGGGGCTATTGTGCTCGCTGCGGGGGGCACCTCGCCTGGCTCCATCCCCAGCCCGACCCCGTGGGGACCCGGGTGCGGCGCGTGGTCCGGGGTGGTCCCGCTGCCCCGGGGGTCGCGGGAGGCTGGGTCCCGACAGCCCCGCGAGCTCGCCGCCCGCGCTTTCTGCTCCAGGTGAGGGCGCAGCGCAGTGTCACTTTACCTCCTCGCAGAGGGTCGTCCTGAGAAGCCATGGGGCAGGGCGGGGCAGCGGGCCGGGCCGTGGGAGCAGGACAGCGCGGCCTCAGGAGCTGGGCTGGAGCGCGGGAGTGCGGGTGTCCTGCAGTGCGGACTGGGCTGCAGCAGAGCACAGCGGAGCTGCGCGCCCCTCCTCCGCCAGCTCCTCCACCTCCTCTCAGACTCTCCGCTGCGTCCTCCGCGAGCTCACTTCCGGATTCTGCAATTAGCAAAGCCCCTTCTCCGGACCGCCCACGCCCTCGCCCACCTCCCCCTCCGTCCTGAGGCGCGGGCCCGGGGCACGGGCACCGGGAAAGCCCGGGGGGCTTGCGAGGGTGGCCAGCGCCAGCGCTGAGCGGCCTCCTAGCCTGGCTCCCCGAGCGGGTGTCCACCTGCTGCCTGGCTGCAAAAAGATCATCAGCCCTAAACCCCGGCTGCACTCTCGGGTCACTTCGCTGGCTTCCTGATTGTGCCCAAAGCCGGGAACCAGCTTCCCCAGCTCAGGCCTGGGCTGAGATGCTTGCCCACGATCTGTTTAAGCAGTCTCCTCCTCTCCAGGCAGGGTCCGCCATTGCATGATGGCACCCACGAATCACTTAGACCTGGATGTTTTTTGGTTTTTTGTTTCTTTTTTGGTTATTGGTTATTACATGACCTCCATGGTAGGTGATCCACAAAGGGAGTGAAAAGAGGACGCCTGATGCATACGCATATGGCCATTCTAGAAAAAGAGCTAGGGGTTCTCTGGGAAGCGCGGCATTGGTCCTTGCACTATGGTTTTGCTGCATCAAATAGTTCCTTCTTCTTCAAATATAAATATATAAATATATTGATCAAGTCACTCGCATGTCTTAGGAGAATGTCTTACCTTTAGTAGCAAACTTGAAATCTTGGACATTGGTTTTGATTTTTGTTTTGGTTTGATTCGGTTCGGTTTTTGTAATTTTAAAAATCCCTCCAGCCCTTGGCTGTGTCTGACCTGAGTGCTTTTTGCTGTTTCTGCAACAAAACTGTCAGGGCAGCGAAAACTCTCATTGTTAACAGTGGCGCCCCCTTCTGAACACTTTGTTAATAAAAAGCTTTTTTTTTTTTTTTTTTTTGGCTATTGTAAATGTGAAACAACAATGAGGTATTTCAAAGAGGTGAACCACAGGTAAATTTCTCTAAGTGTGGGTGAGGATTACTCAAAAAGAAACTTGACAAGGCTTTTAAAGATACCGACAATCATTATAACATAACGTGACTGATTGTTACCGTGCTCTTAACCTGGCAAACACTTGTTGGCTTCCAAGAAAGACGAACATAGTTGAGATGGTTCTAGCGGCCTTCTAGCACAGGGTCTCATGAGGCAGGGATTCTAGCCACTGGCTGTGCAAGGCATGAGGCCTGTTAGTGATTCTATTTTTTCTTCTGCAGAATGGGTCTTTCTGCATTCCAGGTCCTTTCTACCCCAATAAATAATGCGGCGATTCTCTCAGTGAGTTGTACTTTTGGTTTAAACAGCCAACTGTCTCTTAAAAAGGACTTTTGTTTAAAGTCCTTTAAAAAAAAAGTCCTTTCAAAAAAAACTTTTTTTTTAATTTTTATTTTTTAATCCCATATGTTTACTCTGATCCTGGAACTTTGTCACTTTGACCTTCTCTGCTGATTAAAATATTCTTCATCATCAGCACCTACTGCTCTCCTCTCCTGGTGGTCTCTCCGGAAGGGGTCTTCTCTAGCTCTTCTAGCAGAGGATGGGCACTTCCCCTCTACCCCTGTTGCCAGACCAACCTTACCTATCCTGCAGGGTCAGGTCGGCCTGGCCTTTTATCTGTTGTTCTCTTCTGAGTGGTTAGTTTTTCATAGATACCGTGCTTTGCTTTTGTCAGGATTTACCCTGGACTATCAAAACCCTTATCTTGTGCCAGTGAATCCTAAGAAACAGACCTGATGAGAGAACCAGGAACTCGAACAGATCATATTTATCCTGAATGTTCCGTCCAAAATGAAGAATACATTTCTGAGGAGCCTCAAGATGTCTTAGAAGGGAAGTTTCACCAACTCTGTCACGTAGGGGCATCAATTCTGATTCTGTGTCAATTTTCCTACTTTCCCAGCTAGTAATTCTCTTCCTCAGAAAGCCCACTCTCAACCGTTTCCTCTCTCAAAGGCAGTTGCTCTTCGAGTCTGCACATGGCACTTGGGGCCTGCTGGTCGTTGGCTACTGCCCTCTGTACCTTGGGTCTAACAGCTTCGGGGCATCAAGATGAAATCGTCTCTTGTTCTAAGACTTACTATCGTTTGGGGCACATGGTAAGCAATAATCACTTTTTTAGTTCATCCAAGTGTTCGACATTTCTTAATTATTCTAGTACCACAGTTTACTTGTTCTAAGATTTGTCCTCCCCCCCCCATTCTAATAACTCTTGCACTTGATGACATATCCTAGTTTAACTGACAGCATTTCTCTTTCTTAGTCGAACATAAACTATAGTGCATCTTACCCTTGATGAAAGCTAGGTTGCAATTAAATACTCTATTATGGTTACGATTCTGATATTTGAAATCCTCCGGTAGCTCCCTGTGCCCCCACAGTGTAGTACCTCACCTTCTCGGCATAGTATACAAACCAGCTCACCCCCAGTGTTAACCCCGGGGCTCAGCCTCCATCCCCAGGTGATGCTGCCAGATCAGCTGCCCGTTGTCCTGAACTTGCTGTAGATTCCCGAATGCACTGTGCTGCCCCCTGGCACTTTGAAAGTGACACACTCATCCCCATTCTTCGCTTTGCCCTTGTCTATCACCTCCCCTCAAAATCTGTTCCTAAGTGCCTTTTCCCAGCTCCAACCTACCCTTGGCAGTCTTTTATCTCCCTGTGGTAAAACCTGTCACACTGCACCATGGACAGGCCCGTTGTCCCCCTGAGAAGAGAAAAGGGACAGTGAGGGCCCCCCAGCATTTGCAGCTCTAGTGCAGAGCCCCATGCCTGGCTTGCAGGAAATGCCAGATCATGAAGACAAACGGAGATCATCCTCTGGCTAAAACCAGCTCTTCTTTGCCTACCGCAGGATCTGGATCAATACTGAGCAGCCCGTTATTATTGCTGTTTTTCTAGGGATTTTTTACCCATATATTTCCCAGGTCTTGACTCTTTTTGTAGCACTTTAATTCAGGCTTCAACCACTTCCTAGTCAGATCAGGTGAAATCATTTTCCTTCCCATAGCCTCGGTGTATTTCACACCTAGCAAATCTTTTTTGAAAGATCTTATTTACCCATTGGACAGATCAAAAGTAGGTAGAGAGGCAGGCAGAGAGAGGGGTGGGGGAGCAGGCTCCCCGCTGAGCAGAGAGCCCGATGTGGGGCTCCATCCCAGGACCCTGAAATCATGACCTGAGCCGAAGGCAGAGGCCTAAACCACTGAGCCACCCAGGAGCCCCCATATCTCGTAATTTTTAATCAACGTGCAAAAAGTATTGTACATATTGATGAAGTTCAAACAAATTCTGTGAAACCGTAGATGGACTTAAAGATACTATTATGTATCAAATATTGTAAAAATTAAGCAAGGAAATAGCACACATAAAATAACCAAAGCATACAAACTTGGGTAGATACAATAGGTGTGATCATGTTCTACTTCATAAAGAGATGAGTTAATAGATAAATAGAAGTAACTAGACTTTTTAGACGTTAATAAAACTTTGCCTGTTATTTCTTAGCTATATAAAATGTATGGTTTTCTAACAAAAACGCTTATCTTAAAAATATTTAAAAATAAATTTCAGGCTACTCATAAGGTTCTATTTACTTTTCCACTGAAGGAAAAGCTGGTTGTTGTAGTTGTAGTTGTTTGTTTGTTTTAGTCTCCTCCTAGTTTTTATTATTATAATGTGGAAGGAGGAATGTTAAATTGAAAAGTGAATTATTTTATAGACAAAATTCATTACTTGATTCACTTCCTGGTACAGCAGATGGAACTCCTGAAAACATGCCCTTTTGCCTTACAGAAGAGTAACAGTTATGCTTACTTCTGAAACATGCTTGGTGGTGGCCCTAAATAGTGACACCATACTAAACATTTTGAATATTTGCAATTAATTTTTATAGTCATAGGGCTCCAAAAGGCGCTGCTAGTCTCTTAGTAGGTATTTCAATAAAGCTAAAAGTTGCCTGACTGTTTAAAAATATTAACAAGGCACAAAACATGGCAGAAGTATTGTCCTCAGATATTATTTTTTTTCCATATGCTCCTGATTCCAGACATGACAAGTTATTTTTTAAAATTTTTTTATAAAAGATTTTATTTATTTCTTTGACAGAGATCACAAGTAGGCAGGGTCAGGCAGAGTGAGAGGGGGGAAGCAGGCTCCCTGCTGAGCTGAGAGCCCGATGTGGGACTCGATCCAAGGATTCTGGGATCATGACCTGAGCCGAAGGCAGAGGCTTTAACCCACTGAGCCACCCAGGTGCCCCCATGACAAGTTATTTTTTTTTAAAGATTTTATTTATGTATTTGACAGAGAGAGAGATTACAAGTAGGCAGAGAGGCAGGCAAAGAGAGAGAGGAGGTAGCAGGCTCCCCGTTGAGCAGAGAGCCCAATGTGGGGCTCCATCCCTGGACCCTGAGATCATGACCTGAGCTGAAGGCAGCGGCTTAACCCACAAGCCACCCAGGAACCCGACAAGTTATTTTTGATAGATATATATATATACAATGTATTTTCCAGTTATAAGAAAAATGGTTCTGCTCTTTTTAACCTTTTTTAAAAATTACATAATTTTTTTAAATTTAAATTTTATTTTTTAATGTTTTACCTTTCTTTTCTTTTTTTTAAAAAGATTTTATTTATTTATTTGACAGACAGAGATCACAAGTAGGCAGAGAGACAGGCAGAGAGAGAGAGAGAGAGAGAGAAGCAGGCTTCCTGCGGAGCAGAGAGCCCGATGCAGGGCTCAATTCCAGGACCCTGAGATCATGACCCGAGCCGAAGGCAGCAGCCCAAACCACTGAGCCACCCAGGCACCCCAATGTTTTACTTTTCAATATACTACTTAGAATATAAACCCTATTCCATTTTGTAAGAAGGTTACCATTTAAAAAATGTTAATTTTCTCATTGTGTCTTCCCCTCTCATTGCTTTATTTTGAATAAAACATTTCACAATAAACATAACTGATGCTTTCCTTTTGATGGTCCCTCTGTTGGTCATATTGTATATGAGCCATGACAATTAGTTTTACAACATTTATTCATGTTTGTTGATATGTTTTATCATAACTAATTTTCCCTCCCTTATCTAGATTCCCCAGCTTTCAGACAGGTGGACACTTAATAAACCATACCCAAGGGATGTATCAAGTACTTCTTAGACATCTCTCAGATCCTTGAGGTCTCATTTTGCCTAGGGATTTGCAATAGGTTCTGCCAGAGGCACCACTGTGACAACTGATGTCCATGGTCTATCTCCTGCTAAGCTCAAGAGGTCACTGGTTTCCAAGTTTATCTATACAATTAATGCACTCCATCAAGTTCTTTTTATTTTTTTTATATTAACAAACTTATTTTAAAGTTTATATGGAGAGGCAAAGACTCACAATAGTCAACATAGTGTTGAAGGAGAACAAAGCCTGAGGACTGACTTCAAAGTTTACCATAACGATGGGGCGCCTGGTTGGCTCAGTGGGTTAAGCTTCTGCCTTTGGCTCAGGTCATGATCCCAGGGGCCTGGGGTCGAGTCCCGTATTGGGCTCTCTGCTCAGCAGGGAGCCTGCTTCTCCTCATTTCTCTCTCTGTCTGTCTCTCTGCCTATTTGAGATCTCTCTCTCTGTCAAATAAATAAATAAACCTTTAAAAAAAGTATACCATAACGATAATTGGAAGCAAGATATTGTAATACCACAGAAAGACTAGATTAAAGGAACAGAATATATATTATCAATTATATTTTATATTTCATATAAAAGCAAAAGCAATACAAGAGAGCAAAATACAATCTTTTAAACAAATGGTTCTGGAGTAATGGTGAAGCTAAATGTAAAAATATGGGGTTCTGATAGAGGTAAAGAAGACTACTATATGATCCAAAGGGGCACGTGCACCAAATGTTTATAGCAGCAATATCCACAATAGCCAAACTATGGAAAGAACCTAGATGCCCATCAACAAATGAATGGGATATATTTCAAATTCAAGTCAGAGATGAAAGAAACATCTGGACTCGGTCCTCAGGTACAGGCAGTATTCTGAACTGAGGCTAGAACCAGAGACCATTCTAATGAAAGGCCTCCACAGGTGGGCTCCGACTCAGTTTCCTGTATGTATATTCATTCATGAAATCGCTCTGCAGGTCAACATGCAGAACAAAACCATTTAATAAAAGTGACAATGAGGAGAGGAAAGGGAGGCCAGAAGGCTTGTGAATGTGGAGAGAGGAAGAGCCAGGGGAGGAGGGGGGCGGGGGGGGGGGCGGAAAAACTGAGAATCCCTCCCTGTGCTCCTTGCTGCCAGGGAGGTCTGAGGGACTAGTTTCTACCTGGGATCCCAAGTCCAGTACAAAAGTGGCGGGGCCACAGCTCGGGATGAGGGAAGGGGGTCCTCGGCACACGCGCGTGGGGGTGCCAAACGAAGGGGGCTATTGTGCTCGCTGCGGGGGGCACCTCGCCTGGCTCCATCCCCAGCCCGACCCCGTGGGGACCCGGGTGCGGCGCGTGGTCCGGGGTGGTCCCGCTGCCCCGGGGGTCGCGGGAGGCTGGGTCCCGACACCCCCGCGAGCTCGCCGCCCGCGCTTTCTGCTCCAGGTGAGGGCGCAGCGCAGTGTCACTTTACCTCCTCGCAGAGGGTCGTCCTGAGAAGCCATGGGGCAGGGCGGGGCAGCGGGCCGGGCCGTGGGAGCAGGACAGCGCGGCCTCAGGAGCTGGGCTGGAGCGCGGGAGTGCGGGTGTCCTGCAGTGCGGACTGGGCTGCAGCAGAGCACAGCGGAGCTGCGCGCCCCTCCTCCGCCAGCTCCTCCACCTCCTCTCAGACTCTCCGCTGCGTCCTCCGCGAGCTCACTTCCGGATTCTGCAATTAGCAAAGCCCCTTCTCCGGACCGCCCACGCCCTCGCCCACCTCCCCCTCCGTCCTGAGGCGCGGGCCCGGGGCACGGGCACCGGGAAAGCCCGGGGGGCTTGCGAGGGTGGCCAGCGCCAGCGCTGAGCGGCCTCCTAGCCTGGCTCCCCGAGCGGGTGTCCACCTGCTGCCTGGCTGCAAAAAGATCATCAGCCCTAAACCCCGGCTGCACTCTCGGGTCACTTCGCTGGCTTCCTGATTGTGCCCAAAGCCGGGAACCAGCTTCCCCAGCTCAGGCCTGGGCTGAGATGCTTGCCCACGATCTGTTTAAGCAGTCTCCTCCTCTCCAGGCAGGGTCCGCCATTGCATGATGGCACCCACGAATCACTTAGACCTGGATGTTTTTTGGTTTTTTGTTTCTTTTTTGGTTATTGGTTATTACATGACCTCCATGGTAGGTGATCCACAAAGGGAGTGAAAAGAGGACGCCTGATGCATACGCATATGGCCATTCTAGAAAAAGAGCTAGGGGTTCTCTGGGAAGCGCGGCATTGGTCCTTGCACTATGGTTTTGCTGCATCAAATAGTTCCTTCTTCTTCAAATATAAATATATAAATATATTGATCAAGTCACTCGCATGTCTTAGGAGAATGTCTTACCTTTAGTAGCAAACTTGAAATCTTGGACATTGGTTTTGATTTTTGTTTTGGTTTGATTTGGTTCGGTTTTTGTAATTTTAAAAATCCCTCCAGCCCTTGGCTGTGTCTGACCTGAGTGCTTTTTGCTGTTTCTGCAACAAAACTGTCAGGGCAGCGAAAACTCTCATTGTTAACAGTGGCGCCCCCTTATGAACACTTTGTTAATAAAAAGCTTTTTTTTTTTTTTTTTTTTGGCTATTGTAAATGTGAAACAACAATGAGGTATTTCAAAGAGGTGAACCACAGGTAAATTTCTCTAAGTGTGGGTGAGGATTACTCAAAAAGAAACTTGACAAGGCTTTTAAAGATACCGACAATCATTATAACATAACGTGACTGATTGTTACCGTGCTCTTAACCTGGCAAACACTTGTTGGCTTCCAAGAAAGACGAACATAGTTGAGATGGTTCTAGCGGCCTTCTAGCACAGGGTCTCATGAGGCAGGGATTCTAGCCACTGGCTGTGCAAGGCATGAGGCCTGTTAGTGATTCTATTTTTTCTTCTGCAGAATGGGTCTTTCTGCATTCCAGGTCCTTTCTACCCCAATAAATAATGCGGCGATTCTCTCAGTGAGTTGTACTTTTGGTTTAAACAGCCAACTGTCTCTTAAAAAGGACTTTTGTTTAAAGTCCTTTCAAAAAAAAGTCCTTTCAAAAAAAACTTTTTTTTTAATTTTTATTTTTTAATCCCATATGTTTACTCTGATCCTGGAACTTTGTCACTTTGACCTTCTCTGCTGATTAAAATATTCTTCATCATCAGCACCTACTGCTCTCCTCTCCTGGTGGTCTCTCCGGAAGGGGTCTTCTCTAGCTCTTCTAGCAGAGGATGGGCACTTCCCCTCTACCCCTGTTGCCAGACCAACCTTACCTATCCTGCAGGGTCAGGTCGGCCTGGCCTTTTATCTGTTGTTCTCTTCTGAGTGGTTAGTTTTTCATAGATACCGTGCTTTGCTTTTGTCAGGATTTACCCTGGACTATCAAAACCCTTATCTTGTGCCAGTGAATCCTAAGAAACAGACCTGATGAGAGAACCAGGAACTCGAACAGATCATATTTATCCTGAATGTTCCGTCCAAAATGAAGAATACATTTCTGAGGAGCCTCAAGATGTCTTAGAAGGGAAGTTTCACCAACTCTGTCACGTAGGGGCATCAATTCTGATTCTGTGTCAATTTTCCTACTTTCCCAGCTAGTAATTCTCTTCCTCAGAAAGCCCACTCTCAACCGTTTCCTCTCTCAAAGGCAGTTGCTCTTCGAGTCTGCACATGGCACTTGGGGCCTGCTGGTCGTTGGCTACTGCCCTCTGTACCTTGGGTCTAACAGCTTCGGGGCATCAAGATGAAATCGTCTCTTGTTCTAAGACTTACTATCGTTTGGGGCACATGGTAAGCAATAATCACTTTTTTAGTTCATCCAAGTGTTCGACATTTCTTAATTATTCTAGTACCACAGTTTACTTGTTCTAAGATTTGTCCTCCCCCCCCCCATTCTAATAACTCTTGCACTTGATGACATATCCTAGTTTAACTGACAGCATTTCTCTTTCTTAGTCGAACATAAACTATAGTGCATCTTACCCTTGATGAAAGCTAGGTTGCAATTAAATACTCTATTATGGTTACGATTCTGATATTTGAAATCCTCCGGTAGCTCCCTGTGCCCCCACAGTGTAGTACCTCACCTTCTCGGCATAGTATACAAACCAGCTCACCCCCAGTGTTAACCCCGGGGCTCAGCCTCCATCCCCAGGTGATGCTGCCAGATCAGCTGCCCGTTGTCCTGAACTTGCTGTAGATTCCCGAATGCACTGTGCTGGCCCCTGGCACTTTGAAAGTGACACACTCATCCCCATTCTTCGCTTTGCCCTTGTCTATCACCTCCCCTCAAAATCTGTTCCTAAGTGCCTTTTCCCAGCTCCAACCTACCCTTGGCAGTCTTTTATCTCCCTGTGGTAAAACCTGTCACACTGCACCATGGACAGGCCCGTTGTCCCCCTGAGAAGAGAAAAGGGACAGTGAGGGCCCCCCAGCATTTGCAGCTCTAGTGCAGAGCCCCATGCCTGGCTTGCAGGAAATGCCAGATCATGAAGACAAACGGAGATCATCCTCTGGCTAAAACCAGCTCTTCTTTGCCTACCGCAGGATCTGGATCAATACTGAGCAGCCCGTTATTATTGCTGTTTTTCTAGGGATTTTTTACCCATATATTTCCCAGGTCTTGACTCTTTTTGTAGCACTTTAATTCAGGCTTCAACCACTTCCTAGTCAGATCAGGTGAAATCATTTTCCTTCCCATAGCCTCGGTGTATTTCACACCTAGCAAATCTTTTTTGAAAGATCTTATTTACACATTGGACAGATCAAAAGTAGGTAGAGAGGCAGGCAGAGAGAGGGGTGGGGGAGCAGGCTCCCCGCTGAGCAGAGAGCCCGATGTGGGGCTCCATCCCAGGACCCTGAAATCATGACCTGAGCCGAAGGCAGAGGCCTAAACCACTGAGCCACCCACGAGCCCCCATATCTCGTAATTTTTAATCAACGTGCAAAAAGTATTGTACATATTGATGAAGTTCAAACAAATTCTGTGAAACCGTAGATGGACTTAAAGATACTATTATGTATCAAATATTGTAAAAATTAAGCAAGGAAATAGCACACATAAAATAACCAAAGCATACAAACTTGGGTAGATACAATAGGTGTGATCATGTTCTACTTCATAAAGAGATGAGTTAATAGATAAATAGAAGTAACTAGACTTTTTAGACGTTAATAAAACTTTGCCTGTCATTTCTTAGCTATATAAAATAGATGGTTTTCTAACAAAAACGCTTATCTTAAAAATATTTAAAAATAAATTTCAGGCTACTCATAAGGTTCTATTTACTTTTCCACTGAAGGAAAAGCTGGTTGTTGTAGTTGTAGTTGTTTGTTTGTTTTAGTCTCCTCCTAGTTTTTATTATTATAATGTGGAAGGAGGAATGTTAAATTGAAAAGTGAATTATTTTATAGACAAAATTCATTACTTGATTCACTTCCTGGTACAGCAGATGGAACTCCTGAAAACATGCCCTTTTGCCTTACAGAAGAGTAACAGTTATGCTTACTTCTGAAACATGCTTGGTGGTGGCCCTCAATAGTGACACCATACTAAACATTTTGAATATTTGCAATTAATTTTTATAGTCATAGGGCTCCAAAAGGCGCTGCTAGTCTCTTAGTAGGTATTTCAATAAAGCTAAAAGTTGCCTGACTGTTTAAAAATATTAACAAGGCACAAAACATGGCAGAAGTATTGTCCTCAGATATTATTTTTTTCCATATGCTCCTGATTCCAGACATGACAAGTTATTTTTTAAAATTTTTTTATAAAAGATTTTATTTATTTCTTTGACAGAGATCACAAGTAGGCAGGGTCAGGCAGAGTGAGAGGGGGGAAGCAGGCTCCCTGCTGAGCTGAGAGCCCGATGTGGGACCCGATCCAAGGATTCTGGGATCATGACCTGAGCCGAAGGCAGAGGCTTTAACCCACTGAGCCACCCAGGTGCCCCCATGACAAGTTATTTTTTTTTTAAAGATTTTATTTATGTATTTGACAGAGAGAGAGATTACAAGTAGGCAGAGAGGCAGGCAAAGAGAGAGAGGAGGTAGCAGGCTCCCCGTTGAGCAGAGAGCCCAATGTGGGGCTCCATCCCTGGACCCTGAGATCATGACCTGAGCTGAAGGCAGCGGCTTAACCCACAAGCCACCCAGGAACCCGACAAGTTATTTTTGATAGATATATATATATACAATGTATTTTCCAGTTATAAGAAAAATGGTTCTGCTCTTTTTAACCTTTTTTAAAAATTACATAATTTTTTTAAATTTAAATTTTATTTTTTAATGTTTTACCTTTCTTTTCTTTTTTTTAAAAAGATTTTATTTATTTATTTGACAGACAGAGATCACAAGTAGGCAGAGAGACAGGCAGAGAGAGAGAGAGAGAGAAGCAGGCTTCCTGCGGAGCAGAGAGCCCGATGCAGGGCTCAATTCCAGGACCCTGAGATCATGACCCGAGCCGAAGGCAGCAGCCCAAACCACTGAGCCACCCAGGCACCCCAATGTTTTACTTTTCAATATACTACTTAGAATATAAACCCTATTCCATTTTGTAAGAAGGTTACCATTTAAAAAATGTTAATTTTCTCATTGTGTCTTCCCCTCTCATTGCTTTATTTTGAATAAAACATTTCACAATAAACATAACTGATGCTTTCCTTTTGATGGTCCCTCTGTTTGTCATTTTGTATATGAGCCATGACAATTAGTTTTACAACATTTATTCATGTTTGTTGATATGTTTTATCATAACGAATTTTCCCTCCCTTATCTAGATTCCCCAGCTTTCAGACAGGTGGACACTTAATAAACCATACCCAAGGGATGTATCAAGTACTTCGTAGACATCTCTCAGATCCTTGAGGTCTCATTTTGCCTAGGGATTTGCAATAGGTTCTGCCAGAGGCACCACTGTGACAACTGATGTCCATGGTCTATCTCCTGCTAAGCTCAAGAGGTCACTGGTTTCCAAGTTTATCTATACAATTAATGCACTCCATCAAGTTCTTTTTTTTTTTTTTATATTAACAAACTTATTTTAAAGTTTATATGGAGAGGCAAAGACTCACAATAGTCAACATAGTGTTGAAGGAGAACAAAGCCTGAGGACTGACTTCAAAGTTTACCATAACGATGGGGCGCCTGGTTGGCTCAGTGGGTTAAGCTTCTGCCTTTGGCTCAGGTCATGATCCCAGGGGCCTGGGGTCGAGTCCCGTATTGGGCTCTCTGCTCAGCAGGGAGCCTGCTTCTCCTCATTTCTCTCTCTGTCTGTCTCTCTGCCTATTTGAGATCTCTCTCTCTGTCAAATAAATAAATAAACCTTTAAAAAAAGTATACCATAACGATAATTGGAAGCAAGATATTGTAATACCACAGAAAGACTAGATTAAAGGAACAGAATATATATTATCAATTATATTTTATATTTCATATAAAAGCAAAAGCAATACAAGAGAGCAAAATACAATCTTTTAAACAAATGGTTCTGGAGTAATGGTGAAGCTAAATGTAAAAATATGGGGTTCTGATAGAGGTAAAGAAGACTACTATATGATCCAAAGGGGCACGTGCACCAAATGTTTATAGCAGCAATATCCACAATAGCCAAACTATGGAAAGAACCTAGATGCCCATCAACAAATGAATGGGATATATTTCAAATTCAAGTCAGAGATGAAAGAAACATCTGGACTCGGTCCTCAGGTACAGGCAGTATTCTGAACTGAGGCTAGAACCAGAGACCATTCTAATGAAAGGCCTCCACAGGTGGGCTCCGACTCAGTTTCCTGTATGTATATTCATTCATGAAATCGCTCTGCAGGTCAACATGCAGAACAAAACCATTTAATAAAAGTGACAATGAGGAGAGGAAAGGGAGGCCAGAAGGCTTGTGAATGTGGAGAGAGGAAGAGCCAGGGGAGGAGGGGGGAGGGGGGGCGGAAAAACTGAGAATCCCTCCCTGTGCTCCTTGCTGCCAGGGAGGTCTGAGGGACTAGTTTCTACCTGGGATCCCAAGTCCAGTACAAAAGTGGCGGGGCCACAGCTCGGGATGAGGGAAGGGGGTCCTCGGCACACGCGCGTGGGGGTGCCAAACGAAGGGGGCTATTGTGCTCGCTGCGGGGGGCACCTCGCCTGGCTCCATCCCCAGCCCGACCCCGTGGGGACCCGGGTGCGGCGCGTGGTCCGGGGTGGTCCCGCTGCCCCGGGGGTCGCGGGAGGCTGGGTCCCGACACCCCCGCGAGCTCGCCGCCCGCGCTTTCTGCTCCAGGTGAGGGCGCAGCGCAGTGTCACTTTACCTCCTCGCAGAGGGTCGTCCTGAGAAGCCATGGGGCAGGGCGAGGCAGCGGGCCGGGCCGTGGGAGCAGGACAGCGCGGCCTCAGGAGCTGGGCTGGAGCGCGGGAGTGCGGGTGTCCTGCAGTGCGGACTGGGCTGCAGCAGAGCACAGCGGAGCTGCGCGCCCCTCCTCCGCCAGCTCCTCCACCTCCTCTCAGACTCTCCGCTGCGTCCTCCGCGAGCTCACTTCCGGATTCTGCAATTAGCAAAGCCCCTTCTCCGGACCGCCCACGCCCTCGCCCACCTCCCCCTCCGTCCTGAGGCGCGGGCCCGGGGCACGGGCACCGGGAAAGCCCGGGGGGCTTGCGAGGGTGGCCAGCGCCAGCGCTGAGCGGCCTCCTAGCCTGGCTCCCCGAGCGGGTGTCCACCTGCTGCCTGGCTGCAAAAAGATCATCAGCCCTAAACCCCGGCTGCACTCTCGGGTCACTTCGCTGGCTTCCTGATTGTGCCCAAAGCCGGGAACCAGCTTCCCCAGCTCAGGCCTGGGCTGAGATGCTTGCCCACGATCTGTTTAAGCAGTCTCCTCCTCTCCAGGCAGGGTCCGCCATTGCATGATGGCACCCACGAATCACTTAGACCTGGATGTTTTTTGGTTTTTTGTTTCTTTTTTGGTTATTGGTTATTACATGACCTCCATGGTAGGTGATCCACAAAGGGAGTGAAAAGAGGACGCCTGATGCATACGCATATGGCCATTCTAGAAAAAGAGCTAGGGGTTCTCTGGGAAGCGCGGCATTGGTCCTTGCACTATGGTTTTGCTGCATCAAATAGTTCCTTCTTCTTCAAATATAAATATATAAATATATTGATCAAGTCACTCGCATGTCTTAGGAGAATGTCTTACCTTTAGTAGCAAACTTGAAATCTTGGACATTGGTTTTGATTTTTGTTTTGGTTTGATTCGGTTCGGTTTTTGTAATTTTAAAAATCCCTCCAGCCCTTGGCTGTGTCTGACCTGAGTGCTTTTTGCTGTTTCTGCAACAAAACTGTCAGGGCAGCGAAAACTCTCATTGTTAACAGTGGCGCCCCCTTATGAACACTTTGTTAATAAAAAGCTTTTTTTTTTTTTTTTTTTTGGCTATTGTAAATGTGAAACAACAATGAGGTATTTCAAAGAGGTGAACCACAGGTAAATTTCTCTAAGTGTGGGTGAGGATTACTCAAAAAGAAACTTGACAAGGCTTTTAAAGATACCGACAATCATTATAACATAACGTGACTGATTGTTACCGTGCTCTTAACCTGGCAAACACTTGTTGGCTTCCAAGAAAGACGAACATAGTTGAGATGGTTCTAGCGGCCTTCTAGCACAGGGTCTCATGAGGCAGGGATTCTAGCCACTGGCTGTGCAAGGCATGAGGCCTGTTAGTGATTCTATTTTTTCTTCTGCAGAATGGGTCTTTCTGCATTCCAGGTCCTTTCTACCCCAATAAATAATGCGGCGATTCTCTCAGTGAGTTGTACTTTTGGTTTAAACAGCCAACTGTCTCTTAAAAAGGACTTTTGTTTAAAGTCCTTTCAAAAAAAAGTCCTTTCAAAAAAAACTTTTTTTTTAATTTTTATTTTTTAATCCCATATGTTTACTCTGATCCTGGAACTTTGTCATTTTGACCTTCTCTGCTGATTAAAATATTCTTCATCATCAGCACCTACTGCTCTCCTCTCCTGGTGGTCTCTCCGGAAGGGGTCTTCTCTAGCTCTTCTAGCAGAGGATGGGCACTTCCCCTCTACCCCTGTTGCCAGACCAACCTTACCTATCCTGCAGGGTCAGGTCGGCCTGGCCTTTTATCTGTTGTTCTCTTCTGAGTGGTTAGTTTTTCATAGATACCGTGCTTTGCTTTTGTCAGGATTTACCCTGGACTATCAAAACCCTTATCTTGTG
The DNA here is from genome assembly GCF_964662115.1 of Mustela nivalis. NCBI lineage: Eukaryota > Metazoa > Chordata > Mammalia > Carnivora > Mustelidae > Mustela > Mustela nivalis. Next base: position 174,647 of record NW_028135808.1, read on the forward strand.
CCAGTGAATCCTAAGAAACAGACCTGATGAGAGAACCAGGAACTCGAACAGATCATATTTATCCTGAATGTTCCATCCAAAATGAAGAATACATTTCTGAGGAGCCTCAAGATGTCTTAGAAGGGAAGTTTCACCAACTCTGTCACGTAGGGGCATCAATTCTGATTCTGTGTCAATTTTCCTACTTTCCCAGCTAGTAATTCTCTTCCTCAGAAAGCCCACTCTCAACCGTTTCCTCTCTCAAAGGCAGTTGCTCTTCGAGTCTGCACATGGCACTTGGGGCCTGCTGGTCGTTGGCTACTGCCCTCTGTACCTTGGGTCTAACAGCTTCGGGGCATCAAGATGAAATCGTCTCTTGTTCTAAGACTTAATATCGTTTGGGGCACATGGTAAGCAATCATCACTTTTTTAGTTGATCCAAGTGTTCGACCTTTCTTAATTATTCTAGTACCACAGTTTACTTGTTCTAAGATTTGTCCTCCCCCGCCCATTCTAATAACTCTTGCACTTGATGACATATCCTAGTTTAACTGACAGCATTTCTCTTTCTTAGTCGAACATAAACTATAGTGCATCTTACCCTTGATGAAAGCTAGGTTGCAATTAAATACTCTATTATGGTTACGATTCTGATATTTGAAATCCTCCGGTAGCTCCCTGTGCCCCCACAGTGTAGTACCTCACCTTCTCGGCATAGTATACAAACCAGCTCACCCCCAGTGTTAACCCCGGGGCTCAGCCTCCATCCCCAGGTGATGCTGCCAGATCAGCTGCCCGTTGTCCTGAACTTGCTGTAGATTCCCGAATGCACTGTGCTGCCCCCTGGCACTTTGAAAGTGACACACTCATCCCCATTCTTCGCTTTGCCCTTGTCTATCACCTCCCCTCAAAATCTGTTCCTAAGTGCCTTTTCCCAGCTCCAACCTACCCTTGGCAGTCTTTTATCTCCCTGTGGTAAAACCTGTCACACTGCACCATGGACATGCCCGTTGTCCCCCTGAGAAGAGAAAAGGGACAGTGAGGGCCCCCCAGCATTTGCAGCTCTAGTGCAGAGCCCCATGCCTGGCTTGCAGGAAATGCCAGATCATGAAGACAAACGGAGATCATCCTCTGGCTAAAACCAGCTCTTCTTTGCCTACCGCAGGATCTGGATCAATACTGAGCAGCCCGTTATTATTGCTGTTTTTCTAGGGATTTTTTACCCATATATTTCCCAGGTCTTGACTCTTTTTGTAGCACTTTAATTCAGGCTTCAACCACTTCCTAGTCAGATCAGGTGAAATCATTTTCCTTCCCATAGCCTCGGTGTATTTCACACCTAGCAAATCTTTTTTGAAAGATCTTATTTACCCATTGGACAGATCAAAAGTAGGTAGAGAGGCAGGCAGAGAGAGGGGTGGGGGAGCAGGCTCCCCGCTGAGCAGAGAGCCCGATGTGGGGCTCCATCCCAGGACCCTGAAATCATGACCTGAGCCGAAGGCAGAGGCCTAAACCACTGAGCCACCCAGGAGCCCCCATATCTCGTAATTTTTAATCAACGTGCAAAAAGTATTGTACATATTGATGAAGTTCAAACAAATTCTGTGAAACCGTAGATGGACTTAAAGATACTATTATGTATCAAATATTGTAAAAATTAAGCAAGGAAATAGCACACATAAAATAACCAAAGCATACAAACTTGGGTAGATACAATAGGTGTGATCATGTTCTACTTCATAAAGAGATGAGTTAATAGATAAATAGAAGTAACTAGACTTTTTAGACGTTAATAAAACTTTGCCTGTTATTTCTTAGCTATATAAAATGTATGGTTTTCTAACAAAAACGCTTATCTTAAAAATATTTAAAAATAAATTTCAGGCTACTCATAAGGTTCTATTTACTTTTCCACTGAAGGAAAAGCTGGTTGTTGTAGTTGTAGTTGTTTGTTTGTTTTAGTCTCCTCCTAGTTTTTATTATTATAATGTGGAAGGAGGAATGTTAAATTGAAAAGTGAATTATTTTATAGACAAAATTCATTACTTGATTCACTTCCTGGTACAGCAGATGGAACTCCTGAAAACATGCCCTTTTGCCTTACAGAAGAGTAACAGTTATGCTTACTTCTGAAACATGCTTGGTGGTGGCCCTAAATAGTGACACCATACTAAACATTTTGAATATTTGCAATTAATTTTTATAGTCATAGGGCTCCAAAAGGCGCTGCTAGTCTCTTAGTAGGTATTTCAATAAAGCTAAAAGTTGCCTGACTGTTTAAAAATATTAACAAGGCACAAAACATGGCAGAAGTATTGTCCTCAGATATTATTTTTTTTCCATATGCTCCTGATTCCAGACATGACAAGTTATTTTTTAAAATTTTTTTATAAAAGATTTTATTTATTTCTTTGACAGAGATCACAAGTAGGCAGGGTCAGGCAGAGTGAGAGGGGGGAAGCAGGCTCCCTGCTGAGCTGAGAGCCCGATGTGGGACTCGATCCAAGGATTCTGGGATCATGACCTGAGCCGAAGGCAGAGGCTTTAACCCACTGAGCCACCCAGGTGCCCCCATGACAAGTTATTTTTTTTTAAAGATTTTATTTATTTATTTGACAGAGAGAGAGATTACAAGTAGGCAGAGAGGCAGGCAAAGAGAGAGAGGAGGTAGCAGGCTCCCCGTTGAGCAGAGAGCCCAATGTGGGGCTCCATCCCTGGACCCTGAGATCATGACCTGAGCTGAAGGCAGCGGCTTAACCCACAAGCCACCCAGGAACCCGACAAGTTATTTTTGATAGATATATATATATACAATGTATTTTCCAGTTATAAGAAAAATGGTTCTGCTCTTTTTAACCTTTTTTAAAAATTACATAATTTTTTTAAATTTAAATTTTATTTTTTAATGTTTTACCTTTCTTTTCTTTTTTTTAAAAAGATTTTATTTATTTATTTGACAGACAGAGATCACAAGTAGGCAGAGAGACAGGCAGAGAGAGAGAGAGAGAGAGAGAAGCAGGCTTCCTGCGGAGCAGAGAGCCCGATGCAGGGCTCAATTCCAGGACCCTGAGATCATGACCCGAGCCGAAGGCAGCAGCCCAAACCACTGAGCCACCCAGGCACCCCAATGTTTTACTTTTCAATATACTACTTAGAATATAAACCCTATTCCATTTTGTAAGAAGGTTACCATTTAAAAAATGTTAATTTTCTCATTGTGTCTTCCCCTCTCATTGCTTTATTTTGAATAAAACATTTCACAATAAACATAACTGATGCTTTCCTTTTGATGGTCCCTCTGTTGGTCATATTGTATATGAGCCATGACAATTAGTTTTACAACATTTATTCATGTTTGTTGATATGTTTTATCATAACGAATTTTCCCTCCCTTATCTAGATTCCCCAGCTTTCAGACAGGTGGACACTTAATAAACCATACCCAAGGGATGTATCAAGTACTTCTTAGACATCTCTCAGATCCTTGAGGTCTCATTTTGCCTAGGGATTTGCAATAGGTTCTGCCAGAGGCACCACTGTGACAACTGATGTCCATGGTCTATCTCCTGCTAAGCTCAAGAGGTCACTGGTTTCCAAGTTTATCTATACAATTAATGCACTCCATCAAGTTCTTTTTATTTTTTTTATATTAACAAACTTATTTTAAAGTTTATATGGAGAGGCAAAGACTCACAATAGTCAACATAGTGTTGAAGGAGAACAAAGCCTGAGGACTGACTTCAAAGTTTACCATAACGATGGGGCGCCTGGTTGGCTCAGTGGGTTAAGCTTCTGCCTTTGGCTCAGGTCATGATCCCAGGGGCCTGGGGTCGAGTCCCGTATTGGGCTCTCTGCTCAGCAGGGAGCCTGCTTCTCCTCATTTCTCTCTCTGTCTGTCTCTCTGCCTATTTGAGATCTCTCTCTCTGTCAAATAAATAAATAAACCTTTAAAAAAAGTATACCATAACGATAATTGGAAGCAAGATATTGTAATACCACAGAAAGACTAGATTAAAGGAACAGAATATATATTATCAATTATATTTTATATTTAATATAAAAGCAAAAGCAATACAAGAGAGCAAAATACAATCTTTTAAACAAATGGTTCTGGAGTAATGGTGAAGCTAAATGTAAAAATATGGGGTTCTGATAGAGGTAAAGAAGACTACTATATGATCCAAAGGGGCACGTGCACCAAATGTTTATAGCAGCAATATCCACAATAGCCAAACTATGGAAAGAACCTAGATGCCCATCAACAAATGAATGGTATATATTTCAAATTCAAGTCAGAGATGAAAGAAACATCTGGACTCGGTCCTCAGGTACAGGCAGTATTCTGAACTGAGGCTAGAACCAGAGACCATTCTAATGAAAGGCCTCCACAGCTGGGCTCCGACTCAGTTTCCTGTATGTATATTCATTCATGAAATCGCTCTGCAGGTCAACATGCAGAACAAAACCATTTAATAAAAGTGACAATGAGGAGAGGAAAGGGAGGCCAGAAGGCTTGTGAATGTGGAGAGAGGAAGAGCCAGGGGAGGAGGGGGGCGGGGGGGGCGGAAAAACTGAGAATCCCTCCCTGTGCTCCTTGCTGCCAGGGAGGTCTGAGGGACTAGTTTCTACCTGGGATCCCAAGTCCAGTACAAAAGTGGCGGGGCCACAGCTCGGGATGAGGGAAGGGGGTCCTCGGCACACGCGCGTGGGGGTGCCAAACGAAGGGGGCTATTGTGCTCGCTGCGGGGGGCACCTCGCCTGGCTCCATCCCCAGCCCGACCCCGTGGGGACCCGGGTGCGGCGCGTGGTCCGGGGTGGTCCCGCTGCCCCGGGGGTCGCGGGAGGCTGGGTCCCGACACCCCCGCGAGCTCGCCGCCCGCGCTTTCTGCTCCAGGTGAGGGCGCAGCGCAGTGTCACTTTACCTCCTCGCAGAGGGTCGTCCTGAGAAGCCATGGGGCAGGGCGGGGCAGCGGGCCGGGCCGTGGGAGCAGGACAGCGCGGCCTCAGGAGCTGGGCTGGAGCGCGGGAGTGCGGGTGTCCTGCAGTGCGGACTGGGCTGCAGCAGAGCACAGCGGAGCTGCGCGCCCCTCCTCCGCCAGCTCCTCCACCTCCTCTCAGACTCTCCGCTGCGTCCTCCGCGAGCTCACTTCCGGATTCTGCAATTAGCAAAGCCCCTTCTCCGGACCGCCCACGCCCTCGCCCACCTCCCCCTCCGTCCTGAGGCGCGGGCCCGGGGCACGGGCACCGGGAAAGCCCGGGGGGCTTGCGAGGGTGGCCAGCGCCAGCGCTGAGCGGCCTCCTAGCCTGGCTCCCCGAGCGGGTGTCCACCTGCTGCCTGGCTGCAAAAAGATCATCAGCCCTAAACCCCGGCTGCACTCTCGGGTCACTTCGCTGGCTTCCTGATTGTGCCCAAAGCCGGGAACCAGCTTCCCCAGCTCAGGCCTGGGCTGAGATGCTTGCCCACGATCTGTTTAAGCAGTCTCCTCCTCTCCAGGCAGGGTCCGCCATTGCATGATGGCACCCACGAATCACTTAGACCTGGATGTTTTTTGGTTTTTTGTTTCTTTTTTGGTTATTGGTTATTACATGACCTCCATGGTAGGTGATCCACAAAGGGAGTGAAAAGAGGACGCCTGATGCATACGCATATGGCCATTCTAGAAAAAGAGCTAGGGGTTCTCTGGGAAGCGCGTCATTGGTCCTTGCACTATGGTTTTGCTGCATCAAATAGTTCCTTCTTCTTCAAATATAAATATATAAATATATTGATCAAGTCACTCGCATGTCTTAGGAGAATGTCTTACCTTTAGTAGCAAACTTGAAATCTTGGACATTGGTTTTGATTTTTGTTTTGGTTTGATTTGGTTCGGTTTTTGTAATTTTAAAAATCCCTCCAGCCCTTGGCTGTGTCTGACCTGAGTGCTTTTTGCTGTTTCTGCAACAAAACTGTCAGGGCAGCGAAAACTCTCATTGTTAACAGTGGCGCCCCCTTCTGAACACTTTGTTAATAAGCTTTTTTTTTTTTTTTTTTTGGCTATTGTAAATGTGAAACAACAATGAGGTATTTCAAAGAGGTGAACCACAGGTAAATTTCTCTAAGTGTGGGTGAGGATTACTCAAAAAGAAACTTGACAAGGCTTTTAAAGATACCGACAATCATTATAACATAACGTGACTGATTGTTACCGTGCTCTTAACCTGGCAAACACTTGTTGGCTTCCAAGAAAGACGAACATAGTTGAGATGGTTCTAGCGGCCTTCTAGCACAGGGTCTCATGAGGCAGGGATTCTAGCCACTGGCTGTGCAAGGCATGAGGCCTGTTAGTGATTCTATTTTTTCTTCTGCAGAATGGGTCTTTCTGCATTCCAGGTCCTTTCTACCCCAATAAATAATGCGGCGATTCTCTCAGTGAGTTGTACTTTTGGTTTAAACAGCCAACTGTCTCTTAAAAAGGACTTTTGTTTAAAGTCCTTTCAAAAAAAAGTCCTTTCAAAAAAAACTTTTTTTTTAATTTTTATTTTTTAATCCCATATGTTTACTCTGATCCTGGAACTTTGTCACTTTGACCTTCTCTGCTGATTAAAATATTCTTCATCATCAGCACCTACTGCTCTCCTCTCCTGGTGGTCTCTCCGGAAGGGGTCTTCTCTAGCTCTTCTAGCAGAGGATGGGCACTTCCCCTCTACCCCTGTTGCCAGACCAACCTTACCTATCCTGCAGGGTCAGGTCGGCCTGGCCTTTTATCTGTTGTTCTCTTCTGAGTGGTTAGTTTTTCATAGATACCGTGCTTTGCTTTTGTCAGGATTTACCCTGGACTATCAAAACCCTTATCTTGTGCCAGTGAATCCTAAGAAACAGACCTGATGAGAGAACCAGGAACTCGAACAGATCATATTTATCCTGAATGTTCCGTCCAAAATGAAGAATACATTTCTGAGGAGCCTCAAGATGTCTTAGAAGGGAAGTTTCACCAACTCTGTCACGTAGGGGCATCAATTCTGATTCTGTGTCAATTTTCCTACTTTCCCAGCTAGTAATTCTCTTCCTCAGAAAGCCCACTCTCAACCGTTTCCTCTCTCAAAGGCAGTTGCTCTTCGAGTCTGCACATGGCACTTGGGGCCTGCTGGTCGTTGGCTACTGCCCTCTGTACCTTGGGTCTAACAGCTTCGGGGCATCAAGATGAAATCGTCTCTTGTTCTAAGACTTACTATAGTTTGGGGCACATGGTAAGCAATAATCACTTTTTTAGTTGATCCAAGTGTTCGACCTTTCTTAATTATTCTAGTACCACAGTTTACTTGTTCTAAGATTTGTCCTCCCCCCCCCCATTCTAATAACTCTTGCACTTGATGACATATCCTAGTTTAACTGACAGCATTTCTCTTTCTTAGTCGAACATAAACTATAGTGCATCTTACCCTTGATGAAAGCTAGGTTGCAATTAAATACTCTATTATGGTTACGATTCTGATATTTGAAATCCTCCGGTAGCTCCCTGTGCCCCCACAGTGTAGTACCTCACCTTCTCGGCATAGTATACAAACCAGCTCACCCCCAGTGTTAACCCCGGGGCTCAGCCTCCATCCCCAGGTGATGCTGCCAGATCAGCTGCCCGTTGTCCTGAACTTGCTGTAGATTCCCGAATGCACTGTGCTGCCCCCTGGCACTTTGAAAGTGACACACTCATCCCCATTCTTCGCTTTGCCCTTGTCTATCACCTCCCCTCAAAATCTGTTCCTAAGTGCCTTTTCCCAGCTCCAACCTACCCTTGGCAGTCTTTTATCTCCCTGTGGTAAAACCTGTCACACTGCACCATGGACAGGCCCGTTGTCCCCCTGAGAAGAGAAAAGGGACAGTGAGGGCCCCCCAGCATTTGCAGCTCTAGTGCAGAGCCCCATGCCTGGCTTGCAGGAAATGCCAGATCATGAAGACAAACGGAGATCATCCTCTGGCTAAAACCAGCTCTTCTTTGCCTACCGCAGGATCTGGATCAATACTGAGCAGCCCGTTATTATTGCTGTTTTTCTAGGGATTTTTTACCCATATATTTCCCAGGTCTTGACTCTTTTTGTAGCACTTTAATTCAGGCTTCAACCACTTCCTAGTCAGATCAGGTGAAATCATTTTCCTTCCCATAGCCTCGGTGTATTTCACACCTAGCAAATCTTTTTTGAAAGATCTTATTTACCCATTGGACAGATCAAAAGTAGGTAGAGAGGCAGGCAGAGAGAGGGGTGGGGGAGCAGGCTCCCCGCTGAGCAGAGAGCCCGATGTGGGGCTCCATCCCAGGACCCTGAAATCATGACCTGAGCCGAAGGCAGAGGCCTAAACCACTGAGCCACCCAGGAGCCCCCATATCTCGTAATTTTTAATCAACGTGCAAAAAGTATTGTACATATTGATGAAGTTCAAACAAATTCTGTGAAACCGTAGATGGACTTAAAGATACTATTATGTATCAAATATTGTAAAAATTAAGCAAGGAAATAGCACACATAAAATAACCAAAGCATACAAACTTGGGTAGATACAATAGGTGTGATCATGTTCTACTTCATAAAGAGATGAGTTAATAGATAAATAGAAGTAACTAGACTTTTTAGACGTTAATAAAACTTTGCCTGTTATTTCTTAGCTATATAAAATGTATGGTTTTCTAACAAAAACGCTTATCTTAAAAATATTTAAAAATAAATTTCAGGCTACTCATAAGGTTCTATTTACTTTTCCACTGAAGGAAAAGCTGGTTGTTGTAGTTGTAGTTGTTTGTTTGTTTTAGTCTCCTCCTAGTTTTTATTATTATAATGTGGAAGGAGGAATGTTAAATTGAAAAGTGAATTATTTTATAGACAAAATTCATTACTTGATTCACTTCCTGGTACAGCAGATGGAACTCCTGAAAACATGCCCTTTTGCCTTACAGAAGAGTAACAGTTATGCTTACTTCTGAAACATGCTTGGTGGTGGCCCTAAATAGTGACACCATACTAAACATTTTGAATATTTGCAATTAATTTTTATAGTCATAGGGCTCCAAAAGGCGCTGCTAGTCTCTTAGTAGGTATTTCAATAAAGCTAAAAGTTGCCTGACTGTTTAAAAATATTAACAAGGCACAAAACATGGCAGAAGTATTGTCCTCAGATATTATTTTTTTTCCATATGCTCCTGATTCCAGACATGACAAGTTATTTTTTAAAATTTTTTTATAAAAGATTTTATTTATTTCTTTGACAGAGATCACAAGTAGGCAGGGTCAGGCAGAGTGAGAGGGGGGAAGCAGGCTCCCTGCTGAGCTGAGAGCCCGATGTGGGACTCGATCCAAGGATTCTGGGATCATGACCTGAGCCGAAGGCAGAGGCTTTAACCCACTGAGCCACCCAGGTGCCCCCATGACAAGTTATTTTTTTTTAAAGATTTTATTTATGTATTTGACAGAGAGAGAGATTACAAGTAGGCAGAGAGGCAGGCAAAGAGAGAGAGGAGGTAGCAGGCTCCCCGTTGAGCAGAGAGCCCAATGTGGGGCTCCATCCCTGGACCCTGAGATCATGACCTGAGCTGAAGGCAGCGGCTTAACCCACAAGCCACCCAGGAACCCGACAAGTTATTTTTGATAGATATATATATATACAATGTATTTTCCAGTTATAAGAAAAATGGTTCTGCTCTTTTTAACCTTTTTTAAAAATTACATAATTTTTTTAAATTTAAATTTTATTTTTTAATGTTTTACCTTTCTTTTCTTTTTTTTAAAAAGATTTTATTTATTTATTTGACAGACAGAGATCACAAGTAGGCAGAGAGACAGGCAGAGAGAGAGAGAGAGAGAGAGAAGCAGGCTTCCTGCGGAGCAGAGAGCCCGATGCAGGGCTCAATTCCAGGACCCTGAGATCATGACCCGAGCCGAAGGCAGCAGCCCAAACCACTGAGCCACCCAGGCACCCCAATGTTTTACTTTTCAATATACTACTTAGAATATAAACCCTATTCCATTTTGTAAGAAGGTTACCATTTAAAAAATGTTAATTTTCTCATTGTGTCTTCCCCTCTCATTGCTTTATTTTGAATAAAACATTTCACAATAAACATAACTGATGCTTTCCTTTTGATGGTCCCTCTGTTGGTCATATTGTATATGAGCCATGACAATTAGTTTTACAACATTTATTCATGTTTGTTGATATGTTTTATCATAACTAATTTTCCCTCCCTTATCTAGATTCCCCAGCTTTCAGACAGGTGGACACTTAATAAACCATACCCAAGGGATGTATCAAGTACTTCTTAGACATCTCTCAGATCCTTGAGGTCTCATTTTGCCTAGGGATTTGCAATAGGTTCTGCCAGAGGCACCACTGTGACAACTGATGTCCATGGTCTATCTCCTGCTAAGCTCAAGAGGTCACTGGTTTCCAAGTTTATCTATACAATTAATGCACTCCATCAAGTTCTTTTTATTTTTTTTATATTAACAAACTTATTTTAAAGTTTATATGGAGAGGCAAAGACTCACAATAGTCAACATAGTGTTGAAGGAGAACAAAGCCTGAGGACTGACTTCAAAGTTTACCATAACGATGGGGCGCCTGGTTGGCTCAGTGGGTTAAGCTTCTGCCTTTGGCTCAGGTCATGATCCCAGGGGCCTGGGGTCGAGTCCCGTATTGGGCTCTCTGCTCAGCAGGGAGCCTGCTTCTCCTCATTTCTCTCTCTGTCTGTCTCTCTGCCTATTTGAGATCTCTCTCTCTGTCAAATAAATAAATAAACCTTTAAAAAAAGTATACCATAACGATAATTGGAAGCAAGATATTGTAATACCACAGAAAGACTAGATTAAAGGAACAGAATATATATTATCAATTATATTTTATATTTCATATAAAAGCAAAAGCAATACAAGAGAGCAAAATACAATCTTTTAAACAAATGGTTCTGGAGTAATGGTGAAGCTAAATGTAAAAATATGGGGTTCTGATAGAGGTAAAGAAGACTACTATATGATCCAAAGGGGCACGTGCACCAAATGTTTATAGCAGCAATATCCACAATAGCCAAACTATGGAAAGAACCTAGATGCCCATCAACAAATGAATGGGATATATTTCAAATTCAAGTCAGAGATGAAAGAAACATCTGGACTCGGTCCTCAGGTACAGGCAGTATTCTGAACTGAGGCTAGAACCAGAGACCATTCTAATGAAAGGCCTCCACAGGTGGGCTCCGACTCAGTTTCCTGTATGTATATTCATTCATGAAATCGCTCTGCAGGTCAACATGCAGAACAAAACCATTTAATAAAAGTGACAATGAGGAGAGGAAAGGGAGGCCAGAAGGCTTGTGAATGTGGAGAGAGGAAGAGCCAGGGGAGGAGGGGGGCGGGGGGGGGGCGGAAAAACTGAGAATCCCTCCCTGTGCTCCTTGCTGCCAGGGAGGTCTGAGGGACTAGTTTCTACCTGGGATCCCAAGTCCAGTACAAAAGTGGCGGGGCCACAGCTCGGGATGAGGGAAGGGGGTCCTCGGCACACGCGCGTGGGGGTGCCAAACGAAGGGGGCTATTGTGCTCGCTGCGGGGGGCACCTCGCCTGGCTCCATCCCCAGCCCGACCCCGTGGGGACCCGGGTGCGGCGCGTGGTCCGGGGTGGTCCCGCTGCCCCGGGGGTCGCGGGAGGCTGGGTCCCGACACCCCCGCGAGCTCGCCGCCCGCGCTTTCTGCTCCAGGTGAGGGCGCAGCGCAGTGTCACTTTACCTCCTCGCAGAGGGTCGTCCTGAGAAGCCATGGGGCAGGGCGGGGCAGCGGGCCGGGCCGTGGGAGCAGGACAGCGCGGCCTCAGGAGCTGGGCTGGAGCGCGGGAGTGCGGGTGTCCTGCAGTGCGGACTGGGCTGCAGCAGAGCACAGCGGAGCTGCGCGCCCCTCCTCCGCCAGCTCCTCCACCTCCTCTCAGACTCTCCGCTGCGTCCTCCGCGAGCTCACTTCCGGATTCTGCAATTAGCAAAGCCCCTTCTCCGGACCGCCCACGCCCTCGCCCACCTCCCCCTCCGTCCTGAGGCGCGGGCCCGGGGCACGGGCACCGGGAAAGCCCGGGGGGCTTGCGAGGGTGGCCAGCGCCAGCGCTGAGCGGCCTCCTAGCCTGGCTCCCCGAGCGGGTGTCCACCTGCTGCCTGGCTGCAAAAAGATCATCAGCCCTAAACCCCGGCTGCACTCTCGGGTCACTTCGCTGGCTTCCTGATTGTGCCCAAAGCCGGGAACCAGCTTCCCCAGCTCAGGCCTGGGCTGAGATGCTTGCCCACGATCTGTTTAAGCAGTCTCCTCCTCTCCAGGCAGGGTCCGCCATTGCATGATGGCACCCACGAATCACTTAGACCTGGATGTTTTTTGGTTTTTTGTTTCTTTTTTGGTTATTGGTTATTACATGACCTCCATGGTAGGTGATCCACAAAGGGAGTGAAAAGAGGACGCCTGATGCATACGCATATGGCCATTCTAGAAAAAGAGCTAGGGGTTCTCTGGGAAGCGCGGCATTGGTCCTTGCACTATGGTTTTGCTGCATCAAATAGTTCCTTCTTCTTCAAATATAAATATATAAATATATTGATCAAGTCACTCGCATGTCTTAGGAGAATGTCTTACCTTTAGTAGCAAACTTGAAATCTTGGACATTGGTTTTGATTTTTGTTTTGGTTTGATTTGGTTCGGTTTTTGTAATTTTAAAAATCCCTCCAGCCCTTGGCTGTGTCTGACCTGAGTGCTTTTTGCTGTTTCTGCAACAAAACTGTCAGGGCAGCGAAAACTCTCATTGTTAACAGTGGCGCCCCCTTCTGAACACTTTGTTAATAAAAAGCTTTTTTTTTTTTTTTTTTGGCTATTGTAAATGTGAAACAACAATGAGGTATTTCAAAGAGGTGAACCACAGGTAAATTTCTCTAAGTGTGGGTGAGGATTACTCAAAAAGAAACTTGACAAGGCTTTTAAAGATACCGACAATCATTATAACATAACGTGACTGATTGTTACCGTGCTCTTAACCTGGCAAACACTTGTTGGCTTCCAAGAAAGACGAACATAGTTGAGATGGTTCTAGCGGCCTTCTAGCACAGGGTCTCATGAGGCAGGGATTCTAGCCACTGGCTGTGCAAGGCATGAGGCCTGTTAGTGATTCTATTTTTTCTTCTGCAGAATGGGTCTTTCTGCATTCCAGGTCCTTTCTACCCCAATAAATAATGCGGCGATTCTCTCAGTGAGTTGTACTTTTGGTTTAAACAGCCAACTGTCTCTTAAAAAGGACTTTTGTTTAAAGTCCTTTCAAAAAAAAGTCCTTTCAAAAAAAACTTTTTTTTTAATTTTTATTTTTTAATCCCATATGTTTACTCTGATCCTGGAACTTTGTCACTTTGACCTTCTCTGCTGATTAAAATATTCTTCATCATCAGCACCTACTGCTCTCCTCTCCTGGTGGTCTCTCCGGAAGGGGTCTTCTCTAGCTCTTCTAGCAGAGGATGGGCACTTCCCCTCTACCCCTGTTGCCAGACCAACCTTACCTATCCTGCAGGGTCAGGTCGGCCTGGCCTTTTATCTGTTGTTCTCTTCTGAGTGGTTAGTTTTTCATAGATACCGTGCTTTGCTTTTGTCAGGATTTACCCTGGACTATCAAAACCCTTATCTTGTGCCAGTGAATCCTAAGAAACAGACCTGATGAGAGAACCAGGAACTCGAACAGATCATATTTATCCTGAATGTTCCGTCCAAAATGAAGAATACATTTCTGAGGAGCCTCAAGATGTCTTAGAAGGGAAGTTTCACCAACTCTGTCACGTAGGGGCATCAATTCTGATTCTGTGTCAATTTTCCTACTTTCCCAGCTAGTAATTCTCTTCCTCAGAAAGCCCACTCTCAACCGTTTCCTCTCTCAAAGGCAGTTGCTCTTCGAGTCTGCACATGGCACTTGGGGCCTGCTGGTCGTTGGCTACTGCCCTCTGTACCTTGGGTCTAACAGCTTCGGGGCATCAAGATGAAATCGTCTCTTGTTCTAAGACTTACTATAGTTTGGGGCACATGGTAAGCAATAATCACTTTTTTAGTTGATCCAAGTGTTCGACCTTTCTTAATTATTCTAGTACCACAGTTTACTTGTTCTAAGATTTGTCCTCCCCCCCCCCATTCTAATAACTCTTGCACTTGATGACATATCCTAGTTTAACTGACAGCATTTCTCTTTCTTAGTCGAACATAAACTATAGTGCATCTTACCCTTGATGAAAGCTAGGTTGCAATTAAATACTCTATTATGGTTACGATTCTGATATTTGAAATCCTCCGGTAGCTCCCTGTGCCCCCACAGTGTAGTACCTCACCTTCTCGGCATAGTATACAAACCAGCTCACCCCCAGTGTTAACCCCGGGGCTCAGCCTCCATCCCCAGGTGATGCTGCCAGATCAGCTGCCCGTTGTCCTGAACTTGCTGTAGATTCCCGAATGCACTGTGCTGCCCCCTGGCACTTTGAAAGTGACACACTCATCCCCATTCTTCGCTTTGCCCTTGTCTATCACCTCCCCTCAAAATCTGTTCCTAAGTGCCTTTTCCCAGCTCCAACCTACCCTTGGCAGTCTTTTATCTCCCTGTGGTAAAACCTGTCACACTGCACCATGGACAGGCCCGTTGTCCCCCTGAGAAGAGAAAAGGGACAGTGAGGGCCCCCCAGCATTTGCAGCTCTAGTGCAGAGCCCCATGCCTGGCTTGCAGGAAATGCCAGATCATGAAGACAAACGGAGATCATCCTCTGGCTAAAACCAGCTCTTCTTTGCCTACCGCAGGATCTGGATCACTACTGAGCAGCCCGTTATTATTGCTGTTTTTCTAGGGATTTTTTACCCATATATTTCCCAGGTCTTGACTCTTTTTGTAGCACTTTAATTCAGGCTTCAACCACTTCCTAGTCAGATCAGGTGAAATCATTTTCCTTCCCATAGCCTCGGTGTATTTCACACCTAGCAAATCTTTTTTGAAAGATCTTATTTACCCATTGGACAGATCAAAAGTAGGTAGAGAGGCAGGCAGAGAGAGGGGTGGGGGAGCAGGCTCCCCGCTGAGCAGAGAGCCCGATGTGGGGCTCCATCCCAGGACCCTGAAATCATGACCTGAGCCGAAGGCAGAGGCCTAAACCACTGAGCCACCCAGGAGCCCCCATATCTCGTAATTTTTAATCAACGTGCAAAAAGTATTGTACATATTGATGAAGTTCAAACAAATTCTGTGAAACCGTAGATGGACTTAAAGATACTATTATGTATCAAATATTGTAAAAATTAAGCAAGGAAATAGCACACATAAAATAACCAAAGCATACAAACTTGGGTAGATACAATAGGTGTGATCATGTTCTACTTCATAAAGAGATGAGTTAATAGATAAATAGAAGTAACTAGACTTTTTAGACGTTAATAAAACTTTGCCTGTTATTTCTTAGCTATATAAAATGTATGGTTTTCTAACAAAAACGCTTATCTTAAAAATATTTAAAAATAAATTTCAGGCTACTCATAAGGTTCTATTTACTTTTCCACTGAAGGAAAAGCTGGTTGTTGTAGTTGTAGTTGTTTGTTTGTTTTAGTCTCCTCCTAGTTTTTATTATTATAATGTGGAAGGAGGAATGTTAAATTGAAAAGTGAATTATTTTATAGACAAAATTCATTACTTGATTCACTTCCTGGTACAGCAGATGGAACTCCTGAAAACATGCCCTTTTGCCTTACAGAAGAGTAACAGTTATGCTTACTTCTGAAACATGCTTGGTGGTGGCCCTAAATAGTGACACCATACTAAACATTTTGAATATTTGCAATTAATTTTTATAGTCATAGGGCTCCAAAAGGCGCTGCTAGTCTCTTAGTAGGTATTTCAATAAAGCTAAAAGTTGCCTGACTGTTTAAAAATATTAACAAGGCACAAAACATGGCAGAAGTATTGTCCTCAGATATTATTTTTTTTCCATATGCTCCTGATTCCAGACATGACAAGTTATTTTTTAAAATTTTTTTATAAAAGATTTTATTTATTTCTTTGACAGAGATCACAAGTAGGCAGGGTCAGGCAGAGTGAGAGGGGGGAAGCAGGCTCCCTGCTGAGCTGAGAGCCCGATGTGGGACTCGATCCAAGGATTCTGGGATCATGACCTGAGCCGAAGGCAGAGGCTTTAACCCACTGAGCCACCCAGGTGCCCCCATGACAAGTTATTTTTTTTTAAAGATTTTATTTATGTATTTGACAGAGAGAGAGATTACAAGTAGGCAGAGAGGCAGGCAAAGAGAGAGAGGAGGTAGCAGGCTCCCCGTTGAGCAGAGAGCCCAATGTGGGGCTCCATCCCTGGACCCTGAGATCATGACCTGAGCTGAAGGCAGCGGCTTAACCCACAAGCCACCCAGGAACCCGACAAGTTATTTTTGATAGATATATATATATACAATGTATTTTCCAGTTATAAGAAAAATGGTTCTGCTCTTTTTAACCTTTTTTAAAAATTACATAATTTTTTTAAATTTAAATTTTATTTTTTAATGTTTTACCTTTCTTTTCTTTTTTTTAAAAAGATTTTATTTATTTATTTGACAGACAGAGATCACAAGTAGGCAGAGAGACAGGCAGAGAGAGAGAGAGAGAGAGAGAAGCAGGCTTCCTGCGGAGCAGAGAGCCCGATGCAGGGCTCAATTCCAGGACCCTGAGATCATGACCCGAGCCGAAGGCAGCAGCCCAAACCACTGAGCCACCCAGGCACCCCAATGTTTTACTTTTCAATATACTACTTAGAATATAAACCCTATTCCATTTTGTAAGAAGGTTACCATTTAAAAAATGTTAATTTTCTCATTGTGTCTTCCCCTCTCATTGCTTTATTTTGAATAAAACATTTCACAATAAACATAACTGATGCTTTCCTTTTGATGGTCCCTCTGTTGGTCATATTGTATATGAGCCATGACAATTAGTTTTACAACATTTATTCATGTTTGTTGATATGTTTTATCATAACTAATTTTCCCTCCCTTATCTAGATTCCCCAGCTTTCAGACAGGTGGACACTTAATAAACCATACCCAAGGGATGTATCAAGTACTTCTTAGACATCTCTCAGATCCTTGAGGTCTCATTTTGCCTAGGGATTTGCAATAGGTTCTGCCAGAGGCACCACTGTGACAACTGATGTCCATGGTCTATCTCCTGCTAAGCTCAAGAGGTCACTGGTTTCCAAGTTTATCTATACAATTAATGCACTCCATCAAGTTCTTTTTATTTTTTTTATATTAACAAACTTATTTTAAAGTTTATATGGAGAGGCAAAGACTCACAATAGTCAACATAGTGTTGAAGGAGAACAAAGCCTGAGGACTGACTTCAAAGTTTACCATAACGATGGGGCGCCTGGTTGGCTCAGTGGGTTAAGCTTCTGCCTTTGGCTCAGGTCATGATCCCAGGGGCCTGGGGTCGAGTCCCGTATTGGGCTCTCTGCTCAGCAGGGAGCCTGCTTCTCCTCATTTCTCTCTCTGTCTGTCTCTCTGCCTATTTGAGATCTCTCTCTCTGTCAAATAAATAAATAAACCTTTAAAAAAAGTATACCATAACGATAATTGGAAGCAAGATATTGTAATACCACAGAAAGACTAGATTAAAGGAACAGAATATATATTATCAATTATATTTTATATTTAATATAAAAGCAAAAGCAATACAAGAGAGCAAAATACAATCTTTTAAACAAATGGTTCTGGAGTAATGGTGAAGCTAAATGTAAAAATATGGGGTTCTGATAGAGGTAAAGAAGACTACTATATGATCCAAAGGGGCACGTGCACCAAATGTTTATAGCAGCAATATCCACAATAGCCAAACTATGGAAAGAACCTAGATGCCCATCAACAAATGAATGGGATATATTTCAAATTCAAGTCAGAGATGAAAGAAACATCTGGACTCGGTCCTCAGGTACAGGCAGTATTCTGAACTGAGGCTAGAACCAGAGACCATTCTAATGAAAGGCCTCCACAGGTGGGCTCCGACTCAGTTTCCTGTATGTATATTCATTCATGAAATCGCTCTGCAGGTCAACATGCAGAACAAAACCATTTAATAAAAGTGACAATAAGGAGAGGAAAGGGAGGCCAGAAGGCTTGTGAATGTGGAGAGAGGAAGAGCCAGGGGAGGAGGGGGGCGGGGGGGCGGAAAAACTGAGAATCCCTCCCTGTGCTCCTTGCTGCCAGGGAGGTCTGAGGGACTAGTTTCTACCTGGGATCCCAAGTCCAGTACAAAAGTGGCGGGGCCACAGCTCGGGATGAGGGAAGGGGGTCCTCGGCACACGCGCGTGGGGGTGCCAAACGAAGGGGGCTATTGTGCTCGCTGCGGGGGGCACCTCGCCAGGCTCCATCCCCAGCCCGACCCCGTGGGGACCCGGGTGCGGCGCGTGGTCCGGGGTGGTCCCGCTGCCCCGGGGGTCGCGGGAGGCTGGGTCCCGACACCCCCGCGAGCTCGCCGCCCGCGCTTTCTGCTCCAGGTGAGGGCGCAGCGCAGTGTCACTTTACCTCCTCGCAGAGGGTCGTCCTGAGAAGCCATGGGGCAGGGCGAGGCAGCGGGCCGGGCCGTGGGAGCAGGACAGCGCGGCCTCAGGAGCTGGGCTGGAGCGCGGGAGTGCGGGTGTCCTGCAGTGCGGACTGGGCTGCAGCAGAGCACAGCGGAGCTGCGCGCCCCTCCTCCGCCAGCTCCTCCACCTCCTCTCAGACTCTCCGCTGCGTCCTCCGCGAGCTCACTTCCGGATTCTGCAATTAGCAAAGCCCCTTCTCCGGACCGCCCACGCCCTCGCCCACCTCCCCCTCCGTCCTGAGGCGCGGGCCCGGGGCACGGGCACCGGGAAAGCCCGGGGGGCTTGCGAGGGTGGCCAGCGCCAGCGCTGAGCGGCCTCCTAGCCTGGCTCCCCGAGCGGGTGTCCACCTGCTGCCTGGCTGCAAAAAGATCATCAGCCCTAAACCCCGGCTGCACTCTCGGGTCACTTCGCTGGCTTCCTGATTGTGCCCAAAGCCGGGAACCAGCTTCCCCAGCTCAGGCCTGGGCTGAGATGCTTGCCCACGATCTGTTTAAGCAGTCTCCTCCTCTCCAGGCAGGGTCCGCCATTGCATGATGGCACCCACGAATCACTTAGACCTGGATGTTTTTTGGTTTTTTGTTTCTTTTTTGGTTATTGGTTATTACATGACCTCCATGGTAGGTGATCCACAAAGGGAGTGAAAAGAGGACGCCTGATGCATACGCATATGGCCATTCTAGAAAAAGAGCTAGGGGTTCTCTGGGAAGCGCGGCATTGGTCCTTGCACTATGGTTTTGCTGCATCAAATAGTTCCTTCTTCTTCAAATATAAATATATAAATATATTGATCAAGTCACTCGCATGTCTTAGGAGAATGTCTTACCTTTAGTAGCAAACTTGAAATCTTGGACATTGGTTTTGATTTTTGTTTTGGTTTGATTCGGTTCGGTTTTTGTAATTTTAAAAATCCCTCCAGCCCTTGGCTGTGTCTGACCTGAGTGCTTTTTGCTGTTTCTGCAACAAAACTGTCAGGGCAGCGAAAACTCTCATTGTTAACAGTGGCGCCCCCTTATGAACACTTTGTTAATAAAAAGCTTTTTTTTTTTTTTTTTTTTTGGCTATTGTAAATGTGAAACAACAATGAGGTATTTCAAAGAGGTGAACCACAGGTAAATTTCTCTAAGTGTGGGTGAGGATTACTCAAAAAGAAACTTGACAAGGCTTTTAAAGATACCGACAATCATTATAACATAACGTGACTGATTGTTACCGTGCTCTTAACCTGGCAAACACTTGTTGGCTTCCAAGAAAGACGAACATAGTTGAGATGGTTCTAGCGGCCTTCTAGCACAGGGTCTCATGAGGCAGGGATTCTAGCCACTGGCTGTGCAAGGCATGAGGCCTGTTAGTGATTCTATTTTTTCTTCTGCAGAATGGGTCTTTCTGCATTCCAGGTCCTTTCTACCCCAATAAATAATGCGGCGATTCTCTCAGTGAGTTGTACTTTTGGTTTAAACAGCCAACTGTCTCTTAAAAAGGACTTTTGTTTAAAGTCCTTTCAAAAAAAAGTCCTTTCAAAAAAAACTTTTTTTTTAATTTTTATTTTTTAATCCCATATGTTTACTCTGATCCTGGAACTTTGTCACTTTGACCTTCTCTGCTGATTAAAATATTCTTCATCATCAGCACCTACTGCTCTCCTCTCCTGGTGGTCTCTCCGGAAGGGGTCTTCTCTAGCTCTTCTAGCAGAGGATGGGCACTTCCCCTCTACCCCTGTTGCCAGACCAACCTTACCTATCCTGCAGGGTCAGGTCGGCCTGGCCTTTTATCTGTTGTTCTCTTCTGAGTGGTTAGTTTTTCATAGATACCGTGCTTTGCTTTTGTCAGGATTTACCCTGGACTATCAAAACCCTTATCTTGTGCCAGTGAATCCTAAGAAACAGACCTGATGAGAGAACCAGGAACTCGAACAGATCATATTTATCCTGAATGTTCCATCCAAAATGAAGAATACATTTCTGAGGAGCCTCAAGATGTCTTAGAAGGGAAGTTTCACCAACTCTGTCACGTAGGGGCATCAATTCTGATTCTGTGTCAATTTTCCTACTTTCCCAGCTAGTAATTCTCTTCCTCAGAAAGCCCACTCTCAACCGTTTCCTCTCTCAAAGGCAGTTGCTCTTCGAGTCTGCACATGGCACTTGGGGCCTGCTGGTCGTTGGCTACTGCCCTCTGTACCTTGGGTCTAACAGCTTCGGGGCATCAAGATGAAATCGTCTCTTGTTCTAAGACTTAATATCGTTTGGGGCACATGGTAAGCAATCATCACTTTTTTAGTTGATCCAAGTGTTCGACCTTTCTTAATTATTCTAGTACCACAGTTTACTTGTTCTAAGATTTGTCCTCCCCCGCCCATTCTAATAACTCTTGCACTTGATGACATATCCTAGTTTAACTGACAGCATTTCTCTTTCTTAGTCGAACATAAACTATAGTGCATCTTACCCTTGATGAAAGCTAGGTTGCAATTAAATACTCTATTATGGTTACGATTCTGATATTTGAAATCCTCCGGTAGCTCCCTGTGCCCCCACAGTGTAGTACCTCACCTTCTCGGCATATTATACAAACCAGCTCACCCCCAGTGTTAACCCCGGGGCTCAGCCTCCATCCCCAGGTGATGCTGCCAGATCAGCTGCCCGTTGTCCTGAACTTGCTGTAGATTCCCGAATGCACTGTGCTGCCCCCTGGCACTTTGAAAGTGACACACTCATCCCCATTCTTCGCTTTGCCCTTGTCTATCACCTCCCCTCAAAATCTGTTCCTAAGTGCCTTTTCCCAGCTCCAACCTACCCTTGGCAGTCTTTTATCTCCCTGTGGTAAAACCTGTCACACTGCACCATGGACATGCCCGTTGTCCCCCTGAGAAGAGAAAAGGGACAGTGAGGGCCCCCCAGCATTTGCAGCTCTAGTGCAGAGCCCCATGCCTGGCTTGCAGGAAATGCCAGATCATGAAGACAAACGGAGATCATCCTCTGGCTAAAACCAGCTCTTCTTTGCCTACCGCAGGATCTGGATCAATACTGAGCAGCCCGTTATTATTGCTGTTTTTCTAGGGATTTTTTACCCATATATTTCCCAGGTCTTGACTCTTTTTGTAGCACTTTAATTCAGGCTTCAACCACTTCCTAGTCAGATCAGGTGAAATCATTTTCCTTCCCATAGCCTCGGTGTATTTCACACCTAGCAAATCTTTTTTGAAAGATCTTATTTACCCATTGGACAGATCAAAAGTAGGTAGAGAGGCAGGCAGAGAGAGGGGTGGGGGAGCAGGCTCCCCGCTGAGCAGAGAGCCCGATGTGGGGCTCCATCCCAGGACCCTGAAATCATGACCTGAGCCGAAGGCAGAGGCCTAAACCACTGAGCCACCCAGGAGCCCCCATATCTCGTAATTTTTAATCAACGTGCAAAAAGTATTGTACATATTGATGAAGTTCAAACAAATTCTGTGAAACCGTAGATGGACTTAAAGATACTATTATGTATCAAATATTGTAAAAATTAAGCAAGGAAATAGCACACATAAAATAACCAAAGCATACAAACTTGGGTAGATACAATAGGTGTGATCATGTTCTACTTCATAAAGAGATGAGTTAATAGATAAATAGAAGTAACTAGACTTTTTAGACGTTAATAAAACTTTGCCTGTTATTTCTTAGCTATATAAAATGTATGGTTTTCTAACAAAAACGCTTATCTTAAAAATATTTAAAAATAAATTTCAGGCTACTCATAAGGTTCTATTTACTTTTCCACTGAAGGAAAAGCTGGTTGTTGTAGTTGTAGTTGTTTGTTTGTTTTAGTCTCCTCCTAGTTTTTATTATTATAATGTGGAAGGAGGAATGTTAAATTGAAAAGTGAATTATTTTATAGACAAAATTCATTACTTGATTCACTTCCTGGTACAGCAGATGGAACTCCTGAAAACATGCCCTTTTGCCTTACAGAAGAGTAACAGTTATGCTTACTTCTGAAACATGCTTGGTGGTGGCCCTAAATAGTGACACCATACTAAACATTTTGAATATTTGCAATTAATTTTTATAGTCATAGGGCTCCAAAAGGCGCTGCTAGTCTCTTAGTAGGTATTTCAATAAAGCTAAAAGTTGCCTGACTGTTTAAAAATATTAACAAGGCACAAAACATGGCAGAAGTATTGTCCTCAGATATTATTTTTTTTCCATATGCTCCTGATTCCAGACATGACAAGTTATTTTTTAAAATTTTTTTATAAAAGATTTTATTTATTTCTTTGACAGAGATCACAAGTAGGCAGGGTCAGGCAGAGTGAGAGGGGGGAAGCAGGCTCCCTGCTGAGCTGAGAGCCCGATGTGGGACTCGATCCAAGGATTCTGGGATCATGACCTGAGCCGAAGGCAGAGGCTTTAACCCACTGAGCCACCCAGGTGCCCCCATGACAAGTTATTTTTTTTTAAAGATTTTATTTATTTATTTGACAGAGAGAGAGATTACAAGTAGGCAGAGAGGCAGGCAAAGAGAGAGAGGAGGTAGCAGGCTCCCCGTTGAGCAGAGAGCCCAATGTGGGGCTCCATCCCTGGACCCTGAGATCATGACCTGAGCTGAAGGCAGCGGCTTAACCCACAAGCCACCCAGGAACCCGACAAGTTATTTTTGATAGATATATATATATACAATGTATTTTCCAGTTATAAGAAAAATGGTTCTGCTCTTTTTAACCTTTTTTAAAAATTACATAATTTTTTTAAATTTAAATTTTATTTTTTAATGTTTTACCTTTCTTTTCTTTTTTTTAAAAAGATTTTATTTATTTATTTGACAGACAGAGATCACAAGTAGGCAGAGAGACAGGCAGAGAGAGAGAGAGAGAGAGAGAAGCAGGCTTCCTGCGGAGCAGAGAGCCCGATGCAGGGCTCAATTCCAGGACCCTGAGATCATGACCCGAGCCGAAGGCAGCAGCCCAAACCACTGAGCCACCCAGGCACCCCAATGTTTTACTTTTCAATATACTACTTAGAATATAAACCCTATTCCATTTTGTAAGAAGGTTACCATTTAAAAAATGTTAATTTTCTCATTGTGTCTTCCCCTCTCATTGCTTTATTTTGAATAAAACATTTCACAATAAACATAACTGATGCTTTCCTTTTGATGGTCCCTCTGTTGGTCATATTGTATATGAGCCATGACAATTAGTTTTACAACATTTATTCATGTTTGTTGATATGTTTTATCATAACTAATTTTCCCTCCCTTATCTAGATTCCCCAGCTTTCAGACAGGTGGACACTTAATAAACCATACCCAAGGGATGTATCAAGTACTTCTTAGACATCTCTCAGATCCTTGAGGTCTCATTTTGCCTAGGGATTTGCAATAGGTTCTGCCAGAGGCACCACTGTGACAACTGATGTCCATGGTCTATCTCCTGCTAAGCTCAAGAGGTCACTGGTTTCCAAGTTTATCTATACAATTAATGCACTCCATCAAGTTCTTTTTATTTTTTTTATATTAACAAACTTATTTTAAAGTTTATATGGAGAGGCAAAGACTCACAATAGTCAACATAGTGTTGAAGGAGAACAAAGCCTGAGGACTGACTTCAAAGTTTACCATAACGATGGGGCGCCTGGTTGGCTCAGTGGGTTAAGCTTCTGCCTTTGGCTCAGGTCATGATCCCAGGGGCCTGGGGTCGAGTCCCGTATTGGGCTCTCTGCTCAGCAGGGAGCCTGCTTCTCCTCATTTCTCTCTCTGTCTGTCTCTCTGCCTATTTGAGATCTCTCTCTCTGTCAAATAAATAAATAAACCTTTAAAAAAAGTATACCATAACGATAATTGGAAGCAAGATATTGTAATACCACAGAAAGACTAGATTAAAGGAACAGAATATATATTATCAATTATATTTTATATTTCATATAAAAGCAAAAGCAATACAAGAGAGCAAAATACAATCTTTTAAACAAATGGTTCTGGAGTAATGGTGAAGCTAAATGTAAAAATATGGGGTTCTGATAGAGGTAAAGAAGACTACTATATGATCCAAAGGGGCACGTGCACCAAATGTTTATAGCAGCAATATCCACAATAGCCAAACTATGGAAAGAACCTAGATGCCCATCAACAAATGAATGGTATATATTTCAAATTCAAGTCAGAGATGAAAGAAACATCTGGACTCGGTCCTCAGGTACAGGCAGTATTCTGAACTGAGGCTAGAACCAGAGACCATTCTAATGAAAGGCCTCCACAGCTGGGCTCCGACTCAGTTTCCTGTATGTATATTCATTCATGAAATCGCTCTGCAGGTCAACATGCAGAACAAAACCATTTAATAAAAGTGACAATGAGGAGAGGAAAGGGAGGCCAGAAGGCTTGTGAATGTGGAGAGAGGAAGAGCCAGGGGAGGAGGGGGGCGGGGGGGGCGGAAAAACTGAGAATCCCTCCCTGTGCTCCTTGCTGCCAGGGAGGTCTGAGGGACTAGTTTCTACCTGGGATCCCAAGTCCAGTACAAAAGTGGCGGGGCCACAGCTCGGGATGAGGGAAGGGGGTCCTCGGCACACGCGCGTGGGGGTGCCAAACGAAGGGGGCTATTGTGCTCGCTGCGGGGGGCACCTCGCCTGGCTCCATCCCCAGCCCGACCCCGTGGGGACCCGGGTGCGGCGCGTGGTCCGGGGTGGTCCCGCTGCCCCGGGGGTCGCGGGAGGCTGGGTCCCGACACCCCCGCGAGCTCGCCGCCCGCGCTTTCTGCTCCAGGTGAGGGCGCAGCGCAGTGTCACTTTACCTCCTCGCAGAGGGTCGTCCTGAGAAGCCATGGGGCAGGGCGGGGCAGCGGGCCGGGCCGTGGGAGCAGGACAGCGCGGCCTCAGGAGCTGGGCTGGAGCGCGGGAGTGCGGGTGTCCTGCAGTGCGGACTGGGCTGCAGCAGAGCACAGCGGAGCTGCGCGCCCCTCCTCCGCCAGCTCCTCCACCTCCTCTCAGACTCTCCGCTGCGTCCTCCGCGAGCTCACTTCCGGATTCTGCAATTAGCAAAGCCCCTTCTCCGGACCGCCCACGCCCTCGCCCACCTCCCCCTCCGTCCTGAGGCGCGGGCCCGGGGCACGGGCACCGGGAAAGCCCGGGGGGCTTGCGAGGGTGGCCAGCGCCAGCGCTGAGCGGCCTCCTAGCCTGGCTCCCCGAGCGGGTGTCCACCTGCTGCCTGGCTGCAAAAAGATCATCAGCCCTAAACCCCGGCTGCACTCTCGGGTCACTTCGCTGGCTTCCTGATTGTGCCCAAAGCCGGGAACCAGCTTCCCCAGCTCAGGCCTGGGCTGAGATGCTTGCCCACGATCTGTTTAAGCAGTCTCCTCCTCTCCAGGCAGGGTCCGCCATTGCATGATGGCACCCACGAATCACTTAGACCTGGATGTTTTTTGGTTTTTTGTTTCTTTTTTGGTTATTGGTTATTACATGACCTCCATGGTAGGTGATCCACAAAGGGAGTGAAAAGAGGACGCCTGATGCATACGCATATGGCCATTCTAGAAAAAGAGCTAGGGGTTCTCTGGGAAGCGCGTCATTGGTCCTTGCACTATGGTTTTGCTGCATCAAATAGTTCCTTCTTCTTCAAATATAAATATATAAATATATTGATCAAGTCACTCGCATGTCTTAGGAGAATGTCTTACCTTTAGTAGCAAACTTGAAATCTTGGACATTGGTTTTGATTTTTGTTTTGGTTTGATTTGGTTCGGTTTTTGTAATTTTAAAAATCCCTCCAGCCCTTGGCTGTGTCTGACCTGAGTGCTTTTTGCTGTTTCTGCAACAAAACTGTCAGGGCAGCGAAAACTCTCATTGTTAACAGTGGCGCCCCCTTCTGAACACTTTGTTAATAAAAAGCTTTTTTTTTTTTTTTTTTTTGGCTATTGTAAATGTGAAACAACAATGAGGTATTTCAAAGAGGTGAACCACAGGTAAATTTCTCTAAGTGTGGGTGAGGATTACTCAAAAAGAAACTTGACAAGGCTTTTAAAGATACCGACAATCATTATAACATAACGTGACTGATTGTTACCGTGCTCTTAACCTGGCAAACACTTGTTGGCTTCCAAGAAAGACGAACATAGTTGAGATGGTTCTAGCGGCCTTCTAGCACAGGGTCTCATGAGGCAGGGATTCTAGCCACTGGCTGTGCAAGGCATGAGGCCTGTTAGTGATTCTATTTTTTCTTCTGCAGAATGGGTCTTTCTGCATTCCAGGTCCTTTCTACCCCAATAAATAATGCGGCGATTCTCTCAGTGAGTTGTACTTTTGGTTTAAACAGCCAACTGTCTCTTAAAAAGGACTTTTGTTTAAAGTCCTTTCAAAAAAAAGTCCTTTCAAAAAAAACTTTTTTTTTAATTTTTATTTTTTAATCCCATATGTTTACTCTGATCCTGGAACTTTGTCACTTTGACCTTCTCTGCTGATTAAAATATTCTTCATCATCAGCACCTACTGCTCTCCTCTCCTGGTGGTCTCTCCGGAAGGGGTCTTCTCTAGCTCTTCTAGCAGAGGATGGGCACTTCCCCTCTACCCCTGTTGCCAGACCAACCTTACCTATCCTGCAGGGTCAGGTCGGCCTGGCCTTTTATCTGTTGTTCTCTTCTGAGTGGTTAGTTTTTCATAGATACCGTGCTTTGCTTTTGTCAGGATTTACCCTGGACTATCAAAACCCTTATCTTGTGCCAGTGAATCCTAAGAAACAGACCTGATGAGAGAACCAGGAACTCGAACAGATCATATTTATCCTGAATGTTCCGTCCAAAATGAAGAATACATTTCTGAGGAGCCTCAAGATGTCTTAGAAGGGAAGTTTCACCAACTCTGTCACGTAGGGGCATCAATTCTGATTCTGTGTCAATTTTCCTACTTTCCCAGCTAGTAATTCTCTTCCTCAGAAAGCCCACTCTCAACCGTTTCCTCTCTCAAAGGCAGTTGCTCTTCGAGTCTGCACATGGCACTTGGGGCCTGCTGGTCGTTGGCTACTGCCCTCTGTACCTTGGGTCTAACAGCTTCGGGGCATCAAGATGAAATCGTCTCTTGTTCTAAGACTTACTATCGTTTGGGGCACATGGTAAGCAATAATCACTTTTTTAGTTCATCCAAGTGTTCGACATTTCTTAATTATTCTAGTACCACAGTTTACTTGTTCTAAGATTTGTCCTCCCCCCCCCATTCTAATAACTCTTGCACTTGATGACATATCCTAGTTTAACTGACAGCATTTCTCTTTCTTAGTCGAACATAAACTATAGTGCATCTTACCCTTGATGAAAGCTAGGTTGCAATTAAATACTCTATTATGGTTACGATTCTGATATTTGAAATCCTCCGGTAGCTCCCTGTGCCCCCACAGTGTAGTACCTCACCTTCTCGGCATAGTATACAAACCAGCTCACCCCCAGTGTTAACCCCGGGGCTCAGCCTCCATCCCCAGGTGATGCTGCCAGATCAGCTGCCCGTTGTCCTGAACTTGCTGTAGATTCCCGAATGCACTGTGCTGCCCCCTGGCACTTTGAAAGTGACACACTCATCCCCATTCTTCGCTTTGCCCTTGTCTATCACCTCCCCTCAAAATCTGTTCCTAAGTGCCTTTTCCCAGCTCCAACCTACCCTTGGCAGTCTTTTATCTCCC
Organism: Mustela nivalis; assembly: GCF_964662115.1. Taxonomy (NCBI): domain Eukaryota; kingdom Metazoa; phylum Chordata; class Mammalia; order Carnivora; family Mustelidae; genus Mustela; species Mustela nivalis. The sequence continues at coordinate 202,879 of NW_028135808.1, forward strand.
TGTGGTAAAACCTGTCACACTGCACCATGGACAGGCCCGTTGTCCCCCTGAGAAGAGAAAAGGGACAGTGAGGGCCCCCCAGCATTTGCAGCTCTAGTGCAGAGCCCCATGCCTGGCTTGCAGGAAATGCCAGATCATGAAGACAAACGGAGATCATCCTCTGGCTAAAACCAGCTCTTCTTTGCCTACCGCAGGATCTGGATCAATACTGAGCAGCCCGTTATTATTGCTGTTTTTCTAGGGATTTTTTACCCATATATTTCCCAGGTCTTGACTCTTTTTGTAGCACTTTAATTCAGGCTTCAACCACTTCCTAGTCAGATCAGGTGAAATCATTTTCCTTCCCATAGCCTCGGTGTATTTCACACCTAGCAAATCTTTTTTGAAAGATCTTATTTACCCATTGGACAGATCAAAAGTAGGTAGAGAGGCAGGCAGAGAGAGGGGTGGGGGAGCAGGCTCCCCGCTGAGCAGAGAGCCCGATGTGGGGCTCCATCCCAGGACCCTGAAATCATGACCTGAGCCGAAGGCAGAGGCCTAAACCACTGAGCCACCCAGGAGCCCCCATATCTCGTAATTTTTAATCAACGTGCAAAAAGTATTGTACATATTGATGAAGTTCAAACAAATTCTGTGAAACCGTAGATGGACTTAAAGATACTATTATGTATCAAATATTGTAAAAATTAAGCAAGGAAATAGCACACATAAAATAACCAAAGCATACAAACTTGGGTAGATACAATAGGTGTGATCATGTTCTACTTCATAAAGAGATGAGTTAATAGATAAATAGAAGTAACTAGACTTTTTAGACGTTAATAAAACTTTGCCTGTTATTTCTTAGCTATATAAAATGTATGGTTTTCTAACAAAAACGCTTATCTTAAAAATATTTAAAAATAAATTTCAGGCTACTCATAAGGTTCTATTTACTTTTCCACTGAAGGAAAAGCTGGTTGTTGTAGTTGTAGTTGTTTGTTTGTTTTAGTCTCCTCCTAGTTTTTATTATTATAATGTGGAAGGAGGAATGTTAAATTGAAAAGTGAATTATTTTATAGACAAAATTCATTACTTGATTCACTTCCTGGTACAGCAGATGGAACTCCTGAAAACATGCCCTTTTGCCTTACAGAAGAGTAACAGTTATGCTTACTTCTGAAACATGCTTGGTGGTGGCCCTAAATAGTGACACCATACTAAACATTTTGAATATTTGCAATTAATTTTTATAGTCATAGGGCTCCAAAAGGCGCTGCTAGTCTCTTAGTAGGTATTTCAATAAAGCTAAAAGTTGCCTGACTGTTTAAAAATATTAACAAGGCACAAAACATGGCAGAAGTATTGTCCTCAGATATTATTTTTTTTCCATATGCTCCTGATTCCAGACATGACAAGTTATTTTTTAAAATTTTTTTATAAAAGATTTTATTTATTTCTTTGACAGAGATCACAAGTAGGCAGGGTCAGGCAGAGTGAGAGGGGGGAAGCAGGCTCCCTGCTGAGCTGAGAGCCCGATGTGGGACTCGATCCAAGGATTCTGGGATCATGACCTGAGCCGAAGGCAGAGGCTTTAACCCACTGAGCCACCCAGGTGCCCCCATGACAAGTTATTTTTTTTTAAAGATTTTATTTATGTATTTGACAGAGAGAGAGATTACAAGTAGGCAGAGAGGCAGGCAAAGAGAGAGAGGAGGTAGCAGGCTCCCCGTTGAGCAGAGAGCCCAATGTGGGGCTCCATCCCTGGACCCTGAGATCATGACCTGAGCTGAAGGCAGCGGCTTAACCCACAAGCCACCCAGGAACCCGACAAGTTATTTTTGATAGATATATATATATACAATGTATTTTCCAGTTATAAGAAAAATGGTTCTGCTCTTTTTAACCTTTTTTAAAAATTACATAATTTTTTTAAATTTAAATTTTATTTTTTAATGTTTTACCTTTCTTTTCTTTTTTTTAAAAAGATTTTATTTATTTATTTGACAGACAGAGATCACAAGTAGGCAGAGAGACAGGCAGAGAGAGAGAGAGAGAGAGAGAAGCAGGCTTCCTGCGGAGCAGAGAGCCCGATGCAGGGCTCAATTCCAGGACCCTGAGATCATGACCCGAGCCGAAGGCAGCAGCCCAAACCACTGAGCCACCCAGGCACCCCAATGTTTTACTTTTCAATATACTACTTAGAATATAAACCCTATTCCATTTTGTAAGAAGGTTACCATTTAAAAAATGTTAATTTTCTCATTGTGTCTTCCCCTCTCATTGCTTTATTTTGAATAAAACATTTCACAATAAACATAACTGATGCTTTCCTTTTGATGGTCCCTCTGTTGGTCATATTGTATATGAGCCATGACAATTAGTTTTACAACATTTATTCATGTTTGTTGATATGTTTTATCATAACTAATTTTCCCTCCCTTATCTAGATTCCCCAGCTTTCAGACAGGTGGACACTTAATAAACCATACCCAAGGGATGTATCAAGTACTTCTTAGACATCTCTCAGATCCTTGAGGTCTCATTTTGCCTAGGGATTTGCAATAGGTTCTGCCAGAGGCACCACTGTGACAACTGATGTCCATGGTCTATCTCCTGCTAAGCTCAAGAGGTCACTGGTTTCCAAGTTTATCTATACAATTAATGCACTCCATCAAGTTCTTTTTATTTTTTTTATATTAACAAACTTATTTTAAAGTTTATATGGAGAGGCAAAGACTCACAATAGTCAACATAGTGTTGAAGGAGAACAAAGCCTGAGGACTGACTTCAAAGTTTACCATAACGATGGGGCGCCTGGTTGGCTCAGTGGGTTAAGCTTCTGCCTTTGGCTCAGGTCATGATCCCAGGGGCCTGGGGTCGAGTCCCGTATTGGGCTCTCTGCTCAGCAGGGAGCCTGCTTCTCCTCATTTCTCTCTCTGTCTGTCTCTCTGCCTATTTGAGATCTCTCTCTCTGTCAAATAAATAAATAAACCTTTAAAAAAAGTATACCATAACGATAATTGGAAGCAAGATATTGTAATACCACAGAAAGACTAGATTAAAGGAACAGAATATATATTATCAATTATATTTTATATTTCATATAAAAGCAAAAGCAATACAAGAGAGCAAAATACAATCTTTTAAACAAATGGTTCTGGAGTAATGGTGAAGCTAAATGTAAAAATATGGGGTTCTGATAGAGGTAAAGAAGACTACTATATGATCCAAAGGGGCACGTGCACCAAATGTTTATAGCAGCAATATCCACAATAGCCAAACTATGGAAAGAACCTAGATGCCCATCAACAAATGAATGGGATATATTTCAAATTCAAGTCAGAGATGAAAGAAACATCTGGACTCGGTCCTCAGGTACAGGCAGTATTCTGAACTGAGGCTAGAACCAGAGACCATTCTAATGAAAGGCCTCCACAGGTGGGCTCCGACTCAGTTTCCTGTATGTATATTCATTCATGAAATCGCTCTGCAGGTCAACATGCAGAACAAAACCATTTAATAAAAGTGACAATGAGGAGAGGAAAGGGAGGCCAGAAGGCTTGTGAATGTGGAGAGAGGAAGAGCCAGGGGAGGAGGGGGGCGGGGGGGGGGCGGAAAAACTGAGAATCCCTCCCTGTGCTCCTTGCTGCCAGGGAGGTCTGAGGGACTAGTTTCTACCTGGGATCCCAAGTCCAGTACAAAAGTGGCGGGGCCACAGCTCGGGATGAGGGAAGGGGGTCCTCGGCACACGCGCGTGGGGGTGCCAAACGAAGGGGGCTATTGTGCTCGCTGCGGGGGGCACCTCGCCTGGCTCCATCCCCAGCCCGACCCCGTGGGGACCCGGGTGCGGCGCGTGGTCCGGGGTGGTCCCGCTGCCCCGGGGGTCGCGGGAGGCTGGGTCCCGACACCCCCGCGAGCTCGCCGCCCGCGCTTTCTGCTCCAGGTGAGGGCGCAGCGCAGTGTCACTTTACCTCCTCGCAGAGGGTCGTCCTGAGAAGCCATGGGGCAGGGCGGGGCAGCGGGCCGGGCCGTGGGAGCAGGACAGCGCGGCCTCAGGAGCTGGGCTGGAGCGCGGGAGTGCGGGTGTCCTGCAGTGCGGACTGGGCTGCAGCAGAGCACAGCGGAGCTGCGCGCCCCTCCTCCGCCAGCTCCTCCACCTCCTCTCAGACTCTCCGCTGCGTCCTCCGCGAGCTCACTTCCGGATTCTGCAATTAGCAAAGCCCCTTCTCCGGACCGCCCACGCCCTCGCCCACCTCCCCCTCCGTCCTGAGGCGCGGGCCCGGGGCACGGGCACCGGGAAAGCCCGGGGGGCTTGCGAGGGTGGCCAGCGCCAGCGCTGAGTGGCCTCCTAGCCTGGCTCCCCGAGCGGGTGTCCACCTGCTGCCTGGCTGCAAAAAGATCATCAGCCCTAAACCCCGGCTGCACTCTCGGGTCACTTCGCTGGCTTCCTGATTGTGCCCAAAGCCGGGAACCAGCTTCCCCAGCTCAGGCCTGGGCTGAGATGCTTGCCCACGATCTGTTTAAGCAGTCTCCTCCTCTCCAGGCAGGGTCCGCCATTGCATGATGGCACCCACGAATCACTTAGACCTGGATGTTTTTTGGTTTTTTGTTTCTTTTTTGGTTATTGGTTATTACATGACCTCCATGGTAGGTGATCCACAAAGGGAGTGAAAAGAGGACGCCTGATGCATACGCATATGGCCATTCTAGAAAAAGAGCTAGGGGTTCTCTGGGAAGCGCGGCATTGGTCCTTGCACTATGGTTTTGCTGCATCAAATAGTTCCTTCTTCTTCAAATATAAATATATAAATATATTGATCAAGTCACTCGCATGTCTTAGGAGAATGTCTTACCTTTAGTAGCAAACTTGAAATCTTGGACATTGGTTTTGATTTTTGTTTTGGTTTGATTTGGTTCGGTTTTTGTAATTTTAAAAATCCCTCCAGCCCTTGGCTGTGTCTGACCTGAGTGCTTTTTGCTGTTTCTGCAACAAAACTGTCAGGGCAGCGAAAACTCTCATTGTTAACAGTGGCGCCCCCTTCTGAACACTTTGTTAATAAAAAGCTTTTTTTTTTTTTTTTTTTGGCTATTGTAAATGTGAAACAACAATGAGGTATTTCAAAGAGGTGAACCACAGGTAAATTTCTCTAAGTGTGGGTGAGGATTACTCAAAAAGAAACTTGACAAGGCTTTTAAAGATACCGACAATCATTATAACATAACGTGACTGATTGTTACCGTGCTCTTAACCTGGCAAACACTTGTTGGCTTCCAAGAAAGACGAACATAGTTGAGATGGTTCTAGCGGCCTTCTAGCACAGGGTCTCATGAGGCAGGGATTCTAGCCACTGGCTGTGCAAGGCATGAGGCCTGTTAGTGATTCTATTTTTTCTTCTGCAGAATGGGTCTTTCTGCATTCCAGGTCCTTTCTACCCCAATAAATAATGCGGCGATTCTCTCAGTGAGTTGTACTTTTGGTTTAAACAGCCAACTGTCTCTTAAAAAGGACTTTTGTTTAAAGTCCTTTCAAAAAAAAGTCCTTTCAAAAAAAACTTTTTTTTTAATTTTTATTTTTTAATCCCATATGTTTACTCTGATCCTGGAACTTTGTCACTTTGACCTTCTCTGCTGATTAAAATATTCTTCATCATCAGCACCTACTGCTCTCCTCTCCTGGTGGTCTCTCCGGAAGGGGTCTTCTCTAGCTCTTCTAGCAGAGGATGGGCACTTCCCCTCTACCCCTGTTGCCAGACCAACCTTACCTATCCTGCAGGGTCAGGTCGGCCTGGCCTTTTATCTGTTGTTCTCTTCTGAGTGGTTAGTTTTTCATAGATACCGTGCTTTGCTTTTGTCAGGATTTACCCTGGACTATCAAAACCCTTATCTTGTGCCAGTGAATCCTAAGAAACAGACCTGATGAGAGAACCAGGAACTCGAACAGATCATATTTATCCTGAATGTTCCGTCCAAAATGAAGAATACATTTCTGAGGAGCCTCAAGATGTCTTAGAAGGGAAGTTTCACCAACTCTGTCACGTAGGGGCATCAATTCTGATTCTGTGTCAATTTTCCTACTTTCCCAGCTAGTAATTCTCTTCCTCAGAAAGCCCACTCTCAACCGTTTCCTCTCTCAAAGGCAGTTGCTCTTCGAGTCTGCACATGGCACTTGGGGCCTGCTGGTCGTTGGCTACTGCCCTCTGTACCTTGGGTCTAACAGCTTCGGGGCATCAAGATGAAATCGTCTCTTGTTCTAAGACTTACTATAGTTTGGGGCACATGGTAAGCAATAATCACTTTTTTAGTTGATCCAAGTGTTCGACCTTTCTTAATTATTCTAGTACCACAGTTTACTTGTTCTAAGATTTGTCCTCCCCCCCCCCATTCTAATAACTCTTGCACTTGATGACATATCCTAGTTTAACTGACAGCATTTCTCTTTCTTAGTCGAACATAAACTATAGTGCATCTTACCCTTGATGAAAGCTAGGTTGCAATTAAATACTCTATTATGGTTACGATTCTGATATTTGAAATCCTCCGGTAGCTCCCTGTGCCCCCACAGTGTAGTACCTCACCTTCTCGGCATAGTATACAAACCAGCTCACCCCCAGTGTTAACCCCGGGGCTCAGCCTCCATCCCCAGGTGATGCTGCCAGATCAGCTGCCCGTTGTCCTGAACTTGCTGTAGATTCCCGAATGCACTGTGCTGCCCCCTGGCACTTTGAAAGTGACACACTCATCCCCATTCTTCGCTTTGCCCTTGTCTATCACCTCCCCTCAAAATCTGTTCCTAAGTGCCTTTTCCCAGCTCCAACCTACCCTTGGCAGTCTTTTATCTCCCTGTGGTAAAACCTGTCACACTGCACCATGGACAGGCCCGTTGTCCCCCTGAGAAGAGAAAAGGGACAGTGAGGGCCCCCCAGCATTTGCAGCTCTAGTGCAGAGCCCCATGCCTGGCTTGCAGGAAATGCCAGATCATGAAGACAAACGGAGATCATCCTCTGGCTAAAACCAGCTCTTCTTTGCCTACCGCAGGATCTGGATCAATACTGAGCAGCCCGTTATTATTGCTGTTTTTCTAGGGATTTTTTACCCATATATTTCCCAGGTCTTGACTCTTTTTGTAGCACTTTAATTCAGGCTTCAACCACTTCCTAGTCAGATCAGGTGAAATCATTTTCCTTCCCATAGCCTCGGTGTATTTCACACCTAGCAAATCTTTTTTGAAAGATCTTATTTACCCATTGGACAGATCAAAAGTAGGTAGAGAGGCAGGCAGAGAGAGGGGTGGGGGAGCAGGCTCCCCGCTGAGCAGAGAGCCCGATGTGGGGCTCCATCCCAGGACCCTGAAATCATGACCTGAGCCGAAGGCAGAGGCCTAAACCACTGAGCCACCCAGGAGCCCCCATATCTCGTAATTTTTAATCAACGTGCAAAAAGTATTGTACATATTGATGAAGTTCAAACAAATTCTGTGAAACCGTAGATGGACTTAAAGATACTATTATGTATCAAATATTGTAAAAATTAAGCAAGGAAATAGCACACATAAAATAACCAAAGCATACAAACTTGGGTAGATACAATAGGTGTGATCATGTTCTACTTCATAAAGAGATGAGTTAATAGATAAATAGAAGTAACTAGACTTTTTAGACGTTAATAAAACTTTGCCTGTTATTTCTTAGCTATATAAAATGTATGGTTTTCTAACAAAAACGCTTATCTTAAAAATATTTAAAAATAAATTTCAGGCTACTCATAAGGTTCTATTTACTTTTCCACTGAAGGAAAAGCTGGTTGTTGTAGTTGTAGTTGTTTGTTTGTTTTAGTCTCCTCCTAGTTTTTATTATTATAATGTGGAAGGAGGAATGTTAAATTGAAAAGTGAATTATTTTATAGACAAAATTCATTACTTGATTCACTTCCTGGTACAGCAGATGGAACTCCTGAAAACATGCCCTTTTGCCTTACAGAAGAGTAACAGTTATGCTTACTTCTGAAACATGCTTGGTGGTGGCCCTAAATAGTGACACCATACTAAACATTTTGAATATTTGCAATTAATTTTTATAGTCATAGGGCTCCAAAAGGCGCTGCTAGTCTCTTAGTAGGTATTTCAATAAAGCTAAAAGTTGCCTGACTGTTTAAAAATATTAACAAGGCACAAAACATGGCAGAAGTATTGTCCTCAGATATTATTTTTTTTCCATATGCTCCTGATTCCAGACATGACAAGTTATTTTTTAAAATTTTTTTATAAAAGATTTTATTTATTTCTTTGACAGAGATCACAAGTAGGCAGGGTCAGGCAGAGTGAGAGGGGGGAAGCAGGCTCCCTGCTGAGCTGAGAGCCCGATGTGGGACTCGATCCAAGGATTCTGGGATCATGACCTGAGCCGAAGGCAGAGGCTTTAACCCACTGAGCCACCCAGGTGCCCCCATGACAAGTTATTTTTTTTTAAAGATTTTATTTATTTATTTGACAGAGAGAGAGATTACAAGTAGGCAGAGAGGCAGGCAAAGAGAGAGAGGAGGTAGCAGGCTCCCCGTTGAGCAGAGAGCCCAATGTGGGGCTCCATCCCTGGACCCTGAGATCATGACCTGAGCTGAAGGCAGCGGCTTAACCCACAAGCCACCCAGGAACCCGACAAGTTATTTTTGATAGATATATATATATACAATGTATTTTCCAGTTATAAGAAAAATGGTTCTGCTCTTTTTAACCTTTTTTAAAAATTACATAATTTTTTTAAATTTAAATTTTATTTTTTAATGTTTTACCTTTCTTTTCTTTTTTTTAAAAAGATTTTATTTATTTATTTGACAGACAGAGATCACAAGTAGGCAGAGAGACAGGCAGAGAGAGAGAGAGAGAGAGAGAAGCAGGCTTCCTGCGGAGCAGAGAGCCCGATGCAGGGCTCAATTCCAGGACCCTGAGATCATGACCCGAGCCGAAGGCAGCAGCCCAAACCACTGAGCCACCCAGGCACCCCAATGTTTTACTTTTCAATATACTACTTAGAATATAAACCCTATTCCATTTTGTAAGAAGGTTACCATTTAAAAAATGTTAATTTTCTCATTGTGTCTTCCCCTCTCATTGCTTTATTTTGAATAAAACATTTCACAATAAACATAACTGATGCTTTCCTTTTGATGGTCCCTCTGTTGGTCATATTGTATATGAGCCATGACAATTAGTTTTACAACATTTATTCATGTTTGTTGATATGTTTTATCATAACTAATTTTCCCTCCCTTATCTAGATTCCCCAGCTTTCAGACAGGTGGACACTTAATAAACCATACCCAAGGGATGTATCAAGTACTTCTTAGACATCTCTCAGATCCTTGAGATCTCATTTTGCCTAGGGATTTGCAATAGGTTCTGCCAGAGGCACCACTGTGACAACTGATGTCCATGGTCTATCTCCTGCTAAGCTCAAGAGGTCACTGGTTTCCAAGTTTATCTATACAATTAATGCACTCCATCAAGTTCTTTTTATTTTTTTTATATTAACAAACTTATTTTAAAGTTTATATGGAGAGGCAAAGACTCACAATAGTCAACATAGTGTTGAAGGAGAACAAAGCCTGAGGACTGACTTCAAAGTTTACCATAACGATGGGGCGCCTGGTTGGCTCAGTGGGTTAAGCTTCTGCCTTTGGCTCAGGTCATGATCCCAGGGGCCTGGGGTCGAGTCCCGTATTGGGCTCTCTGCTCAGCAGGGAGCCTGCTTCTCCTCATTTCTCTCTCTGTCTGTCTCTCTGCCTATTTGAGATCTCTCTCTCTGTCAAATAAATAAATAAACCTTTAAAAAAAGTATACCATAACGATAATTGGAAGCAAGATATTGTAATACCACAGAAAGACTAGATTAAAGGAACAGAATATATATTATCAATTATATTTTATATTTCATATAAAAGCAAAAGCAATACAAGAGAGCAAAATACAATCTTTTAAACAAATGGTTCTGGAGTAATGGTGAAGCTAAATGTAAAAATATGGGGTTCTGATAGAGGTAAAGAAGACTACTATATGATCCAAAGGGGCACGTGCACCAAATGTTTATAGCAGCAATATCCACAATAGCCAAACTATGGAAAGAACCTAGATGCCCATCAACAAATGAATGGGATATATTTCAAATTCAAGTCAGAGATGAAAGAAACATCTGGACTCGGTCCTCAGGTACAGGCAGTATTCTGAACTGAGGCTAGAACCAGAGACCATTCTAATGAAAGGCCTCCACAGGTGGGCTCCGACTCAGTTTCCTGTATGTATATTCATTCATGAAATCGCTCTGCAGGTCAACATGCAGAACAAAACCATTTAATAAAAGTGACAATGAGGAGAGGAAAGGGAGGCCAGAAGGCTTGTGAATGTGGAGAGAGGAAGAGCCAGGGGAGGAGGGGGGCGGGGGGGCGGAAAAACTGAGAATCCCTCCCTGTGCTCCTTGCTGCCAGGGAGGTCTGAGGGACTAGTTTCTACCTGGGATCCCAAGTCCAGTACAAAAGTGGCGGGGCCACAGCTCGGGATGAGGGAAGGGGGTCCTCGGCACACGCGCGTGGGGGTGCCAAACGAAGGGGGCTATTGTGCTCGCTGCGGGGGGCACCTCGCCTGGCTCCATCCCCAGCCCGACCCCGTGGGGACCCGGGTGCGGCGCGTGGTCCGGGGTGGTCCCGCTGCCCCGGGGGTCGCGGGAGGCTGGGTCCCGACACCCCCGCGAGCTCGCCGCCCGCGCTTTCTGCTCCAGGTGAGGGCGCAGCGCAGTGTCACTTTACCTCCTCGCAGAGGGTCGTCCTGAGAAGCCATGGGGCAGTGCGGGGCAGCGGGCCGGGCCGTGGGAGCAGGACAGCGCGGCCTCAGGAGCTGGGCTGGAGCGCGGGAGTGCGGGTGTCCTGCAGTGCGGACTGGGCTGCAGCAGAGCACAGCGGAGCTGCGCGCCCCTCCTCCGCCAGCTCCTCCACCTCCTCTCAGACTCTCCGCTGCGTCCTCCGCGAGCTCACTTCCGGATTCTGCAATTAGCAAAGCCCCTTCTCCGGACCGCCCACGCCCTCGCCCACCTCCCCCTCCGTCCTGAGGCGCGGGCCCGGGTCACGGGCACCGGGAAAGCCCGGGGGGCTTGCGAGGGTGGCCAGCGCCAGCGCTGAGCGGCCTCCTAGCCTGGCTCCCCGAGCGGGTGTCCACCTGCTGCCTGGCTGCAAAAAGATCATCAGCCCTAAACCCCGGCTGCACTCTCGGGTCACTTCGCTGGCTTCCTGATTGTGCCCAAAGCCGGGAACCAGCTTCCCCAGCTCAGGCCTGGGCTGAGATGCTTGCCCACGATCTGTTTAAGCAGTCTCCTCCTCTCCAGGCAGGGTCCGCCATTGCATGATGGCACCCACGAATCACTTAGACCTGGATGTTTTTTGGTTTTTTGTTTCTTTTTTGGTTATTGGTTATTACATGACCTCCATGGTAGGTGATCCACAAAGGGAGTGAAAAGAGGACGCCTGATGCATACGCATATGGCCATTCTAGAAAAAGAGCTAGGGGTTCTCTGGGAAGCGCGGCATTGGTCCTTGCACTATGGTTTTGCTGCATCAAATAGTTCCTTCTTCTTCAAATATAAATATATAAATATATTGATCAAGTCACTCGCATGTCTTAGGAGAATGTCTTACCTTTAGTAGCAAACTTGAAATCTTGGACATTGGTTTTGATTTTTGTTTTGGTTTGATTTGGTTCGGTTTTTGTAATTTTAAAAATCCCTCCAGCCCTTGGCTGTGTCTGACCTGAGTGCTTTTTGCTGTTTCTGCAACAAAACTGTCAGGGCAGCGAAAACTCTCATTGTTAACAGTGGCGCCCCCTTCTGAACACTTTGTTAATAAAAAGCTTTTTTTTTTTTTTTTTTGGCTATTGTAAATGTGAAACAACAATGAGGTATTTCAAAGAGGTGAACCACAGGTAAATTTCTCTAAGTGTGGGTGAGGGTTACTCAAAAAGGAACTTGACAAGGCTTTTAAAGATACCGACAATCATTATAACATAACGTGACTGATTGTTACCGTGCTCTTAACCTGGCAAACACTTGTTGGCTTCCAAGAAAGACGAACATAGTTGAGATGGTTCTAGCGGCCTTCTAGCACAGGGTCTCATGAGGCAGGGATTCTAGCCACTGGCTGTGCAAGGCATGAGGCCTGTTAGTGATTCTATTTTTTCTTCTGCAGAATGGGTCTTTCTGCATTCCAGGTCCTTTCTACCCCAATAAATAATGCGGCGATTCTCTCAGTGAGTTGTACTTTTGGTTTAAACAGCCAACTGTCTCTTAAAAAGGACTTTTGTTTAAAGTCCTTTCAAAAAAAAGTCCTTTCAAAAAAAACTTTTTTTTTAATTTTTATTTTTTAATCCCATATGTTTACTCTGATCCTGGAACTTTGTCACTTTGACCTTCTCTGCTGATTAAAATATTCTTCATCATCAGCACCTACTGCTCTCCTCTCCTGGTGGTCTCTCCGGAAGGGGTCTTCTCTAGCTCTTCTAGCAGAGGATGGGCACTTCCCCTCTACCCCTGTTGCCAGACCAACCTTACCTATCCTGCAGGGTCAGGTCGGCCTGGCCTTTTATCTGTTGTTCTCTTCTGAGTGGTTAGTTTTTCATAGATACCGTGCTTTGCTTTTGTCAGGATTTACCCTGGACTATCAAAACCCTTATCTTGTGCCAGTGAATCCTAAGAAACAGACCTGATGAGAGAACCAGGAACTCGAACAGATCATATTTATCCTGAATGTTCCGTCCAAAATGAAGAATACATTTCTGAGGAGCCTCAAGATGTCTTAGAAGGGAAGTTTCACCAACTCTGTCACGTAGGGGCATCAATTCTGATTCTGTGTCAATTTTCCTACTTTCCCAGCTAGTAATTCTCTTCCTCAGAAAGCCCACTCTCAACCGTTTCCTCTCTCAAAGGCAGTTGCTCTTCGAGTCTGCACATGGCACTTGGGGCCTGCTGGTCGTTGGCTACTGCCCTCTGTACCTTGGGTCTAACAGCTTCGGGGCATCAAGATGAAATCGTCTCTTGTTCTAAGACTTACTATAGTTTGGGGCACATGGTAAGCAATAATCACTTTTTTAGTTGATCCAAGTGTTCGACCTTTCTTAATTATTCTAGTACCACAGTTTACTTGTTCTAAGATTTGTCCTCCCCCCCCCATTCTAATAACTCTTGCACTTGATGACATATCCTAGTTTAACTGACAGCATTTCTCTTTCTTAGTCGAACATAAACTATAGTGCATCTTACCCTTGATGAAAGCTAGGTTGCAATTAAATACTCTATTATGGTTACGATTCTGATATTTGAAATCCTCCGGTAGCTCCCTGTGCCCCCACAGTGTAGTACCTCACCTTCTCGGCATAGTATACAAACCAGCTCACCCCCAGTGTTAACCCCGGGGCTCAGCCTCCATCCCCAGGTGATGCTGCCAGATCAGCTGCCCGTTGTCCTGAACTTGCTGTAGATTCCCGAATGCACTGTGCTGCCCCCTGGCACTTTGAAAGTGACACACTCATCCCCATTCTTCGCTTTGCCCTTGTCTATCACCTCCCCTCAAAATCTGTTCCTAAGTGCCTTTTCCCAGCTCCAACCTACCCTTGGCAGTCTTTTATCTCCCTGTGGTAAAACCTGTCACACTGCACCATGGACATGCCCGTTGTCCCCCTGAGAAGAGAAAAGGGACAGTGAGGGCCCCCCAGCATTTGCAGCTCTAGTGCAGAGCCCCATGCCTGGCTTGCAGGAAATGCCAGATCATGAAGACAAACGGAGATCATCCTCTGGCTAAAACCAGCTCTTCTTTGCCTACCGCAGGATCTGGATCAATACTGAGCAGCCCGTTATTATTGCTGTTTTTCTAGGGATTTTTTACCCATATATTTCCCAGGTCTTGACTCTTTTTGTAGCACTTTAATTCAGGCTTCAACCACTTCCTAGTCAGATCAGGTGAAATCATTTTCCTTCCCATAGCCTCGGTGTATTTCACACCTAGCAAATCTTTTTTGAAAGATCTTATTTACCCATTGGACAGATCAAAAGTAGGTAGAGAGGCAGGCAGAGAGAGGGGTGGGGGAGCAGGCTCCCCGCTGAGCAGAGAGCCCGATGTGGGGCTCCATCCCAGGACCCTGAAATCATGACCTGAGCCGAAGGCAGAGGCCTAAACCACTGAGCCACCCAGGAGCCCCCATATCTCGTAATTTTTAATCAACGTGCAAAAAGTATTGTACATATTGATGAAGTTCAAACAAATTCTGTGAAACCGTAGATGGACTTAAAGATACTATTATGTATCAAATATTGTAAAAATTAAGCAAGGAAATAGCACACATAAAATAACCAAAGCATACAAACTTGGGTAGATACAATAGGTGTGATCATGTTCTACTTCATAAAGAGATGAGTTAATAGATAAATAGAAGTAACTAGACTTTTTAGACGTTAATAAAACTTTGCCTGTTATTTCTTAGCTATATAAAATGTATGGTTTTCTAACAAAAACGCTTATCTTAAAAATATTTAAAAATAAATTTCAGGCTACTCATAAGGTTCTATTTACTTTTCCACTGAAGGAAAAGCTGGTTGTTGTAGTTGTAGTTGTTTGTTTGTTTTAGTCTCCTCCTAGTTTTTATTATTATAATGTGGAAGGAGGAATGTTAAATTGAAAAGTGAATTATTTTATAGACAAAATTCATTACTTGATTCACTTCCTGGTACAGCAGATGGAACTCCTGAAAACATGCCCTTTTGCCTTACAGAAGAGCAACAGTTATGCTTACTTCTGAAACATGCTTGGTGGTGGCCCTAAATAGTGACACCATACTAAACATTTTGAATATTTGCAATTAATTTTTATAGTCATAGGGCTCCAAAAGGCGCTGCTAGTCTCTTAGTAGGTATTTCAATAAAGCTAAAAGTTGCCTGACTGTTTAAAAATATTAACAAGGCACAAAACATGGCAGAAGTATTGTCCTCAGATATTATTTTTTTTCCATATGCTCCTGATTCCAGACATGACAAGTTATTTTTTAAAATTTTTTTATAAAAGATTTTATTTATTTCTTTGACAGAGATCCCAAGTAGGCAGGGTCAGGCAGAGTGAGAGGGGGGAAGCAGGCTCCCTGCTGAGCTGAGAGCCCGATGTGGGACTCGATCCAAGGATTCTGGGATCATGACCTGAGCCGAAGGCAGAGGCTTTAACCCACTGAGCCACCCAGGTGCCCCCATGACAAGTTATTTTTTTTTAAAGATTTTATTTATTTATTTGACAGAGAGAGAGATTACAAGTAGGCAGAGAGGCAGGCAAAGAGAGAGAGGAGGTAGCAGGCTCCCCGTTGAGCAGAGAGCCCAATGTGGGGCTCCATCCCTGGACCCTGAGATCATGACCTGAGCTGAAGGCAGCGGCTTAACCCACAAGCCACCCAGGAACCCGACAAGTTATTTTTGATAGATATATATATATACAATGTATTTTCCAGTTATAAGAAAAATGGTTCTGCTCTTTTTAACCTTTTTTAAAAATTACATAATTTTTTTAAATTTAAATTTTATTTTTTAATGTTTTACCTTTCTTTTCTTTTTTTTAAAAAGATTTTATTTATTTATTTGACAGACAGAGATCACAAGTAGGCAGAGAGACAGGCAGAGAGAGAGAGAGAGAGAGAGAAGCAGGCTTCCTGCGGAGCAGAGAGCCCGATGCAGGGCTCAATTCCAGGACCCTGAGATCATGACCCGAGCCGAAGGCAGCAGCCCAAACCACTGAGCCACCCAGGCACCCCAATGTTTTACTTTTCAATATACTACTTAGAATATAAACCCTATTCCATTTTGTAAGAAGGTTACCATTTAAAAAATGTTAATTTTCTCATTGTGTCTTCCCCTCTCATTGCTTTATTTTGAATAAAACATTTCACAATAAACATAACTGATGCTTTCCTTTTGATGGTCCCTCTGTTGGTCATATTGTATATGAGCCATGACAATTAGTTTTACAACATTTATTCATGTTTGTTGATATGTTTTATCATAACTAATTTTCCCTCCCTTATCTAGATTCCCCAGCTTTCAGACAGGTGGACACTTAATAAACCATACCCAAGGGATGTATCAAGTACTTCTTAGACATCTCTCAGATCCTTGAGGTCTCATTTTGCCTAGGGATTTGCAATAGGTTCTGCCAGAGGCACCACTGTGACAACTGATGTCCATGGTCTATCTCCTGCTAAGCTCAAGAGGTCACTGGTTTCCAAGTTTATCTATACAATTAATGCACTCCATCAAGTTCTTTTTATTTTTTTTATATTAACAAACTTATTTTAAAGTTTATATGGAGAGGCAAAGACTCACAATAGTCAACATAGTGTTGAAGGAGAACAAAGCCTGAGGACTGACTTCAAAGTTTACCATAACGATGGGGCGCCTGGTTGGCTCAGTGGGTTAAGCTTCTGCCTTTGGCTCAGGTCATGATCCCAGGGGCCTGGGGTCGAGTCCCGTATTGGGCTCTCTGCTCAGCAGGGAGCCTGCTTCTCCTCATTTCTCTCTCTGTCTGTCTCTCTGCCTATTTGAGATCTCTCTCTCTGTCAAATAAATAAATAAACCTTTAAAAAAAGTATACCATAACGATAATTGGAAGCAAGATATTGTAATACCACAGAAAGACTAGATTAAAGGAACAGAATATATATTATCAATTATATTTTATATTTCATATAAAAGCAAAAGCAATACAAGAGAGCAAAATACAATCTTTTAAACAAATGGTTCTGGAGTAATGGTGAAGCTAAATGTAAAAATATGGGGTTCTGATAGAGGTAAAGAAGACTACTATATGATCCAAAGGGGCACGTGCACCAAATGTTTATAGCAGCAATATCCACAATAGCCAAACTATGGAAAGAACCTAGATGCCCATCAACAAATGAATGGTATATATTTCAAATTCAAGTCAGAGATGAAAGAAACATCTGGACTCGGTCCTCAGGTACAGGCAGTATTCTGAACTGAGGCTAGAACCAGAGACCATTCTAATGAAAGGCCTCCACAGCTGGGCTCCGACTCAGTTTCCTGTATGTATATTCATTCATGAAATCGCTCTGCAGGTCAACATGCAGAACAAAACCATTTAATAAAAGTGACAATGAGGAGAGGAAAGGGAGGCCAGAAGGCTTGTGAATGTGGAGAGAGGAAGAGCCAGGGGAGGAGGGGGGCGGGGGGGGCGGAAAAACTGAGAATCCCTCCCTGTGCTCCTTGCTGCCAGGGAGGTCTGAGGGACTAGTTTCTACCTGGGATCCCAAGTCCAGTACAAAAGTGGCGGGGCCACAGCTCGGGATGAGGGAAGGGGGTCCTCGGCACACGCGCGTGGGGGTGCCAAACGAAGGGGGCTATTGTGCTCGCTGCGGGGGGCACCTCGCCTGGCTCCATCCCCAGCCCGACCCCGTGGGGACCCGGGTGCGGCGCGTGGTCCGGGGTGGTCCCGCTGCCCCGGGGGTCGCGGGAGGCTGGGTCCCGACACCCCCGCGAGCTCGCCGCCCGCGCTTTCTGCTCCAGGTGAGGGCGCAGCGCAGTGTCACTTTACCTCCTCGCAGAGGGTCGTCCTGAGAAGCCATGGGGCAGGGCGAGGCAGCGGGCCGGGCCGTGGGAGCAGGACAGCGCGGCCTCAGGAGCTGGGCTGGAGCGCGGGAGTGCGGGTGTCCTGCAGTGCGGACTGGGCTGCAGCAGAGCACAGCGGAGCTGCGCGCCCCTCCTCCGCCAGCTCCTCCACCTCCTCTCAGACTCTCCGCTGCGTCCTCCGCGAGCTCACTTCCGGATTCTGCAATTAGCAAAGCCCCTTCTCCGGACCGCCCACGCCCTCGCCCACCTCCCCCTCCGTCCTGAGGCGCGGGCCCGGGGCACGGGCACCGGGAAAGCCCGGGGGGCTTGCGAGGGTGGCCAGCGCCAGCGCTGAGCGGCCTCCTAGCCTGGCTCCCCGAGCGGGTGTCCACCTGCTGCCTGGCTGCAAAAAGATCATCAGCCCTAAACCCCGGCTGCACTCTCGGGTCACTTCGCTGGCTTCCTGATTGTGCCCAAAGCCGGGAACCAGCTTCCCCAGCTCAGGCCTGGGCTGAGATGCTTGCCCACGATCTGTTTAAGCAGTCTCCTCCTCTCCAGGCAGGGTCCGCCATTGCATGATGGCACCCACGAATCACTTAGACCTGGATGTTTTTTGGTTTTTTGTTTCTTTTTTGGTTATTGGTTATTACATGACCTCCATGGTAGGTGATCCACAAAGGGAGTGAAAAGAGGACGCCTGATGCATACGCATATGGCCATTCTAGAAAAAGAGCTAGGGGTTCTCTGGGAAGCGCGGCATTGGTCCTTGCACTATGGTTTTGCTGCATCAAATAGTTCCTTCTTCTTCAAATATAAATATATAAATATATTGATCAAGTCACTCGCATGTCTTAGGAGAATGTCTTACCTTTAGTAGCAAACTTGAAATCTTGGACATTGGTTTTGATTTTTGTTTTGGTTTGATTTGGTTCGGTTTTTGTAATTTTAAAAATCCCTCCAGCCCTTGGCTGTGTCTGACCTGAGTGCTTTTTGCTGTTTCTGCAACAAAACTGTCAGGGCAGCGAAAACTCTCATTGTTAACAGTGGCGCCCCCTTCTGAACACTTTGTTAATAAAAAGCTTTTTTTTTTTTTTTTTTTTGGCTATTGTAAATGTGAAACAACAATGAGGTATTTCAAAGAGGTGAACCACAGGTAAATTTCTCTAAGTGTGGGTGAGGATTACTCAAAAAGAAACTTGACAAGGCTTTTAAAGATACCGACAATCATTATAACATAACGTGACTGATTGTTACCGTGCTCTTAACCTGGCAAACACTTGTTGGCTTCCAAGAAAGACGAACATAGTTGAGATGGTTCTAGCGGCCTTCTAGCACAGGGTCTCATGAGGCAGGGATTCTAGCCACTGGCTGTGCAAGGCATGAGGCCTGTTAGTGATTCTATTTTTTCTTCTGCAGAATGGGTCTTTCTGCATTCCAGGTCCTTTCTACCCCAATAAATAATGCGGCGATTCTCTCAGTGAGTTGTACTTTTGGTTTAAACAGCCAACTGTCTCTTAAAAAGGACTTTTGTTTAAAGTCCTTTCAAAAAAAAGTCCTTTCAAAAAAAACTTTTTTTTTAATTTTTATTTTTTAATCCCATATGTTTACTCTGATCCTGGAACTTTGTCACTTTGACCTTCTCTGCTGATTAAAATATTCTTCATCATCAGCACCTACTGCTCTCCTCTCCTGGTGGTCTCTCCGGAAGGGGTCTTCTCTAGCTCTTCTAGCAGAGGATGGGCACTTCCCCTCTACCCCTGTTGCCAGACCAACCTTACCTATCCTGCAGGGTCAGGTCGGCCTGGCCTTTTATCTGTTGTTCTCTTCTGAGTGGTTAGTTTTTCATAGATACCGTGCTTTGCTTTTGTCAGGATTTACCCTGGACTATCAAAACCCTTATCTTGTGCCAGTGAATCCTAAGAAACAGACCTGATGAGAGAACCAGGAACTCGAACAGATCATATTTATCCTGAATGTTCCGTCCAAAATGAAGAATACATTTCTGAGGAGCCTCAAGATGTCTTAGAAGGGAAGTTTCACCAACTCTGTCACGTAGGGGCATCAATTCTGATTCTGTGTCAATTTTCCTACTTTCCCAGCTAGTAATTCTCTTCCTCAGAAAGCCCACTCTCAACCGTTTCCTCTCTCAAAGGCAGTTGCTCTTCGAGTCTGCACATGGCACTTGGGGCCTGCTGGTCGTTGGCTACTGCCCTCTGTACCTTGGGTCTAACAGCTTCGGGGCATCAAGATGAAATCGTCTCTTGTTCTAAGACTTACTATAGTTTGGGGCACATGGTAAGCAATAATCACTTTTTTAGTTCATCCAAGTGTTCGACATTTCTTAATTATTCTAGTACCACAGTTTACTTGTTCTAAGATTTGTCCTCCCCCCCCCATTCTAATAACTCTTGCACTTGATGACATATCCTAGTTTAACTGACAGCATTTCTCTTTCTTAGTCGAACATAAACTATAGTGCATCTTACCCTTGATGAAAGCTAGGTTGCAATTAAATACTCTATTATGGTTACGATTCTGATATTTGAAATCCTCCGGTAGCTCCCTGTGCCCCCACAGTGTAGTACCTCACCTTCTCGGCATAGTATACAAACCAGCTCACCCCCAGTGTTAACCCCGGGGCTCAGCCTCCATCCCCAGGTGATGCTGCCAGATCAGCTGCCCGTTGTCCTGAACTTGCTGTAGATTCCCGAATGCACTGTGCTGCCCCCTGGCACTTTGAAAGTGACACACTCATCCCCATTCTTCGCTTTGCCCTTGTCTATCACCTCCCCTCAAAATCTGTTCCTAAGTGCCTTTTCCCAGCTCCAACCTACCCTTGGCAGTCTTTTATCTCCCTGTGGTAAAACCTGTCACACTGCACCATGGACAGGCCCGTTGTCCCCCTGAGAAGAGAAAAGGGACAGTGAGGGCCCCCCAGCATTTGCAGCTCTAGTGCAGAGCCCCATGCCTGGCTTGCAGGAAATGCCAGATCATGAAGACAAACGGAGATCATCCTCTGGCTAAAACCAGCTCTTCTTTGCCTACCGCAGGATCTGGATCAATACTGAGCAGCCCGTTATTATTGCTGTTTTTCTAGGGATTTTTTACCCATATATTTCCCAGGTCTTGACTCTTTTTGTAGCACTTTAATTCAGGCTTCAACCACTTCCTAGTCAGATCAGGTGAAATCATTTTCCTTCCCATAGCCTCGGTGTATTTCACACCTAGCAAATCTTTTTTGAAAGATCTTATTTACCCATTGGACAGATCAAAAGTAGGTAGAGAGGCAGGCAGAGAGAGGGGTGGGGGAGCAGGCTCCCCGCTGAGCAGAGAGCCCGATGTGGGGCTCCATCCCAGGACCCTGAAATCATGACCTGAGCCGAAGGCAGAGGCCTAAACCACTGAGCCACCCAGGAGCCCCCATATCTCGTAATTTTTAATCAACGTGCAAAAAGTATTGTACATATTGATGAAGTTCAAACAAATTCTGTGAAACCGTAGATGGACTTAAAGATACTATTATGTATCAAATATTGTAAAAATTAAGCAAGGAAATAGCACACATAAAATAACCAAAGCATACAAACTTGGGTAGATACAATAGGTGTGATCATGTTCTACTTCATAAAGAGATGAGTTAATAGATAAATAGAAGTAACTAGACTTTTTAGACGTTAATAAAACTTTGCCTGTTATTTCTTAGCTATATAAAATGTATGGTTTTCTAACAAAAACGCTTATCTTAAAAATATTTAAAAATAAATTTCAGGCTACTCATAAGGTTCTATTTACTTTTCCACTGAAGGAAAAGCTGGTTGTTGTAGTTGTAGTTGTTTGTTTGTTTTAGTCTCCTCCTAGTTTTTATTATTATAATGTGGAAGGAGGAATGTTAAATTGAAAAGTGAATTATTTTATAGACAAAATTCATTACTTGATTCACTTCCTGGTACAGCAGATGGAACTCCTGAAAACATGCCCTTTTGCCTTACAGAAGAGCAACAGTTATGCTTACTTCTGAAACATGCTTGGTGGTGGCCCTAAATAGTGACACCATACTAAACATTTTGAATATTTGCAATTAATTTTTATAGTCATAGGGCTCCAAAAGGCGCTGCTAGTCTCTTAGTAGGTATTTCAATAAAGCTAAAAGTTGCCTGACTGTTTAAAAATATTAACAAGGCACAAAACATGGCAGAAGTATTGTCCTCAGATATTATTTTTTTTCCATATGCTCCTGATTCCAGACATGACAAGTTATTTTTTAAAATTTTTTTATAAAAGATTTTATTTATTTCTTTGACAGAGATCCCAAGTAGGCAGGGTCAGGCAGAGTGAGAGGGGGGAAGCAGGCTCCCTGCTGAGCTGAGAGCCCGATGTGGGACTCGATCCAAGGATTCTGGGATCATGACCTGAGCCGAAGGCAGAGGCTTTAACCCACTGAGCCACCCAGGTGCCCCCATGACAAGTTATTTTTTTTTAAAGATTTTATTTATTTATTTGACAGAGAGAGAGATTACAAGTAGGCAGAGAGGCAGGCAAAGAGAGAGAGGAGGTAGCAGGCTCCCCGTTGAGCAGAGAGCCCAATGTGGGGCTCCATCCCTGGACCCTGAGATCATGACCTGAGCTGAAGGCAGCGGCTTAACCCACAAGCCACCCAGGAACCCGACAAGTTATTTTTGATAGATATATATATATACAATGTATTTTCCAGTTATAAGAAAAATGGTTCTGCTCTTTTTAACCTTTTTTAAAAATTACATAATTTTTTTAAATTTAAATTTTATTTTTTAATGTTTTACCTTTCTTTTCTTTTTTTTAAAAAGATTTTATTTATTTATTTGACAGACAGAGATCACAAGTAGGCAGAGAGACAGGCAGAGAGAGAGAGAGAGAGAGAGAAGCAGGCTTCCTGCGGAGCAGAGAGCCCGATGCAGGGCTCAATTCCAGGACCCTGAGATCATGACCCGAGCCGAAGGCAGCAGCCCAAACCACTGAGCCACCCAGGCACCCCAATGTTTTACTTTTCAATATACTACTTAGAATATAAACCCTATTCCATTTTGTAAGAAGGTTACCATTTAAAAAATGTTAATTTTCTCATTGTGTCTTCCCCTCTCATTGCTTTATTTTGAATAAAACATTTCACAATAAACATAACTGATGCTTTCCTTTTGATGGTCCCTCTGTTGGTCATATTGTATATGAGCCATGACAATTAGTTTTACAACATTTATTCATGTTTGTTGATATGTTTTATCATAACTAATTTTCCCTCCCTTATCTAGATTCCCCAGCTTTCAGACAGGTGGACACTTAATAAACCATACCCAAGGGATGTATCAAGTACTTCTTAGACATCTCTCAGATCCTTGAGGTCTCATTTTGCCTAGGGATTTGCAATAGGTTCTGCCAGAGGCACCACTGTGACAACTGATGTCCATGGTCTATCTCCTGCTAAGCTCAAGAGGTCACTGGTTTCCAAGTTTATCTATACAATTAATGCACTCCATCAAGTTCTTTTTATTTTTTTTATATTAACAAACTTATTTTAAAGTTTATATGGAGAGGCAAAGACTCACAATAGTCAACATAGTGTTGAAGGAGAACAAAGCCTGAGGACTGACTTCAAAGTTTACCATAACGATGGGGCGCCTGGTTGGCTCAGTGGGTTAAGCTTCTGCCTTTGGCTCAGGTCATGATCCCAGGGGCCTGGGGTCGAGTCCCGTATTGGGCTCTCTGCTCAGCAGGGAGCCTGCTTCTCCTCATTTCTCTCTCTGTCTGTCTCTCTGCCTATTTGAGATCTCTCTCTCTGTCAAATAAATAAATAAACCTTTAAAAAAAGTATACCATAACGATAATTGGAAGCAAGATATTGTAATACCACAGAAAGACTAGATTAAAGGAACAGAATATATATTATCAATTATATTTTATATTTCATATAAAAGCAAAAGCAATACAAGAGAGCAAAATACAATCTTTTAAACAAATGGTTCTGGAGTAATGGTGAAGCTAAATGTAAAAATATGGGGTTCTGATAGAGGTAAAGAAGACTACTATATGATCCAAAGGGGCACGTGCACCAAATGTTTATAGCAGCAATATCCACAATAGCCAAACTATGGAAAGAACCTAGATGCCCATCAACAAATGAATGGTATATATTTCAAATTCAAGTCAGAGATGAAAGAAACATCTGGACTCGGTCCTCAGGTACAGGCAGTATTCTGAACTGAGGCTAGAACCAGAGACCATTCTAATGAAAGGCCTCCACAGCTGGGCTCCGACTCAGTTTCCTGTATGTATATTCATTCATGAAATCGCTCTGCAGGTCAACATGCAGAACAAAACCATTTAATAAAAGTGACAATGAGGAGAGGAAAGGGAGGCCAGAAGGCTTGTGAATGTGGAGAGAGGAAGAGCCAGGGGAGGAGGGGGGCGGGGGGGGCGGAAAAACTGAGAATCCCTCCCTGTGCTCCTTGCTGCCAGGGAGGTCTGAGGGACTAGTTTCTACCTGGGATCCCAAGTCCAGTACAAAAGTGGCGGGGCCACAGCTCGGGATGAGGGAAGGGGGTCCTCGGCACACGCGCGTGGGGGTGCCAAACGAAGGGGGCTATTGTGCTCGCTGCGGGGGGCACCTCGCCTGGCTCCATCCCCAGCCCGACCCCGTGGGGACCCGGGTGCGGCGCGTGGTCCGGGGTGGTCCCGCTGCCCCGGGGGTCGCGGGAGGCTGGGTCCCGACACCCCCGCGAGCTCGCCGCCCGCGCTTTCTGCTCCAGGTGAGGGCGCAGCGCAGTGTCACTTTACCTCCTCGCAGAGGGTCGTCCTGAGAAGCCATGGGGCAGGGCGAGGCAGCGGGCCGGGCCGTGGGAGCAGGACAGCGCGGCCTCAGGAGCTGGGCTGGAGCGCGGGAGTGCGGGTGTCCTGCAGTGCGGACTGGGCTGCAGCAGAGCACAGCGGAGCTGCGCGCCCCTCCTCCGCCAGCTCCTCCACCTCCTCTCAGACTCTCCGCTGCGTCCTCCGCGAGCTCACTTCCGGATTCTGCAATTAGCAAAGCCCCTTCTCCGGACCGCCCACGCCCTCGCCCACCTCCCCCTCCGTCCTGAGGCGCGGGCCCGGGGCACGGGCACCGGGAAAGCCCGGGGGGCTTGCGAGGGTGGCCAGCGCCAGCGCTGAGCGGCCTCCTAGCCTGGCTCCCCGAGCGGGTGTCCACCTGCTGCCTGGCTGCAAAAAGATCATCAGCCCTAAACCCCGGCTGCACTCTCGGGTCACTTCGCTGGCTTCCTGATTGTGCCCAAAGCCGGGAACCAGCTTCCCCAGCTCAGGCCTGGGCTGAGATGCTTGCCCACGATCTGTTTAAGCAGTCTCCTCCTCTCCAGGCAGGGTCCGCCATTGCATGATGGCACCCACGAATCACTTAGACCTGGATGTTTTTTGGTTTTTTGTTTCTTTTTTGGTTATTGGTTATTACATGACCTCCATGGTAGGTGATCCACAAAGGGAGTGAAAAGAGGACGCCTGATGCATACGCATATGGCCATTCTAGAAAAAGAGCTAGGGGTTCTCTGGGAAGCGCGGCATTGGTCCTTGCACTATGGTTTTGCTGCATCAAATAGTTCCTTCTTCTTCAAATATAAATATATAAATATATTGATCAAGTCACTCGCATGTCTTAGGAGAATGTCTTACCTTTAGTAGCAAACTTGAAATCTTGGACATTGGTTTTGATTTTTGTTTTGGTTTGATTTGGTTCGGTTTTTGTAATTTTAAAAATCCCTCCAGCCCTTGGCTGTGTCTGACCTGAGTGCTTTTTGCTGTTTCTGCAACAAAACTGTCAGGGCAGCGAAAACTCTCATTGTTAACAGTGGCGCCCCCTTCTGAACACTTTGTTAATAAAAAGCTTTTTTTTTTTTTTTTTTTTGGCTATTGTAAATGTGAAACAACAATGAGGTATTTCAAAGAGGTGAACCACAGGTAAATTTCTCTAAGTGTGGGTGAGGATTACTCAAAAAGAAACTTGACAAGGCTTTTAAAGATACCGACAATCATTATAACATAACGTGACTGATTGTTACCGTGCTCTTAACCTGGCAAACACTTGTTGGCTTCCAAGAAAGACGAACATAGTTGAGATGGTTCTAGCGGCCTTCTAGCACAGGGTCTCATGAGGCAGGGATTCTAGCCACTGGCTGTGCAAGGCATGAGGCCTGTTAGTGATTCTATTTTTTCTTCTGCAGAATGGGTCTTTCTGCATTCCAGGTCCTTTCTACCCCAATAAATAATGCGGCGATTCTCTCAGTGAGTTGTACTTTTGGTTTAAACAGCCAACTGTCTCTTAAAAAGGACTTTTGTTTAAAGTCCTTTCAAAAAAAAGTCCTTTCAAAAAAAACTTTTTTTTTAATTTTTATTTTTTAATCCCATATGTTTACTCTGATCCTGGAACTTTGTCACTTTGACCTTCTCTGCTGATTAAAATATTCTTCATCATCAGCACCTACTGCTCTCCTCTCCTGGTGGTCTCTCCGGAAGGGGTCTTCTCTAGCTCTTCTAGCAGAGGATGGGCACTTCCCCTCTACCCCTGTTGCCAGACCAACCTTACCTATCCTGCAGGGTCAGGTCGGCCTGGCCTTTTATCTGTTGTTCTCTTCTGAGTGGTTAGTTTTTCATAGATACCGTGCTTTGCTTTTGTCAGGATTTACCCTGGACTATCAAAACCCTTATCTTGTGCCAGTGAATCCTAAGAAACAGACCTGATGAGAGAACCAGGAACTCGAACAGATCATATTTATCCTGAATGTTCCGTCCAAAATGAAGAATACATTTCTGAGGAGCCTCAAGATGTCTTAGAAGGGAAGTTTCACCAACTCTGTCACGTAGGGGCATCAATTCTGATTCTGTGTCAATTTTCCTACTTTCCCAGCTAGTAATTCTCTTCCTCAGAAAGCCCACTCTCAACCGTTTCCTCTCTCAAAGGCAGTTGCTCTTCGAGTCTGCACATGGCACTTGGGGCCTGCTGGTCGTTGGCTACTGCCCTCTGTACCTTGGGTCTAACAGCTTCGGGGCATCAAGATGAAATCGTCTCTTGTTCTAAGACTTACTATAGTTTGGGGCACATGGTAAGCAATAATCACTTTTTTAGTTCATCCAAGTGTTCGACATTTCTTAATTATTCTAGTACCACAGTTTACTTGTTCTAAGATTTGTCCTCCCCCCCCCATTCTAATAACTCTTGCACTTGATGACATATCCTAGTTTAACTGACAGCATTTCTCTTTCTTAGTCGAACATAAACTATAGTGCATCTTACCCTTGATGAAAGCTAGGTTGCAATTAAATACTCTATTATGGTTACGATTCTGATATTTGAAATCCTCCGGTAGCTCCCTGTGCCCCCACAGTGTAGTACCTCACCTTCTCGGCATAGTATACAAACCAGCTCACCCCCAGTGTTAACCCCGGGGCTCAGCCTCCATCCCCAGGTGATGCTGCCAGATCAGCTGCCCGTTGTCCTGAACTTGCTGTAGATTCCCGAATGCACTGTGCTGCCCCCTGGCACTTTGAAAGTGACACACTCATCCCCATTCTTCGCTTTGCCCTTGTCTATCACCTCCCCTCAAAATCTGTTCCTAAGTGCCTTTTCCCAGCTCCAACCTACCCTTGGCAGTCTTTTATCTCCCTGTGGTAAAACCTGTCACACTGCACCATGGACAGGCCCGTTGTCCCCCTGAGAAGAGAAAAGGGACAGTGAGGGCCCCCCAGCATTTGCAGCTCTAGTGCAGAGCCCCATGCCTGGCTTGCAGGAAATGCCAGATCATGAAGACAAACGGAGATCATCCTCTGGCTAAAACCAGCTCTTCTTTGCCTACCGCAGGATCTGGATCAATACTGAGCAGCCCGTTATTATTGCTGTTTTTCTAGGGATTTTTTACCCATATATTTCCCAGGTCTTGACTCTTTTTGTAGCACTTTAATTCAGGCTTCAACCACTTCCTAGTCAGATCAGGTGAAATCATTTTCCTTCCCATAGCCTCGGTGTATTTCACACCTAGCAAATCTTTTTTGAAAGATCTTATTTACCCATTGGACAGATCAAAAGTAGGTAGAGAGGCAGGCAGAGAGAGGGGTGGGGGAGCAGGCTCCCCGCTGAGCAGAGAGCCCGATGTGGGGCTCCATCCCAGGACCCTGAAATCATGACCTGAGCCGAAGGCAGAGGCCTAAACCACTGAGCCACCCAGGAGCCCCCATATCTCGTAATTTTTAATCAACGTGCAAAAAGTATTGTACATATTGATGAAGTTCAAACAAATTCTGTGAAACCGTAGATGGACTTAAAGATACTATTATGTATCAAATATTGTAAAAATTAAGCAAGGAAATAGCACACATAAAATAACCAAAGCATACAAACTTGGGTAGATACAATAGGTGTGATCATGTTCTACTTCATAAAGAGATGAGTTAATAGATAAATAGAAGTAACTAGACTTTTTAGACGTTAATAAAACTTTGCCTGTTATTTCTTAGCTATATAAAATGTATGGTTTTCTAACAAAAACGCTTATCTTAAAAATATTTAAAAATAAATTTCAGGCTACTCATAAGGTTCTATTTACTTTTCCACTGAAGGAAAAGCTGGTTGTTGTAGTTGTAGTTGTTTGTTTGTTTTAGTCTCCTCCTAGTTTTTATTATTATAATGTGGAAGGAGGAATGTTAAATTGAAAAGTGAATTATTTTATAGACAAAATTCATTACTTGATTCACTTCCTGGTACAGCAGATGGAACTCCTGAAAACATGCCCTTTTGCCTTACAGAAGAGTAACAGTTATGCTTACTTCTGAAACATGCTTGGTGGTGGCCCTAAATAGTGACACCATACTAAACATTTTGAATATTTGCAATTAATTTTTATAGTCATAGGGCTCCAAAAGGCGCTGCTAGTCTCTTAGTAGGTATTTCAATAAAGCTAAAAGTTGCCTGACTGTTTAAAAATATTAACAAGGCACAAAACATGGCAGAAGTATTGTCCTCAGATATTATTTTTTTTCCATATGCTCCTGATTCCAGACATGACAAGTTATTTTTTAAAATTTTTTTATAAAAGATTTTATTTATTTCTTTGACAGAGATCACAAGTAGGCAGGGTCAGGCAGAGTGAGAGGGGGGAAGCAGGCTCCCTGCTGAGCTGAGAGCCCGATGTGGGACTCGATCCAAGGATTCTGGGATCATGACCTGAGCCGAAGGCAGAGGCTTTAACCCACTGAGCCACCCAGGTGCCCCCATGACAAGTTATTTTTTTTTAAAGATTTTATTTATGTATTTGACAGAGAGAGAGATTACAAGTAGGCAGAGAGGCAGGCAAAGAGAGAGAGGAGGTAGCAGGCTCCCCGTTGAGCAGAGAGCCCAATGTGGGGCTCCATCCCTGGACCCTGAGATCATGACCTGAGCTGAAGGCAGCGGCTTAACCCACAAGCCACCCAGGAACCCGACAAGTTATTTTTGATAGATATATATATATACAATGTATTTTCCAGTTATAAGAAAAATGGTTCTGCTCTTTTTAACCTTTTTTAAAAATTACATAATTTTTTTAAATTTAAATTTTATTTTTTAATGTTTTACCTTTCTTTTCTTTTTTTTAAAAAGATTTTATTTATTTATTTGACAGACAGAGATCACAAGTAGGCAGAGAGACAGGCAGAGAGAGAGAGAGAGAGAGAGAAGCAGGCTTCCTGCGGAGCAGAGAGCCCGATGCAGGGCTCAATTCCAGGACCCTGAGATCATGACCCGAGCCGAAGGCAGCAGCCCAAACCACTGAGCCACCCAGGCACCCCAATGTTTTACTTTTCAATATACTACTTAGAATATAAACCCTATTCCATTTTGTAAGAAGGTTACCATTTAAAAAATGTTAATTTTCTCATTGTGTCTTCCCCTCTCATTGCTTTATTTTGAATAAAACATTTCACAATAAACATAACTGATGCTTTCCTTTTGATGGTCCCTCTGTTGGTCATATTGTATATGAGCCATGACAATTAGTTTTACAACATTTATTCATGTTTGTTGATATGTTTTATCATAACTAATTTTCCCTCCCTTATCTAGATTCCCCAGCTTTCAGACAGGTGGACACTTAATAAACCATACCCAAGGGATGTATCAAGTACTTCTTAGACATCTCTCAGATCCTTGAGGTCTCATTTTGCCTAGGGATTTGCAATAGGTTCTGCCAGAGGCACCACTGTGACAACTGATGTCCATGGTCTATCTCCTGCTAAGCTCAAGAGGTCACTGGTTTCCAAGTTTATCTATACAATTAATGCACTCCATCAAGTTCTTTTTATTTTTTTTATATTAACAAACTTATTTTAAAGTTTATATGGAGAGGCAAAGACTCACAATAGTCAACATAGTGTTGAAGGAGAACAAAGCCTGAGGACTGACTTCAAAGTTTACCATAACGATGGGGCGCCTGGTTGGCTCAGTGGGTTAAGCTTCTGCCTTTGGCTCAGGTCATGATCCCAGGGGCCTGGGGACGAGTCCCGTATTGGGCTCTCTGCTCAGCAGGGAGCCTGCTTCTCCTCATTTCTCTCTCTGTCTGTCTCTCTGCCTATTTGAGATCTCTCTCTCTGTCAAATAAATAAATAAACCTTTAAAAAAAGTATACCATAACGATAATTGGAAGCAAGATATTGTAATACCACAGAAAGACTAGATTAAAGGAACAGAATATATATTATCAATTATATTTTATATTTCATATAAAAGCAAAAGCAATACAAGAGAGCAAAATACAATCTTTTAAACAAATGGTTCTGGAGTAATGGTGAAGCTAAATGTAAAAATATGGGGTTCTGATAGAGGTAAAGAAGACTACTATATGATCCAAAGGGGCACGTGCACCAAATGTTTATAGCAGCAATATCCACAATAGCCAAACTATGGAAAGAACCTAGATGCCCATCAACAAATGAATGGTATATATTTCAAATTCAAGTCAGAGATGAAAGAAACATCTGGACTCGGTCCTCAGGTACAGGCAGTATTCTGAACTGAGGCTAGAACCAGAGACCATTCTAATGAAAGGCCTCCACAGCTGGGCTCCGACTCAGTTTCCTGTATGTATATTCATTCATGAAATCGCTCTGCAGGTCAACATGCAGAACAAAACCATTTAATAAAAGTGACAATGAGGAGAGGAAAGGGAGGCCAGAAGGCTTGTGAATGTGGAGAGAGGAAGAGCCAGGGGAGGAGGGGGGCGGGGGGGCGGAAAAACTGAGAATCCCTCCCTGTGCTCCTTGCTGCCAGGGAGGTCTGAGGGACTAGTTTCTACCTGGGATCCCAAGTCCAGTACAAAAGTGGCGGGGCCACAGCTCGGGATGAGGGAAGGGGGTCCTCGGCACACGCGCGTGGGGGTGCCAAACGAAGGGGGCTATTGTGCTCGCTGCGGGGGGCACCTCGCCTGGCTCCATCCCCAGCCCGACCCCGTGGGGACCCGGGTGCGGCGCGTGGTCCGGGGTGGTCCCGCTGCCCCGGGGGTCGCGGGAGGCTGGGTCCCGACACCCCCGCGAGCTCGCCGCCCGCGCTTTCTGCTCCAGGTGAGGGCGCAGCGCAGTGTCACTTTACCTCCTCGCAGAGGGTCGTCCTGAGAAGCCATGGGGCAGGGCGAGGCAGCGGGCCGGGCCGTGGGAGCAGGACAGCGCGGCCTCAGGAGCTGGGCTGGAGCGCGGGAGTGCGGGTGTCCTGCAGTGCGGACTGGGCTGCAGCAGAGCACAGCGGAGCTGCGCGCCCCTCCTCCGCCAGCTCCTCCACCTCCTCTCAGACTCTCCGCTGCGTCCTCCGCGAGCTCACTTCCGGATTCTGCAATTAGCAAAGCCCCTTCTCCGGACCGCCCACGCCCTCGCCCACCTCCCCCTCCGTCCTGAGGCGCGGGCCCGGGGCACGGGCACCGGGAAAGCCCGGGGGGCTTGCGAGGGTGGCCAGCGCCAGCGCTGAGCGGCCTCCTAGCCTGGCTCCCCGAGCGGGTGTCCACCTGCTGCCTGGCTGCAAAAAGATCATCAGCCCTAAACCCCGGCTGCACTCTCGGGTCACTTCGCTGGCTTCCTGATTGTGCCCAAAGCCGGGAACCAGCTTCCCCAGCTCAGGCCTGGGCTGAGATGCTTGCCCACGATCTGTTTAAGCAGTCTCCTCCTCTCCAGGCAGGGTCCGCCATTGCATGATGGCACCCACGAATCACTTAGACCTGGATGTTTTTTGGTTTTTTGTTTCTTTTTTGGTTATTGGTTATTACATGACCTCCATGGTAGGTGATCCACAAAGGGAGTGAAAAGAGGACGCCTGATGCATACGCATATGGCCATTCTAGAAAAAGAGCTAGGGGTTCTCTGGGAAGCGCGGCATTGGTCCTTGCACTATGGTTTTGCTGCATCAAATAGTTCCTTCTTCTTCAAATATAAATATATAAATATATTGATCAAGTCACTCGCATGTCTTAGGAGAATGTCTTACCTTTAGTAGCAAACTTGAAATCTTGGACATTGGTTTTGATTTTTGTTTTGGTTTGATTTGGTTCGGTTTTTGTAATTTTAAAAATCCCTCCAGCCCTTGGCTGTGTCTGACCTGAGTGCTTTTTGCTGTTTCTGCAACAAAACTGTCAGGGCAGCGAAAACTCTCATTGTTAACAGTGGCGCCCCCTTCTGAACACTTTGTTAATAAAAAGCTTTTTTTTTTTTTTTTTTTTGGCTATTGTAAATGTGAAACAACAATGAGGTATTTCAAAGAGGTGAACCACAGGTAAATTTCTCTAAGTGTGGGTGAGGATTACTCAAAAAGAAACTTGACAAGGCTTTTAAAGATACCGACAATCATTATAACATAACGTGACTGATTGTTACCGTGCTCTTAACCTGGCAAACACTTGTTGGCTTCCAAGAAAGACGAACATAGTTGAGATGGTTCTAGCGGCCTTCTAGCACAGGGTCTCATGAGGCAGGGATTCTAGCCACTGGCTGTGCAAGGCATGAGGCCTGTTAGTGATTCTATTTTTTCTTCTGCAGAATGGGTCTTTCTGCATTCCAGGTCCTTTCTACCCCAATAAATAATGCGGCGATTCTCTCAGTGAGTTGTACTTTTGGTTTAAACAGCCAACTGTCTCTTAAAAAGGACTTTTGTTTAAAGTCCTTTCAAAAAAAAGTCCTTTCAAAAAAAACTTTTTTTTTAATTTTTATTTTTTAATCCCATATGTTTACTCTGATCCTGGAACTTTGTCACTTTGACCTTCTCTGCTGATTAAAATATTCTTCATCATCAGCACCTACTGCTCTCCTCTCCTGGTGGTCTCTCCGGAAGGGGTCTTCTCTAGCTCTTCTAGCAGAGGATGGGCACTTCCCCTCTACCCCTGTTGCCAGACCAACCTTACCTATCCTGCAGGGTCAGGTCGGCCTGGCCTTTTATCTGTTGTTCTCTTCTGAGTGGTTAGTTTTTCATAGATACCGTGCTTTGCTTTTGTCAGGATTTACCCTGGACTATCAAAACCCTTATCTTGTGCCAGTGAATCCTAAGAAACAGACCTGATGAGAGAACCAGGAACTCGAACAGATCATATTTATCCTGAATGTTCCGTCCAAAATGAAGAATACATTTCTGAGGAGCCTCAAGATGTCTTAGAAGGGAAGTTTCACCAACTCTGTCACGTAGGGGCATCAATTCTGATTCTGTGTCAATTTTCCTACTTTCCCAGCTAGTAATTCTCTTCCTCAGAAAGCCCACTCTCAACCGTTTCCTCTCTCAAAGGCAGTTGCTCTTCGAGTCTGCACATGGCACTTGGGGCCTGCTGGTCGTTGGCTACTGCCCTCTGTACCTTGGGTCTAACAGCTTCGGGGCATCAAGATGAAATCGTCTCTTGTTCTAAGACTTACTATAGTTTGGGGCACATGGTAAGCAATAATCACTTTTTTAGTTCATCCAAGTGTTCGACATTTCTTAATTATTCTAGTACCACAGTTTACTTGTTCTAAGATTTGTCCTCCCCCCCCCATTCTAATAACTCTTGCACTTGATGACATATCCTAGTTTAACTGACAGCATTTCTCTTTCTTAGTCGAACATAAACTATAGTGCATCTTACCCTTGATGAAAGCTAGGTTGCAATTAAATACTCTATTATGGTTACGATTCTGATATTTGAAATCCTCCGGTAGCTCCCTGTGCCCCCACAGTGTAGTACCTCACCTTCTCGGCATAGTATACAAACCAGCTCACCCCCAGTGTTAACCCCGGGGCTCAGCCTCCATCCCCAGGTGATGCTGCCAGATCAGCTGCCCGTTGTCCTGAACTTGCTGTAGATTCCCGAATGCACTGTGCTGCCCCCTGGCACTTTGAAAGTGACACACTCATCCCCATTCTTCGCTTTGCCCTTGTCTATCACCTCCCCTCAAAATCTGTTCCTAAGTGCCTTTTCCCAGCTCCAACCTACCCTTGGCAGTCTTTTATCTCCCTGTGGTAAAACCTGTCACACTGCACCATGGACAGGCCCGTTGTCCCCCTGAGAAGAGAAAAGGGACAGTGAGGGCCCCCCAGCATTTGCAGCTCTAGTGCAGAGCCCCATGCCTGGCTTGCAGGAAATGCCAGATCATGAAGACAAACGGAGATCATCCTCTGGCTAAAACCAGCTCTTCTTTGCCTACCGCAGGATCTGGATCAATACTGAGCAGCCCGTTATTATTGCTGTTTTTCTAGGGATTTTTTACCCATATATTTCCCAGGTCTTGACTCTTTTTGTAGCACTTTAATTCAGGCTTCAACCACTTCCTAGTCAGATCAGGTGAAATCATTTTCCTTCCCATAGCCTCGGTGTATTTCACACCTAGCAAATCTTTTTTGAAAGATCTTATTTACCCATTGGACAGATCAAAAGTAGGTAGAGAGGCAGGCAGAGAGAGGGGTGGGGGAGCAGGCTCCCCGCTGAGCAGAGAGCCCGATGTGGGGCTCCATCCCAGGACCCTGAAATCATGACCTGAGCCGAAGGCAGAGGCCTAAACCACTGAGCCACCCAGGAGCCCCCATATCTCGTAATTTTTAATCAACGTGCAAAAAGTATTGTACATATTGATGAAGTTCAAACAAATTCTGTGAAACCGTAGATGGACTTAAAGATACTATTATGTATCAAATATTGTAAAAATTAAGCAAGGAAATAGCACACATAAAATAACCAAAGCATACAAACTTGGGTAGATACAATAGGTGTGATCATGTTCTACTTCATAAAGAGATGAGTTAATAGATAAATAGAAGTAACTAGACTTTTTAGACGTTAATAAAACTTTGCCTGTTATTTCTTAGCTATATAAAATAGATGGTTTTCTAACAAAAACGCTTATCTTAAAAATATTTAAAAATAAATTTCAGGCTACTCATAAGGTTCTATTTACTTTTCCACTGAAGGAAAAGCTGGTTGTTGTAGTTGTAGTTGTTTGTTTGTTTTAGTCTCCTCCTAGTTTTTATTATTATAATGTGGAAGGAGGAATGTTAAATTGAAAAGTGAATTATTTTATAGACAAAATTCATTACTTGATTCACTTCCTGGTACAGCAGATGGAACTCCTGAAAACATGCCCTTTTGCCTTACAGAAGAGTAACAGTTATGCTTACTTCTGAAACATGCTTGGTGGTGGCCCTAAATAGTGACACCATACTAAACATTTTGAATATTTGCAATTAATTTTTATAGTCATAGGGCTCCAAAAGGCGCTGCTAGTCTCTTAGTAGGTATTTCAATAAAGCTAAAAGTTGCCTGACTGTTTAAAAATATTAACAAGGCACAAAACATGGCAGAAGTATTGTCCTCAGATATTATTTTTTTTCCATATGCTCCTGATTCCAGACATGACAAGTTATTTTTTAAAATTTTTTTATAAAAGATTTTATTTATTTCTTTGACAGAGATCACAAGTAGGCAGGGTCAGGCAGAGTGAGAGGGGGGAAGCAGGCTCCCTGCTGAGCTGAGAGCCCGATGTGGGACTCGATCCAAGGATTCTGGGATCATGACCTGAGCCGAAGGCAGAGGCTTTAACCCACTGAGCCACCCAGGTGCCCCCATGACAAGTTATTTTTTTTTAAAGATTTTATTTATTTATTTGACAGAGAGAGAGATTACAAGTAGGCAGAGAGGCAGGCAAAGAGAGAGAGGAGGTAGCAGGCTCCCCGTTGAGCAGA
This sequence comes from Mustela nivalis, assembly GCF_964662115.1. Taxonomy (NCBI): domain Eukaryota; kingdom Metazoa; phylum Chordata; class Mammalia; order Carnivora; family Mustelidae; genus Mustela; species Mustela nivalis. The sequence goes on from NW_028135808.1 coordinate 238,702, forward strand.
GAGCCCAATGTGGGGCTCCATCCCTGGACCCTGAGATCATGACCTGAGCTGAAGGCAGCGGCTTAACCCACAAGCCACCCAGGAACCCGACAAGTTATTTTTGATAGATATATATATATACAATGTATTTTCCAGTTATAAGAAAAATGGTTCTGCTCTTTTTAACCTTTTTTAAAAATTACATAATTTTTTTAAATTTAAATTTTATTTTTTAATGTTTTACCTTTCTTTTCTTTTTTTTAAAAAGATTTTATTTATTTATTTGACAGACAGAGATCACAAGTAGGCAGAGAGACAGGCAGAGAGAGAGAGAGAGAGAGAGAAGCAGGCTTCCTGCGGAGCAGAGAGCCCGATGCAGGGCTCAATTCCAGGACCCTGAGATCATGACCCGAGCCGAAGGCAGCAGCCCAAACCACTGAGCCACCCAGGCACCCCAATGTTTTACTTTTCAATATACTACTTAGAATATAAACCCTATTCCATTTTGTAAGAAGGTTACCATTTAAAAAATGTTAATTTTCTCATTGTGTCTTCCCCTCTCATTGCTTTATTTTGAATAAAACATTTCACAATAAACATAACTGATGCTTTCCTTTTGATGGTCCCTCTGTTGGTCATATTGTATATGAGCCATGACAATTAGTTTTACAACATTTATTCATGTTTGTTGATATGTTTTATCATAACTAATTTTCCCTCCCTTATCTAGATTCCCCAGCTTTCAGACAGGTGGACACTTAATAAACCATACCCAAGGGATGTATCAAGTACTTCTTAGACATCTCTCAGATCCTTGAGGTCTCATTTTGCCTAGGGATTTGCAATAGGTTCTGCCAGAGGCACCACTGTGACAACTGATGTCCATGGTCTATCTCCTGCTAAGCTCAAGAGGTCACTGGTTTCCAAGTTTATCTATACAATTAATGCACTCCATCAAGTTCTTTTTATTTTTTTTATATTAACAAACTTATTTTAAAGTTTATATGGAGAGGCAAAGACTCACAATAGTCAACATAGTGTTGAAGGAGAACAAAGCCTGAGGACTGACTTCAAAGTTTACCATAACGATGGGGCGCCTGGTTGGCTCAGTGGGTTAAGCTTCTGCCTTTGGCTCAGGTCATGATCCCAGGGGCCTGGGGTCGAGTCCCGTATTGGGCTCTCTGCTCAGCAGGGAGCCTGCTTCTCCTCATTTCTCTCTCTGTCTGTCTCTCTGCCTATTTGAGATCTCTCTCTCTGTCAAATAAATAAATAAACCTTTAAAAAAAGTATACCATAACGATAATTGGAAGCAAGATATTGTAATACCACAGAAAGACTAGATTAAAGGAACAGAATATATATTATCAATTATATTTTATATTTCATATAAAAGCAAAAGCAATACAAGAGAGCAAAATACAATCTTTTAAACAAATGGTTCTGGAGTAATGGTGAAGCTAAATGTAAAAATATGGGGTTCTGATAGAGGTAAAGAAGACTACTATATGATCCAAAGGGGCACGTGCACCAAATGTTTATAGCAGCAATATCCACAATAGCCAAACTATGGACAGAACCTAGATGCCCATCAACAAATGAATGGGATATATTTCAAATTCAAGTCAGAGATGAAAGAAACATCTGGACTCGGTCCTCAGGTACAGGCAGTATTCTGAACTGAGGCTAGAACCAGAGACCATTCTAATGAAAGGCCTCCACAGGTGGGCTCCGACTCAGTTTCCTGTATGTATATTCATTCATGAAATCGCTCTGCAGGTCAACATGCAGAACAAAACCATTTAATAAAAGTGACAATGAGGAGAGGAAAGGGAGGCCAGAAGGCTTGTGAATGTGGAGAGAGGAAGAGCCAGGGGAGGAGGGGGGCGGGGGGGGGGCGGAAAAACTGAGAATCCCTCCCTGTGCTCCTTGCTGCCAGGGAGGTCTGAGGGACTAGTTTCTACCTGGGATCCCAAGTCCAGTACAAAAGTGGCGGGGCCACAGCTCGGGATGAGGGAAGGGGGTCCTCGGCACACGCGCGTGGGGGTGCCAAACGAAGGGGGCTATTGTGCTCGCTGCGGGGGGCACCTCGCCTGGCTCCATCCCCAGCCCGACCCCGTGGGGACCCGGGTGCGGCGCGTGGTCCGGGGTGGTCCCGCTGCCCCGGGGGTCGCGGGAGGCTGGGTCCCGACACCCCCGCGAGCTCGCCGCCCGCGCTTTCTGCTCCAGGTGAGGGCGCAGCGCAGTGTCACTTTACCTCCTCGCAGAGGGTCGTCCTGAGAAGCCATGGGGCAGGGCGGGGCAGCGGGCCGGGCCGTGGGAGCAGGACAGCGCGGCCTCAGGAGCTGGGCTGGAGCGCGGGAGTGCGGGTGTCCTGCAGTGCGGACTGGGCTGCAGCAGAGCACAGCGGAGCTGCGCGCCCCTCCTCCGCCAGCTCCTCCACCTCCTCTCAGACTCTCCGCTGCGTCCTCCGCGAGCTCACTTCCGGATTCTGCAATTAGCAAAGCCCCTTCTCCGGACCGCCCACGCCCTCGCCCACCTCCCCCTCCGTCCTGAGGCGCGGGCCCGGGGCACGGGCACCGGGAAAGCCCGGGGGGCTTGCGAGGGTGGCCAGCGCCAGCGCTGAGCGGCCTCCTAGCCTGGCTCCCCGAGCGGGTGTCCACCTGCTGCCTGGCTGCAAAAAGATCATCAGCCCTAAACCCCGGCTGCACTCTCGGGTCACTTCGCTGGCTTCCTGATTGTGCCCAAAGCCGGGAACCAGCTTCCCCAGCTCAGGCCTGGGCTGAGATGCTTGCCCACGATCTGTTTAAGCAGTCTCCTCCTCTCCAGGCAGGGTCCGCCATTGCATGATGGCACCCACGAATCACTTAGACCTGGATGTTTTTTGGTTTTTTGTTTCTTTTTTGGTTATTGGTTATTACATGACCTCCATGGTAGGTGATCCACAAAGGGAGTGAAAAGAGGACGCCTGATGCATACGCATATGGCCATTCTAGAAAAAGAGCTAGGGGTTCTCTGGGAAGCGCGGCATTGGTCCTTGCACTATGGTTTTGCTGCATCAAATAGTTCCTTCTTCTTCAAATATAAATATATAAATATATTGATCAAGTCACTCGCATGTCTTAGGAGAATGTCTTACCTTTAGTAGCAAACTTGAAATCTTGGACATTGGTTTTGATTTTTGTTTTGGTTTGATTTGGTTCGGTTTTTGTAATTTTAAAAATCCCTCCAGCCCTTGGCTGTGTCTGACCTGAGTGCTTTTTGCTGTTTCTGCAACAAAACTGTCAGGGCAGCGAAAACTCTCATTGTTAACAGTGGCGCCCCCTTCTGAACACTTTGTTAATAAAAAGCTTTTTTTTTTTTTTTTTTGGCTATTGTAAATGTGAAACAACAATGAGGTATTTCAAAGAGGTGAACCACAGGTAAATTTCTCTAAGTGTGGGTGAGGATTACTCAAAAAGAAACTTGACAAGGCTTTTAAAGATACCGACAATCATTATAACATAACGTGACTGATTGTTACCGTGCTCTTAACCTGGCAAACACTTGTTGGCTTCCAAGAAAGACGAACATAGTTGAGATGGTTCTAGCGGCCTTCTAGCACAGGGTCTCATGAGGCAGGGATTCTAGCCACTGGCTGTGCAAGGCATGAGGCCTGTTAGTGATTCTATTTTTTCTTCTGCAGAATGGGTCTTTCTGCATTCCAGGTCCTTTCTACCCCAATAAATAATGCGGCGATTCTCTCAGTGAGTTGTACTTTTGGTTTAAACAGCCAACTGTCTCTTAAAAAGGACTTTTGTTTAAAGTCCTTTCAAAAAAAAGTCCTTTCAAAAAAAACTTTTTTTTTAATTTTTATTTTTTAATCCCATATGTTTACTCTGATCCTGGAACTTTGTCACTTTGACCTTCTCTGCTGATTAAAATATTCTTCATCATCAGCACCTACTGCTCTCCTCTCCTGGTGGTCTCTCCGGAAGGGGTCTTCTCTAGCTCTTCTAGCAGAGGATGGGCACTTCCCCTCTACCCCTGTTGCCAGACCAACCTTACCTATCCTGCAGGGTCAGGTCGGCCTGGCCTTTTATCTGTTGTTCTCTTCTGAGTGGTTAGTTTTTCATAGATACCGTGCTTTGCTTTTGTCAGGATTTACCCTGGACTATCAAAACCCTTATCTTGTGCCAGTGAATCCTAAGAAACAGACCTGATGAGAGAACCAGGAACTCGAACAGATCATATTTATCCTGAATGTTCCGTCCAAAATGAAGAATACATTTCTGAGGAGCCTCAAGATGTCTTAGAAGGGAAGTTTCACCAACTCTGTCACGTAGGGGCATCAATTCTGATTCTGTGTCAATTTTCCTACTTTCCCAGCTAGTAATTCTCTTCCTCAGAAAGCCCACTCTCAACCGTTTCCTCTCTCAAAGGCAGTTGCTCTTCGAGTCTGCACATGGCACTTGGGGCCTGCTGGTCGTTGGCTACTGCCCTCTGTACCTTGGGTCTAACAGCTTCGGGGCATCAAGATGAAATCGTCTCTTGTTCTAAGACTTACTATAGTTTGGGGCACATGGTAAGCAATAATCACTTTTTTAGTTCATCCAAGTGTTCGACCTTTCTTAATTATTCTAGTACCACAGTTTACTTGTTCTAAGATTTGTCCTCCCCCCCCCATTCTAATAACTCTTGCACTTGATGACATATCCTAGTTTAACTGACAGCATTTCTCTTTCTTAGTCGAACATAAACTATAGTGCATCTTACCCTTGATGAAAGCTAGGTTGCAATTAAATACTCTATTATGGTTACGATTCTGATATTTGAAATCCTCCGGTAGCTCCCTGTGCCCCCACAGTGTAGTACCTCACCTTCTCGGCATAGTATACAAACCAGCTCACCCCCAGTGTTAACCCCGGGGCTCAGCCTCCATCCCCAGGTGATGCTGCCAGATCAGCTGCCCGTTGTCCTGAACTTGCTGTAGATTCCCGAATGCACTGTGCTGCCCCCTGGCACTTTGAAAGTGACACACTCATCCCCATTCTTCGCTTTGCCCTTGTCTATCACCTCCCCTCAAAATCTGTTCCTAAGTGCCTTTTCCCAGCTCCAACCTACCCTTGGCAGTCTTTTATCTCCCTGTGGTAAAACCTGTCACACTGCACCATGGACATGCCCGTTGTCCCCCTGAGAAGAGAAAAGGGACAGTGAGGGCCCCCCAGCATTTGCAGCTCTAGTGCAGAGCCCCATGCCTGGCTTGCAGGAAATGCCAGATCATGAAGACAAACGGAGATCATCCTCTGGCTAAAACCAGCTCTTCTTTGCCTACCGCAGGATCTGGATCAATACTGAGCAGCCCGTTATTATTGCTGTTTTTCTAGGGATTTTTTACCCATATATTTCCCAGGTCTTGACTCTTTTTGTAGCACTTTAATTCAGGCTTCAACCACTTCCTAGTCAGATCAGGTGAAATCATTTTCCTTCCCATAGCCTCGGTGTATTTCACACCTAGCAAATCTTTTTTGAAAGATCTTATTTACCCATTGGACAGATCAAAAGTAGGTAGAGAGGCAGGCAGAGAGAGGGGTGGGGGAGCAGGCTCCCCGCTGAGCAGAGAGCCCGATGTGGGGCTCCATCCCAGGACCCTGAAATCATGACCTGAGCCGAAGGCAGAGGCCTAAACCACTGAGCCACCCAGGAGCCCCCATATCTCGTAATTTTTAATCAACGTGCAAAAAGTATTGTACATATTGATGAAGTTCAAACAAATTCTGTGAAACCGTAGATGGACTTAAAGATACTATTATGTATCAAATATTGTAAAAATTAAGCAAGGAAATAGCACACATAAAATAACCAAAGCATACAAACTTGGGTAGATACAATAGGTGTGATCATGTTCTACTTCATAAAGAGATGAGTTAATAGATAAATAGAAGTAACTAGACTTTTTAGACGTTAATAAAACTTTGCCTGTTATTTCTTAGCTATATAAAATGTATGGTTTTCTAACAAAAACGCTTATCTTAAAAATATTTAAAAATAAATTTCAGGCTACTCATAAGGTTCTATTTACTTTTCCACTGAAGGAAAAGCTGGTTGTTGTAGTTGTAGTTGTTTGTTTGTTTTAGTCTCCTCCTAGTTTTTATTATTATAATGTGGAAGGAGGAATGTTAAATTGAAAAGTGAATTATTTTATAGACAAAATTCATTACTTGATTCACTTCCTGGTACAGCAGATGGAACTCCTGAAAACATGCCCTTTTGCCTTACAGAAGAGTAACAGTTATGCTTACTTCTGAAACATGCTTGGTGGTGGCCCTAAATAGTGACACCATACTAAACATTTTGAATATTTGCAATTAATTTTTATAGTCATAGGGCTCCAAAAGGCGCTGCTAGTCTCTTAGTAGGTATTTCAATAAAGCTAAAAGTTGCCTGACTGTTTAAAAATATTAACAAGGCACAAAACATGGCAGAAGTATTGTCCTCAGATATTATTTTTTTTCCATATGCTCCTGATTCCAGACATGACAAGTTATTTTTTAAAATTTTTTTATAAAAGATTTTATTTATTTCTTTGACAGAGATCCCAAGTAGGCAGGGTCAGGCAGAGTGAGAGGGGGGAAGCAGGCTCCCTGCTGAGCTGAGAGCCCGATGTGGGACTCGATCCAAGGATTCTGGGATCATGACCTGAGCCGAAGGCAGAGGCTTTAACCCACTGAGCCACCCAGGTGCCCCCATGACAAGTTATTTTTTTTTAAAGATTTTATTTATTTATTTGACAGAGAGAGAGATTACAAGTAGGCAGAGAGGCAGGCAAAGAGAGAGAGGAGGTAGCAGGCTCCCCGTTGAGCAGAGAGCCCAATGTGGGGCTCCATCCCTGGACCCTGAGATCATGACCTGAGCTGAAGGCAGCGGCTTAACCCACAAGCCACCCAGGAACCCGACAAGTTATTTTTGATAGATATATATATATACAATGTATTTTCCAGTTATAAGAAAAATGGTTCTGCTCTTTTTAACCTTTTTTAAAAATTACATAATTTTTTTAAATTTAAATTTTATTTTTTAATGTTTTACCTTTCTTTTCTTTTTTTTAAAAAGATTTTATTTATTTATTTGACAGACAGAGATCACAAGTAGGCAGAGAGACAGGCAGAGAGAGAGAGAGAGAGAGAGAAGCAGGCTTCCTGCGGAGCAGAGAGCCCGATGCAGGGCTCAATTCCAGGACCCTGAGATCATGACCCGAGCCGAAGGCAGCAGCCCAAACCACTGAGCCACCCAGGCACCCCAATGTTTTACTTTTCAATATACTACTTAGAATATAAACCCTATTCCATTTTGTAAGAAGGTTACCATTTAAAAAATGTTAATTTTCTCATTGTGTCTTCCCCTCTCATTGCTTTATTTTGAATAAAACATTTCACAATAAACATAACTGATGCTTTCCTTTTGATGGTCCCTCTGTTGGTCATATTGTATATGAGCCATGACAATTAGTTTTACAACATTTATTCATGTTTGTTGATATGTTTTATCATAACTAATTTTCCCTCCCTTATCTAGATTCCCCAGCTTTCAGACAGGTGGACACTTAATAAACCATACCCAAGGGATGTATCAAGTACTTCTTAGACATCTCTCAGATCCTTGAGGTCTCATTTTGCCTAGGGATTTGCAATAGGTTCTGCCAGAGGCACCACTGTGACAACTGATGTCCATGGTCTATCTCCTGCTAAGCTCAAGAGGTCACTGGTTTCCAAGTTTATCTATACAATTAATGCACTCCATCAAGTTCTTTTTATTTTTTTTATATTAACAAACTTATTTTAAAGTTTATATGGAGAGGCAAAGACTCACAATAGTCAACATAGTGTTGAAGGAGAACAAAGCCTGAGGACTGACTTCAAAGTTTACCATAACGATGGGGCGCCTGGTTGGCTCAGTGGGTTAAGCTTCTGCCTTTGGCTCAGGTCATGATCCCAGGGGCCTGGGGTCGAGTCCCGTATTGGGCTCTCTGCTCAGCAGGGAGCCTGCTTCTCCTCATTTCTCTCTCTGTCTGTCTCTCTGCCTATTTGAGATCTCTCTCTCTGTCAAATAAATAAATAAACCTTTAAAAAAAGTATACCATAACGATAATTGGAAGCAAGATATTGTAATACCACAGAAAGACTAGATTAAAGGAACAGAATATATATTATCAATTATATTTTATATTTCATATAAAAGCAAAAGCAATACAAGAGAGCAAAATACAATCTTTTAAACAAATGGTTCTGGAGTAATGGTGAAGCTAAATGTAAAAATATGGGGTTCTGATAGAGGTAAAGAAGACTACTATATGATCCAAAGGGGCACGTGCACCAAATGTTTATAGCAGCAATATCCACAATAGCCAAACTATGGAAAGAACCTAGATGCCCATCAACAAATGAATGGGATATATTTCAAATTCAAGTCAGAGATGAAAGAAACATCTGGACTCGGTCCTCAGGTACAGGCAGTATTCTGAACTGAGGCTAGAACCAGAGACCATTCTAATGAAAGGCCTCCACAGGTGGGCTCCGACTCAGTTTCCTGTATGTATATTCATTCATGAAATCGCTCTGCAGGTCAACATGCAGAACAAAACCATTTAATAAAAGTGACAATGAGGAGAGGAAAGGGAGGCCAGAAGGCTTGTGAATGTGGAGAGAGGAAGAGCCAGGGGAGGAGGGGGGCGGGGGGGGGGCGGAAAAACTGAGAATCCCTCCCTGTGCTCCTTGCTGCCAGGGAGGTCTGAGGGACTAGTTTCTACCTGGGATCCCAAGTCCAGTACAAAAGTGGCGGGGCCACAGCTCGGGATGAGGGAAGGGGGTCCTCGGCACACGCGCGTGGGGGTGCCAAACGAAGGGGGCTATTGTGCTCGCTGCGGGGGGCACCTCGCCTGGCTCCATCCCCAGCCCGACCCCGTGGGGACCCGGGTGCGGCGCGTGGTCCGGGGTGGTCCCGCTGCCCCGGGGGTCGCGGGAGGCTGGGTCCCGACACCCCCGCGAGCTCGCCGCCCGCGCTTTCTGCTCCAGGTGAGGGCGCAGCGCAGTGTCACTTTACCTCCTCGCAGAGGGTCGTCCTGAGAAGCCATGGGGCAGGGCGGGGCAGCGGGCCGGGCCGTGGGAGCAGGACAGCGCGGCCTCAGGAGCTGGGCTGGAGCGCGGGAGTGCGGGTGTCCTGCAGTGCGGACTGGGCTGCAGCAGAGCACAGCGGAGCTGCGCGCCCCTCCTCCGCCAGCTCCTCCACCTCCTCTCAGACTCTCCGCTGCGTCCTCCGCGAGCTCACTTCCGGATTCTGCAATTAGCAAAGCCCCTTCTCCGGACCGCCCACGCCCTCGCCCACCTCCCCCTCCGTCAGGCGCGGGCCCGGGGCACGGGCACCGGGAAAGCCCGGGGGGCTTGCGAGGGTGGCCAGCGCCAGCGCTGAGCGGCCTCCTAGCCTGGCTCCCCGAGCGGGTGTCCACCTGCTGCCTGGCTGCAAAAAGATCATCAGCCCTAAACCCCGGCTGCACTCTCGGGTCACTTCGCTGGCTTCCTGATTGTGCCCAAAGCCGGGAACCAGCTTCCCCAGCTCAGGCCTGGGCTGAGATGCTTGCCCACGATCTGTTTAAGCAGTCTCCTCCTCTCCAGGCAGGGTCCGCCATTGCATGATGGCACCCACGAATCACTTAGACCTGGATGTTTTTTGGTTTTTTGTTTCTTTTTTGGTTATTGGTTATTACATGACCTCCATGGTAGGTGATCCACAAAGGGAGTGAAAAGAGGACGCCTGATGCATACGCATATGGCCATTCTAGAAAAAGAGCTAGGGGTTCTCTGGGAAGCGCGGCATTGGTCCTTGCACTATGGTTTTGCTGCATCAAATAGTTCCTTCTTCTTCAAATATAAATATATAAATATATTGATCAAGTCACTCGCATGTCTTAGGAGAATGTCTTACCTTTAGTAGCAAACTTGAAATCTTGGACATTGGTTTTGATTTTTGTTTTGGTTTGATTTGGTTCGGTTTTTGTAATTTTAAAAATCCCTCCAGCCCTTGGCTGTGTCTGACCTGAGTGCTTTTTGCTGTTTCTGCAACAAAACTGTCAGGGCAGCGAAAACTCTCATTGTTAACAGTGGCGCCCCCTTCTGAACACTTTGTTAATAAAAAGCTTTTTTTTTTTTTTTTTGGCTATTGTAAATGTGAAACAACAATGAGGTATTTCAAAGAGGTGAACCACAGGTAAATTTCTCTAAGTGTGGGTGAGGATTACTCAAAAAGAAACTTGACAAGGCTTTTAAAGATACCGACAATCATTATAACATAACGTGACTGATTGTTACCGTGCTCTTAACCTGGCAAACACTTGTTGGCTTCCAAGAAAGACGAACATAGTTGAGATGGTTCTAGCGGCCTTCTAGCACAGGGTCTCATGAGGCAGGGATTCTAGCCACTGGCTGTGCAAGGCATGAGGCCTGTTAGTGATTCTATTTTTTCTTCTGCAGAATGGGTCTTTCTGCATTCCAGGTCCTTTCTACCCCAATAAATAATGCGGCGATTCTCTCAGTGAGTTGTACTTTTGGTTTAAACAGCCAACTGTCTCTTAAAAAGGACTTTTGTTTAAAGTCCTTTCAAAAAAAAGTCCTTTCAAAAAAAACTTTTTTTTTAATTTTTATTTTTTAATCCCATATGTTTACTCTGATCCTGGAACTTTGTCACTTTGACCTTCTCTGCTGATTAAAATATTCTTCATCATCAGCACCTACTGCTCTCCTCTCCTGGTGGTCTCTCCGGAAGGGGTCTTCTCTAGCTCTTCTAGCAGAGGATGGGCACTTCCCCTCTACCCCTGTTGCCAGACCAACCTTACCTATCCTGCAGGGTCAGGTCGGCCTGGCCTTTTATCTGTTGTTCTCTTCTGAGTGGTTAGTTTTTCATAGATACCGTGCTTTGCTTTTGTCAGGATTTACCCTGGACTATCAAAACCCTTATCTTGTGCCAGTGAATCCTAAGAAACAGACCTGATGAGAGAACCAGGAACTCGAACAGATCATATTTATCCTGAATGTTCCGTCCAAAATGAAGAATACATTTCTGAGGAGCCTCAAGATGTCTTAGAAGGGAAGTTTCACCAACTCTGTCACGTAGGGGCATCAATTCTGATTCTGTGTCAATTTTCCTACTTTCCCAGCTAGTAATTCTCTTCCTCAGAAAGCCCACTCTCAACCGTTTCCTCTCTCAAAGGCAGTTGCTCTTCGAGTCTGCACATGGCACTTGGGGCCTGCTGGTCGTTGGCTACTGCCCTCTGTACCTTGGGTCTAACAGCTTCGGGGCATCAAGATGAAATCGTCTCTTGTTCTAAGACTTACTATAGTTTGGGGCACATGGTAAGCAATAATCACTTTTTTAGTTCATCCAAGTGTTCGACCTTTCTTAATTATTCTAGTACCACAGTTTACTTGTTCTAAGATTTGTCCTCCCCCCCCCATTCTAATAACTCTTGCACTTGATGACATATCCTAGTTTAACTGACAGCATTTCTCTTTCTTAGTCGAACATAAACTATAGTGCATCTTACCCTTGATGAAAGCTAGGTTGCAATTAAATACTCTATTATGGTTACGATTCTGATATTTGAAATCCTCCGGTAGCTCCCTGTGCCCCCACAGTGTAGTACCTCACCTTCTCGGCATAGTATACAAACCAGCTCACCCCCAGTGTTAACCCCGGGGCTCAGCCTCCATCCCCAGGTGATGCTGCCAGATCAGCTGCCCGTTGTCCTGAACTTGCTGTAGATTCCCGAATGCACTGTGCTGCCCCCTGGCACTTTGAAAGTGACACACTCATCCCCATTCTTCGCTTTGCCCTTGTCTATCACCTCCCCTCAAAATCTGTTCCTAAGTGCCTTTTCCCAGCTCCAACCTACCCTTGGCAGTCTTTTATCTCCCTGTGGTAAAACCTGTCACACTGCACCATGGACAGGCCCGTTGTCCCCCTGAGAAGAGAAAAGGGACAGTGAGGGCCCCCCAGCATTTGCAGCTCTAGTGCAGAGCCCCATGCCTGGCTTGCAGGAAATGCCAGATCATGAAGACAAACGGAGATCATCCTCTGGCTAAAACCAGCTCTTCTTTGCCTACCGCAGGATCTGGATCAATACTGAGCAGCCCGTTATTATTGCTGTTTTTCTAGGGATTTTTTACCCATATATTTCCCAGGTCTTGACTCTTTTTGTAGCACTTTAATTCAGGCTTCAACCACTTCCTAGTCAGATCAGGTGAAATCATTTTCCTTCCCATAGCCTCGGTGTATTTCACACCTAGCAAATCTTTTTTGAAAGATCTTATTTACCCATTGGACAGATCAAAAGTAGGTAGAGAGGCAGGCAGAGAGAGGGGTGGGGGAGCAGGCTCCCCGCTGAGCAGAGAGCCCGATGTGGGGCTCCATCCCAGGACCCTGAAATCATGACCTGAGCCGAAGGCAGAGGCCTAAACCACTGAGCCACCCAGGAGCCCCCATATCTCGTAATTTTTAATCAACGTGCAAAAAGTATTGTACATATTGATGAAGTTCAAACAAATTCTGTGAAACCGTAGATGGACTTAAAGATACTATTATGTATCAAATATTGTAAAAATTAAGCAAGGAAATAGCACACATAAAATAACCAAAGCATACAAACTTGGGTAGATACAATAGGTGTGATCATGTTCTACTTCATAAAGAGATGAGTTAATAGATAAATAGAAGTAACTAGACTTTTTAGACGTTAATAAAACTTTGCCTGTTATTTCTTAGCTATATAAAATGTATGGTTTTCTAACAAAAACGCTTATCTTAAAAATATTTAAAAATAAATTTCAGGCTACTCATAAGGTTCTATTTACTTTTCCACTGAAGGAAAAGCTGGTTGTTGTAGTTGTAGTTGTTTGTTTGTTTTAGTCTCCTCCTAGTTTTTATTATTATAATGTGGAAGGAGGAATGTTAAATTGAAAAGTGAATTATTTTATAGACAAAATTCATTACTTGATTCACTTCCTGGTACAGCAGATGGAACTCCTGAAAACATGCCCTTTTGCCTTACAGAAGAGCAACAGTTATGCTTACTTCTGAAACATGCTTGGTGGTGGCCCTAAATAGTGACACCATACTAAACATTTTGAATATTTGCAATTAATTTTTATAGTCATAGGGCTCCAAAAGGCGCTGCTAGTCTCTTAGTAGGTATTTCAATAAAGCTAAAAGTTGCCTGACTGTTTAAAAATATTAACAAGGCACAAAACATGGCAGAAGTATTGTCCTCAGATATTATTTTTTTTCCATATGCTCCTGATTCCAGACATGACAAGTTATTTTTTAAAATTTTTTTATAAAAGATTTTATTTATTTCTTTGACAGAGATCACAAGTAGGCAGGGTCAGGCAGAGTGAGAGGGGGGAAGCAGGCTCCCTGCTGAGCTGAGAGCCCGATGTGGGACTCGATCCAAGGATTCTGGGATCATGACCTGAGCCGAAGGCAGAGGCTTTAACCCACTGAGCCACCCAGGTGCCCCCATGACAAGTTATTTTTTTTTAAAGATTTTATTTATTTATTTGACAGAGAGAGAGATTACAAGTAGGCAGAGAGGCAGGCAAAGAGAGAGAGGAGGTAGCAGGCTCCCCGTTGAGCAGAGAGCCCAATGTGGGGCTCCATCCCTGGACCCTGAGATCATGACCTGAGCTGAAGGCAGCGGCTTAACCCACAAGCCACCCAGGAACCCGACAAGTTATTTTTGATAGATATATATATATACAATGTATTTTCCAGTTATAAGAAAAATGGTTCTGCTCTTTTTAACCTTTTTTAAAAATTACATAATTTTTTTAAATTTAAATTTTATTTTTTAATGTTTTACCTTTCTTTTCTTTTTTTTAAAAAGATTTTATTTATTTATTTGACAGACAGAGATCACAAGTAGGCAGAGAGACAGGCAGAGAGAGAGAGAGAGAGAGAGAAGCAGGCTTCCTGCGGAGCAGAGAGCCCGATGCAGGGCTCAATTCCAGGACCCTGAGATCATGACCCGAGCCGAAGGCAGCAGCCCAAACCACTGAGCCACCCAGGCACCCCAATGTTTTACTTTTCAATATACTACTTAGAATATAAACCCTATTCCATTTTGTAAGAAGGTTACCATTTAAAAAATGTTAATTTTCTCATTGTGTCTTCCCCTCTCATTGCTTTATTTTGAATAAAACATTTCACAATAAACATAACTGATGCTTTCCTTTTGATGGTCCCTCTGTTGGTCATATTGTATATGAGCCATGACAATTAGTTTTACAACATTTATTCATGTTTGTTGATATGTTTTATCATAACTAATTTTCCCTCCCTTATCTAGATTCCCCAGCTTTCAGACAGGTGGACACTTAATAAACCATACCCAAGGGATGTATCAAGTACTTCTTAGACATCTCTCAGATCCTTGAGATCTCATTTTGCCTAGGGATTTGCAATAGGTTCTGCCAGAGGCACCACTGTGACAACTGATGTCCATGGTCTATCTCCTGCTAAGCTCAAGAGGTCACTGGTTTCCAAGTTTATCTATACAATTAATGCACTCCATCAAGTTCTTTTTATTTTTTTTATATTAACAAACTTATTTTAAAGTTTATATGGAGAGGCAAAGACTCACAATAGTCAACATAGTGTTGAAGGAGAACAAAGCCTGAGGACTGACTTCAAAGTTTACCATAACGATGGGGCGCCTGGTTGGCTCAGTGGGTTAAGCTTCTGCCTTTGGCTCAGGTCATGATCCCAGGGGCCTGGGGTCGAGTCCCGTATTGGGCTCTCTGCTCAGCAGGGAGCCTGCTTCTCCTCATTTCTCTCTCTGTCTGTCTCTCTGCCTATTTGAGATCTCTCTCTCTGTCAAATAAATAAATAAACCTTTAAAAAAAGTATACCATAACGATAATTGGAAGCAAGATATTGTAATACCACAGAAAGACTAGATTAAAGGAACAGAATATATATTATCAATTATATTTTATATTTCATATAAAAGCAAAAGCAATACAAGAGAGCAAAATACAATCTTTTAAACAAATGGTTCTGGAGTAATGGTGAAGCTAAATGTAAAAATATGGGGTTCTGATAGAGGTAAAGAAGACTACTATATGATCCAAAGGGGCACGTGCACCAAATGTTTATAGCAGCAATATCCACAATAGCCAAACTATGGAAAGAACCTAGATGCCCATCAACAAATGAATGGGATATATTTCAAATTCAAGTCAGAGATGAAAGAAACATCTGGACTCGGTCCTCAGGTACAGGCAGTATTCTGAACTGAGGCTAGAACCAGAGACCATTCTAATGAAAGGCCTCCACAGGTGGGCTCCGACTCAGTTTCCTGTATGTATATTCATTCATGAAATCGCTCTGCAGGTCAACATGCAGAACAAAACCATTTAATAAAAGTGACAATGAGGAGAGGAAAGGGAGGCCAGAAGGCTTGTGAATGTGGAGAGAGGAAGAGCCAGGGGAGGAGGGGGGCGGGGGGGCGGAAAAACTGAGAATCCCTCCCTGTGCTCCTTGCTGCCAGGGAGGTCTGAGGGACTAGTTTCTACCTGGGATCCCAAGTCCAGTACAAAAGTGGCGGGGCCACAGCTCGGGATGAGGGAAGGGGGTCCTCGGCACACGCGCGTGGGGGTGCCAAACGAAGGGGGCTATTGTGCTCGCTGCGGGGGGCACCTCGCCTGGCTCCATCCCCAGCCCGACCCCGTGGGGACCCGGGTGCGGCGCGTGGTCCGGGGTGGTCCCGCTGCCCCGGGGGTCGCGGGAGGCTGGGTCCCGACACCCCCGCGAGCTCGCCGCCCGCGCTTTCTGCTCCAGGTGAGGGCGCAGCGCAGTGTCACTTTACCTCCTCGCAGAGGGTCGTCCTGAGAAGCCATGGGGCAGGGCGGGGCAGCGGGCCGGGCCGTGGGAGCAGGACAGCGCGGCCTCAGGAGCTGGGCTGGAGCGCGGGAGTGCGGGTGTCCTGCAGTGCGGACTGGGCTGCAGCAGAGCACAGCGGAGCTGCGCGCCCCTCCTCCGCCAGCTCCTCCACCTCCTCTCAGACTCTCCGCTGCGTCCTCCGCGAGCTCACTTCCGGATTCTGCAATTAGCAAAGCCCCTTCTCCGGACCGCCCACGCCCTCGCCCACCTCCCCCTCCGTCCTGAGGCGCGGGCCCGGGGCACGGGCACCGGGAAAGCCCGGGGGGCTTGCGAGGGTGGCCAGCGCCAGCGCTGAGCGGCCTCCTAGCCTGGCTCCCCGAGCGGGTGTCCACCTGCTGCCTGGCTGCAAAAAGATCATCAGCCCTAAACCCCGGCTGCACTCTCGGGTCACTTCGCTGGCTTCCTGATTGTGCCCAAAGCCGGGAACCAGCTTCCCCAGCTCAGGCCTGGGCTGAGATGCTTGCCCACGATCTGTTTAAGCAGTCTCCTCCTCTCCAGGCAGGGTCCGCCATTGCATGATGGCACCCACGAATCACTTAGACCTGGATGTTTTTTGGTTTTTTGTTTCTTTTTTGGTTATTGGTTATTACATGACCTCCATGGTAGGTGATCCACAAAGGGAGTGAAAAGAGGACGCCTGATGCATACGCATATGGCCATTCTAGAAAAAGAGCTAGGGGTTCTCTGGGAAGCGCGGCATTGGTCCTTGCACTATGGTTTTGCTGCATCAAATAGTTCCTTCTTCTTCAAATATAAATATATAAATATATTGATCAAGTCACTCGCATGTCTTAGGAGAATGTCTTACCTTTAGTAGCAAACTTGAAATCTTGGACATTGGTTTTGATTTTTGTTTTGGTTTGATTTGGTTCGGTTTTTGTAATTTTAAAAATCCCTCCAGCCCTTGGCTGTGTCTGACCTGAGTGCTTTTTGCTGTTTCTGCAACAAAACTGTCAGGGCAGCGAAAACTCTCATTGTTAACAGTGGCGCCCCCTTCTGAACACTTTGTTAATAAAAAGCTTTTTTTTTTTTTTTTTTGGCTATTGTAAATGTGAAACAACAATGAGGTATTTCAAAGAGGTGAACCACAGGTAAATTTCTCTAAGTGTGGGTGAGGATTACTCAAAAAGAAACTTGACAAGGCTTTTAAAGATACCGACAATCATTATAACATAACGTGACTGATTGTTACCGTGCTCTTAACCTGGCAAACACTTGTTGGCTTCCAAGAAAGACGAACATAGTTGAGATGGTTCTAGCGGCCTTCTAGCACAGGGTCTCATGAGGCAGGGATTCTAGCCACTGGCTGTGCAAGGCATGAGGCCTGTTAGTGATTCTATTTTTTCTTCTGCAGAATGGGTCTTTCTGCATTCCAGGTCCTTTCTACCCCAATAAATAATGCGGCGATTCTCTCAGTGAGTTGTACTTTTGGTTTAAACAGCCAACTGTCTCTTAAAAAGGACTTTTGTTTAAAGTCCTTTCAAAAAAAAGTCCTTTCAAAAAAAACTTTTTTTTTAATTTTTATTTTTTAATCCCATATGTTTACTCTGATCCTGGAACTTTGTCACTTTGACCTTCTCTGCTGATTAAAATATTCTTCATCATCAGCACCTACTGCTCTCCTCTCCTGGTGGTCTCTCCGGAAGGGGTCTTCTCTAGCTCTTCTAGCAGAGGATGGGCACTTCCCCTCTACCCCTGTTGCCAGACCAACCTTACCTATCCTGCAGGGTCAGGTCGGCCTGGCCTTTTATCTGTTGTTCTCTTCTGAGTGGTTAGTTTTTCATAGATACCGTGCTTTGCTTTTGTCAGGATTTACCCTGGACTATCAAAACCCTTATCTTGTGCCAGTGAATCCTAAGAAACAGACCTGATGAGAGAACCAGGAACTCGAACAGATCATATTTATCCTGAATGTTCCGTCCAAAATGAAGAATACATTTCTGAGGAGCCTCAAGATGTCTTAGAAGGGAAGTTTCACCAACTCTGTCACGTAGGGGCATCAATTCTGATTCTGTGTCAATTTTCCTACTTTCCCAGCTAGTAATTCTCTTCCTCAGAAAGCCCACTCTCAACCGTTTCCTCTCTCAAAGGCAGTTGCTCTTCGAGTCTGCACATGGCACTTGGGGCCTGCTGGTCGTTGGCTACTGCCCTCTGTACCTTGGGTCTAACAGCTTCGGGGCATCAAGATGAAATCGTCTCTTGTTCTAAGACTTACTATAGTTTGGGGCACATGGTAAGCAATAATCACTTTTTTAGTTCATCCAAGTGTTCGACCTTTCTTAATTATTCTAGTACCACAGTTTACTTGTTCTAAGATTTGTCCTCCCCCCCCCATTCTAATAACTCTTGCACTTGATGACATATCCTAGTTTAACTGACAGCATTTCTCTTTCTTAGTCGAACATAAACTATAGTGCATCTTACCCTTGATGAAAGCTAGGTTGCAATTAAATACTCTATTATGGTTACGATTCTGATATTTGAAATCCTCCGGTAGCTCCCTGTGCCCCCACAGTGTAGTACCTCACCTTCTCGGCATAGTATACAAACCAGCTCACCCCCAGTGTTAACCCCGGGGCTCAGCCTCCATCCCCAGGTGATGCTGCCAGATCAGCTGCCCGTTGTCCTGAACTTGCTGTAGATTCCCGAATGCACTGTGCTGCCCCCTGGCACTTTGAAAGTGACACACTCATCCCCATTCTTCGCTTTGCCCTTGTCTATCACCTCCCCTCAAAATCTGTTCCTAAGTGCCTTTTCCCAGCTCCAACCTACCCTTGGCAGTCTTTTATCTCCCTGTGGTAAAACCTGTCACACTGCACCATGGACATGCCCGTTGTCCCCCTGAGAAGAGAAAAGGGACAGTGAGGGCCCCCCAGCATTTGCAGCTCTAGTGCAGAGCCCCATGCCTGGCTTGCAGGAAATGCCAGATCATGAAGACAAACGGAGATCATCCTCTGGCTAAAACCAGCTCTTCTTTGCCTACCGCAGGATCTGGATCAATACTGAGCAGCCCGTTATTATTGCTGTTTTTCTAGGGATTTTTTACCCATATATTTCCCAGGTCTTGACTCTTTTTGTAGCACTTTAATTCAGGCTTCAACCACTTCCTAGTCAGATCAGGTGAAATCATTTTCCTTCCCATAGCCTCGGTGTATTTCACACCTAGCAAATCTTTTTTGAAAGATCTTATTTACCCATTGGACAGATCAAAAGTAGGTAGAGAGGCAGGCAGAGAGAGGGGTGGGGGAGCAGGCTCCCCGCTGAGCAGAGAGCCCGATGTGGGGCTCCATCCCAGGACCCTGAAATCATGACCTGAGCCGAAGGCAGAGGCCTAAACCACTGAGCCACCCAGGAGCCCCCATATCTCGTAATTTTTAATCAACGTGCAAAAAGTATTGTACATATTGATGAAGTTCAAACAAATTCTGTGAAACCGTAGATGGACTTAAAGATACTATTATGTATCAAATATTGTAAAAATTAAGCAAGGAAATAGCACACATAAAATAACCAAAGCATACAAACTTGGGTAGATACAATAGGTGTGATCATGTTCTACTTCATAAAGAGATGAGTTAATAGATAAATAGAAGTAACTAGACTTTTTAGACGTTAATAAAACTTTGCCTGTTATTTCTTAGCTATATAAAATGTATGGTTTTCTAACAAAAACGCTTATCTTAAAAATATTTAAAAATAAATTTCAGGCTACTCATAAGGTTCTATTTACTTTTCCACTGAAGGAAAAGCTGGTTGTTGTAGTTGTAGTTGTTTGTTTGTTTTAGTCTCCTCCTAGTTTTTATTATTATAATGTGGAAGGAGGAATGTTAAATTGAAAAGTGAATTATTTTATAGACAAAATTCATTACTTGATTCACTTCCTGGTACAGCAGATGGAACTCCTGAAAACATGCCCTTTTGCCTTACAGAAGAGCAACAGTTATGCTTACTTCTGAAACATGCTTGGTGGTGGCCCTAAATAGTGACACCATACTAAACATTTTGAATATTTGCAATTAATTTTTATAGTCATAGGGCTCCAAAAGGCGCTGCTAGTCTCTTAGTAGGTATTTCAATAAAGCTAAAAGTTGCCTGACTGTTTAAAAATATTAACAAGGCACAAAACATGGCAGAAGTATTGTCCTCAGATATTATTTTTTTTCCATATGCTCCTGATTCCAGACATGACAAGTTATTTTTTAAAATTTTTTTATAAAAGATTTTATTTATTTCTTTGACAGAGATCACAAGTAGGCAGGGTCAGGCAGAGTGAGAGGGGGGAAGCAGGCTCCCTGCTGAGCTGAGAGCCCGATGTGGGACTCGATCCAAGGATTCTGGGATCATGACCTGAGCCGAAGGCAGAGGCTTTAACCCACTGAGCCACCCAGGTGCCCCCATGACAAGTTATTTTTTTTTAAAGATTTTATTTATTTATTTGACAGAGAGAGAGATTACAAGTAGGCAGAGAGGCAGGCAAAGAGAGAGAGGAGGTAGCAGGCTCCCCGTTGAGCAGAGAGCCCAATGTGGGGCTCCATCCCTGGACCCTGAGATCATGACCTGAGCTGAAGGCAGCGGCTTAACCCACAAGCCACCCAGGAACCCGACAAGTTATTTTTGATAGATATATATATATACAATGTATTTTCCAGTTATAAGAAAAATGGTTCTGCTCTTTTTAACCTTTTTTAAAAATTACATAATTTTTTTAAATTTAAATTTTATTTTTTAATGTTTTACCTTTCTTTTCTTTTTTTTAAAAAGATTTTATTTATTTATTTGACAGACAGAGATCACAAGTAGGCAGAGAGACAGGCAGAGAGAGAGAGAGAGAGAGAGAAGCAGGCTTCCTGCGGAGCAGAGAGCCCGATGCAGGGCTCAATTCCAGGACCCTGAGATCATGACCCGAGCCGAAGGCAGCAGCCCAAACCACTGAGCCACCCAGGCACCCCAATGTTTTACTTTTCAATATACTACTTAGAATATAAACCCTATTCCATTTTGTAAGAAGGTTACCATTTAAAAAATGTTAATTTTCTCATTGTGTCTTCCCCTCTCATTGCTTTATTTTGAATAAAACATTTCACAATAAACATAACTGATGCTTTCCTTTTGATGGTCCCTCTGTTGGTCATATTGTATATGAGCCATGACAATTAGTTTTACAACATTTATTCATGTTTGTTGATATGTTTTATCATAACTAATTTTCCCTCCCTTATCTAGATTCCCCAGCTTTCAGACAGGTGGACACTTAATAAACCATACCCAAGGGATGTATCAAGTACTTCTTAGACATCTCTCAGATCCTTGAGGTCTCATTTTGCCTAGGGATTTGCAATAGGTTCTGCCAGAGGCACCACTGTGACAACTGATGTCCATGGTCTATCTCCTGCTAAGCTCAAGAGGTCACTGGTTTCCAAGTTTATCTATACAATTAATGCACTCCATCAAGTTCTTTTTATTTTTTTTATATTAACAAACTTATTTTAAAGTTTATATGGAGAGGCAAAGACTCACAATAGTCAACATAGTGTTGAAGGAGAACAAAGCCTGAGGACTGACTTCAAAGTTTACCATAACGATGGGGCGCCTGGTTGGCTCAGTGGGTTAAGCTTCTGCCTTTGGCTCAGGTCATGATCCCAGGGGCCTGGGGTCGAGTCCCGTATTGGGCTCTCTGCTCAGCAGGGAGCCTGCTTCTCCTCATTTCTCTCTCTGTCTGTCTCTCTGCCTATTTGAGATCTCTCTCTCTGTCAAATAAATAAATAAACCTTTAAAAAAAGTATACCATAACGATAATTGGACGCAAGATATTGTAATACCACAGAAAGACTAGATTAAAGGAACAGAATATATATTATCAATTATATTTTATATTTCATATAAAAGCAAAAGCAATACAAGAGAGCAAAATACAATCTTTTAAACAAATGGTTCTGGAGTAATGGTGAAGCTAAATGTAAAAATATGGGGTTCTGATAGAGGTAAAGAAGACTACTATATGATCCAAAGGGGCACGTGCACCAAATGTTTATAGCAGCAATATCCACAATAGCCAAACTATGGAAAGAACCTAGATGCCCATCAACAAATGAATGGGATATATTTCAAATTCAAGTCAGAGATGAAAGAAACATCTGGACTCGGTCCTCAGGTACAGGCAGTATTCTGAACTGAGGCTAGAACCAGAGACCATTCTAATGAAAGGCCTCCACAGGTGGGCTCCGACTCAGTTTCCTGTATGTATATTCATTCATGAAATCGCTCTGCAGGTCAACATGCAGAACAAAACCATTTAATAAAAGTGACAATGAGGAGAGGAAAGGGAGGCCAGAAGGCTTGTGAATGTGGAGAGAGGAAGAGCCAGGGGAGGAGGGGGGCGGGGGGGCGGAAAAACTGAGAATCCCTCCCTGTGCTCCTTGCTGCCAGGGAGGTCTGAGGGACTAGTTTCTACCTGGGATCCCAAGTCCAGTACAAAAGTGGCGGGGCCACAGCTCGGGATGAGGGAAGGGGGTCCTCGGCACACGCGCGTGGGGGTGCCAAACGAAGGGGGCTATTGTGCTCGCTGCGGGGGGCACCTCGCCTGGCTCCATCCCCAGCCCGACCCCGTGGGGACCCGGGTGCGGCGCGTGGTCCGGGGTGGTCCCGCTGCCCCGGGGGTCGCGGGAGGCTGGGTCCCGACACCCCCGCGAGCTCGCCGCCCGCGCTTTCTGCTCCAGGTGAGGGCGCAGCGCAGTGTCACTTTACCTCCTCGCAGAGGGTCGTCCTGAGAAGCCATGGGGCAGGGCGGGGCAGCGGGCCGGGCCGTGGGAGCAGGACAGCGCGGCCTCAGGAGCTGGGCTGGAGCGCGGGAGTGCGGGTGTCCTGCAGTGCGGACTGGGCTGCAGCAGAGCACAGCGGAGCTGCGCGCCCCTCCTCCGCCAGCTCCTCCACCTCCTCTCAGACTCTCCGCTGCGTCCTCCGCGAGCTCACTTCCGGATTCTGCAATTAGCAAAGCCCCTTCTCCGGACCGCCCACGCCCTCGCCCACCTCCCCCTCCGTCCTGAGGCGCGGGCCCGGGGCACGGGCACCGGGAAAGCCCGGGGGGCTTGCGAGGGTGGCCAGCGCCAGCGCTGAGCGGCCTCCTAGCCTGGCTCCCCGAGCGGGTGTCCACCTGCTGCCTGGCTGCAAAAAGATCATCAGCCCTAAACCCCGGCTGCACTCTCGGGTCACTTCGCTGGCTTCCTGATTGTGCCCAAAGCCGGGAACCAGCTTCCCCAGCTCAGGCCTGGGCTGAGATGCTTGCCCACGATCTGTTTAAGCAGTCTCCTCCTCTCCAGGCAGGGTCCGCCATTGCATGATGGCACCCACGAATCACTTAGACCTGGATGTTTTTTGGTTTTTTGTTTCTTTTTTGGTTATTGGTTATTACATGACCTCCATGGTAGGTGATCCACAAAGGGAGTGAAAAGAGGACGCCTGATGCATACGCATATGGCCATTCTAGAAAAAGAGCTAGGGGTTCTCTGGGAAGCGCGGCATTGGTCCTTGCACTATGGTTTTGCTGCATCAAATAGTTCCTTCTTCTTCAAATATAAATATATAAATATATTGATCAAGTCACTCGCATGTCTTAGGAGAATGTCTTACCTTTAGTAGCAAACTTGAAATCTTGGACATTGGTTTTGATTTTTGTTTTGGTTTGATTTGGTTCGGTTTTTGTAATTTTAAAAATCCCTCCAGCCCTTGGCTGTGTCTGACCTGAGTGCTTTTTGCTGTTTCTGCAACAAAACTGTCAGGGCAGCGAAAACTCTCATTGTTAACAGTGGCGCCCCCTTCTGAACACTTTGTTAATAAAAAGCTTTTTTTTTTTTTTTTTGGCTATTGTAAATGTGAAACAACAATGAGGTATTTCAAAGAGGTGAACCACAGGTAAATTTCTCTAAGTGTGGGTGAGGATTACTCAAAAAGAAACTTGACAAGGCTTTTAAAGATACCGACAATCATTATAACATAACGTGACTGATTGTTACCGTGCTCTTAACCTGGCAAACACTTGTTGGCTTCCAAGAAAGACGAACATAGTTGAGATGGTTCTAGCGGCCTTCTAGCACAGGGTCTCATGAGGCAGGGATTCTAGCCACTGGCTGTGCAAGGCATGAGGCCTGTTAGTGATTCTATTTTTTCTTCTGCAGAATGGGTCTTTCTGCATTCCAGGTCCTTTCTACCCCAATAAATAATGCGGCGATTCTCTCAGTGAGTTGTACTTTTGGTTTAAACAGCCAACTGTCTCTTAAAAAGGACTTTTGTTTAAAGTCCTTTCAAAAAAAAGTCCTTTCAAAAAAAACTTTTTTTTTAATTTTTATTTTTTAATCCCATATGTTTACTCTGATCCTGGAACTTTGTCACTTTGACCTTCTCTGCTGATTAAAATATTCTTCATCATCAGCACCTACTGCTCTCCTCTCCTGGTGGTCTCTCCGGAAGGGGTCTTCTCTAGCTCTTCTAGCAGAGGATGGGCACTTCCCCTCTACCCCTGTTGCCAGACCAACCTTACCTATCCTGCAGGGTCAGGTCGGCCTGGCCTTTTATCTGTTGTTCTCTTCTGAGTGGTTAGTTTTTCATAGATACCGTGCTTTGCTTTTGTCAGGATTTACCCTGGACTATCAAAACCCTTATCTTGTGCCAGTGAATCCTAAGAAACAGACCTGATGAGAGAACCAGGAACTCGAACAGATCATATTTATCCTGAATGTTCCGTCCAAAATGAAGAATACTTTTCTGAGGAGCCTCAAGATGTCTTAGAAGGGAAGTTTCACCAACTCTGTCACGTAGGGGCATCAATTCTGATTCTGTGTCAATTTTCCTACTTTCCCAGCTAGTAATTCTCTTCCTCAGAAAGCCCACTCTCAACCGTTTCCTCTCTCAAAGGCAGTTGCTCTTCGAGTCTGCACATGGCACTTGGGGCCTGCTGGTCGTTGGCTACTGCCCTCTGTACCTTGGGTCTAACAGCTTCGGGGCATCAAGATGAAATCGTCTCTTGTTCTAAGACTTACTATCGTTTGGGGCACATGGTAAGCAATAATCACTTTTTTAGTTCATCCAAGTGTTCGACCTTTCTTAATTATTCTAGTACCACAGTTTACTTGTTCTAAGATTTGTCCTCCCCCCCCCATTCTAATAACTCTTGCACTTGATGACATATCCTAGTTTAACTGACAGCATTTCTCTTTCTTAGTCGAACATAAACTATAGTGCATCTTACCCTTGATGAAAGCTAGGTTGCAATTAAATACTCTATTATGGTTACGATTCTGATATTTGAAATCCTCCGGTAGCTCCCTGTGCCCCCACAGTGTAGTACCTCACCTTCTCGGCATAGTATACAAACCAGCTCACCCCCAGTGTTAACCCCGGGGCTCAGCCTCCATCCCCAGGTGATGCTGCCAGATCAGCTGCCCGTTGTCCTGAACTTGCTGTAGATTCCCGAATGCACTGTGCTGCCCCCTGGCACTTTGAAAGTGACACACTCATCCCCATTCTTCGCTTTGCCCTTGTCTATCACCTCCCCTCAAAATCTGTTCCTAAGTGCCTTTTCCCAGCTCCAACCTACCCTTGGCAGTCTTTTATCTCCCTGTGGTAAAACCTGTCACACTGCACCATGGACAGGCCCGTTGTCCCCCTGAGAAGAGAAAAGGGACAGTGAGGGCCCCCCAGCATTTGCAGCTCTAGTGCAGAGCCCCATGCCTGGCTTGCAGGAAATGCCAGATCATGAAGACAAACGGAGATCATCCTCTGGCTAAAACCAGCTCTTCTTTGCCTACCGCAGGATCTGGATCAATACTGAGCAGCCCGTTATTATTGCTGTTTTTCTAGGGATTTTTTACCCATATATTTCCCAGGTCTTGACTCTTTTTGTAGCACTTTAATTCAGGCTTCAACCACTTCCTAGTCAGATCAGGTGAAATCATTTTCCTTCCCATAGCCTCGGTGTATTTCACACCTAGCAAATCTTTTTTGAAAGATCTTATTTACCCATTGGACAGATCAAAAGTAGGTAGAGAGGCAGGCAGAGAGAGGGGTGGGGGAGCAGGCTCCCCGCTGAGCAGAGAGCCCGATGTGGGGCTCCATCCCAGGACCCTGAAATCATGACCTGAGCCGAAGGCAGAGGCCTAAACCACTGAGCCACCCAGGAGCCCCCATATCTCGTAATTTTTAATCAACGTGCAAAAAGTATTGTACATATTGATGAAGTTCAAACAAATTCTGTGAAACCGTAGATGGACTTAAAGATACTATTATGTATCAAATATTGTAAAAATTAAGCAAGGAAATAGCACACATAAAATAACCAAAGCATACAAACTTGGGTAGATACAATAGGTGTGATCATGTTCTACTTCATAAAGAGATGAGTTAATAGATAAATAGAAGTAACTAGACTTTTTAGACGTTAATAAAACTTTGCCTGTTATTTCTTAGCTATATAAAATGTATGGTTTTCTAACAAAAACGCTTATCTTAAAAATATTTAAAAATAAATTTCAGGCTACTCATAAGGTTCTATTTACTTTTCCACTGAAGGAAAAGCTGGTTGTTGTAGTTGTAGTTGTTTGTTTGTTTTAGTCTCCTCCTAGTTTTTATTATTATAATGTGGAAGGAGGAATGTTAAATTGAAAAGTGAATTATTTTATAGACAAAATTCATTACTTGATTCACTTCCTGGTACAGCAGATGGAACTCCTGAAAACATGCCCTTTTGCCTTACAGAAGAGCAACAGTTATGCTTACTTCTGAAACATGCTTGGTGGTGGCCCTAAATAGTGACACCATACTAAACATTTTGAATATTTGCAATTAATTTTTATAGTCATAGGGCTCCAAAAGGCGCTGCTAGTCTCTTAGTAGGTATTTCAATAAAGCTAAAAGTTGCCTGACTGTTTAAAAATATTAACAAGGCACAAAACATGGCAGAAGTATTGTCCTCAGATATTATTTTTTTTCCATATGCTCCTGATTCCAGACATGACAAGTTATTTTTTAAAATTTTTTTATAAAAGATTTTATTTATTTCTTTGACAGAGATCACAAGTAGGCAGGGTCAGGCAGAGTGAGAGGGGGGAAGCAGGCTCCCTGCTGAGCTGAGAGCCCGATGTGGGACTCGATCCAAGGATTCTGGGATCATGACCTGAGCCGAAGGCAGAGGCTTTAACCCACTGAGCCACCCAGGTGCCCCCATGACAAGTTATTTTTTTTTAAAGATTTTATTTATTTATTTGACAGAGAGAGAGATTACAAGTAGGCAGAGAGGCAGGCAAAGAGAGAGAGGAGGTAGCAGGCTCCCCGTTGAGCAGAGAGCCCAATGTGGGGCTCCATCCCTGGACCCTGAGATCATGACCTGAGCTGAAGGCAGCGGCTTAACCCACAAGCCACCCAGGAACCCGACAAGTTATTTTTGATAGATATATATATATACAATGTATTTTCCAGTTATAAGAAAAATGGTTCTGCTCTTTTTAACCTTTTTTAAAAATTACATAATTTTTTTAAATTTAAATTTTATTTTTTAATGTTTTACCTTTCTTTTCTTTTTTTTAAAAAGATTTTATTTATTTATTTGACAGACAGAGATCACAAGTAGGCAGAGAGACAGGCAGAGAGAGAGAGAGAGAGAGAGAAGCAGGCTTCCTGCGGAGCAGAGAGCCCGATGCAGGGCTCAATTCCAGGACCCTGAGATCATGACCCGAGCCGAAGGCAGCAGCCCAAACCACTGAGCCACCCAGGCACCCCAATGTTTTACTTTTCAATATACTACTTAGAATATAAACCCTATTCCATTTTGTAAGAAGGTTACCATTTAAAAAATGTTAATTTTCTCATTGTGTCTTCCCCTCTCATTGCTTTATTTTGAATAAAACATTTCACAATAAACATAACTGATGCTTTCCTTTTGATGGTCCCTCTGTTGGTCATATTGTATATGAGCCATGACAATTAGTTTTACAACATTTATTCATGTTTGTTGATATGTTTTATCATAACTAATTTTCCCTCCCTTATCTAGATTCCCCAGCTTTCAGACAGGTGGACACTTAATAAACCATACCCAAGGGATGTATCAAGTACTTCTTAGACATCTCTCAGATCCTTGAGGTCTCATTTTGCCTAGGGATTTGCAATAGGTTCTGCCAGAGGCACCACTGTGACAACTGATGTCCATGGTCTATCTCCTGCTAAGCTCAAGAGGTCACTGGTTTCCAAGTTTATCTATACAATTAATGCACTCCATCAAGTTCTTTTTATTTTTTTTATATTAACAAACTTATTTTAAAGTTTATATGGAGAGGCAAAGACTCACAATAGTCAACATAGTGTTGAAGGAGAACAAAGCCTGAGGACTGACTTCAAAGTTTACCATAACGATGGGGCGCCTGGTTGGCTCAGTGGGTTAAGCTTCTGCCTTTGGCTCAGGTCATGATCCCAGGGGCCTGGGGTCGAGTCCCGTATTGGGCTCTCTGCTCAGCAGGGAGCCTGCTTCTCCTCATTTCTCTCTCTGTCTGTCTCTCTGCCTATTTGAGATCTCTCTCTCTGTCAAATAAATAAATAAACCTTTAAAAAAAGTATACCATAACGATAATTGGACGCAAGATATTGTAATACCACAGAAAGACTAGATTAAAGGAACAGAATATATATTATCAATTATATTTTATATTTCATATAAAAGCAAAAGCAATACAAGAGAGCAAAATACAATCTTTTAAACAAATGGTTCTGGAGTAATGGTGAAGCTAAATGTAAAAATATGGGGTTCTGATAGAGGTAAAGAAGACTACTATATGATCCAAAGGGGCACGTGCACCAAATGTTTATAGCAGCAATATCCACAATAGCCAAACTATGGAAAGAACCTAGATGCCCATCAACAAATGAATGGGATATATTTCAAATTCAAGTCAGAGATGAAAGAAACATCTGGACTCGGTCCTCAGGTACAGGCAGTATTCTGAACTGAGGCTAGAACCAGAGACCATTCTAATGAAAGGCCTCCACAGCTGGGCTCCGACTCAGTTTCCTGTATGTATATTCATTCATGAAATCGCTCTGCAGGTCAACATGCAGAACAAAACCATTTAATAAAAGTGACAATGAGGAGAGGAAAGGGAGGCCAGAAGGCTTGTGAATGTGGAGAGAGGAAGAGCCAGGGGAGGAGGGGGGCGGGGGGGCGGAAAAACTGAGAATCCCTCCCTGTGCTCCTTGCTGCCAGGGAGGTCTGAGGGACTAGTTTCTACCTGGGATCCCAAGTCCAGTACAAAAGTGGCGGGGCCACAGCTCGGGATGAGGGAAGGGGGTCCTCGGCACACGCGCGTGGGGGTGCCAAACGAAGGGGGCTATTGTGCTCGCTGCGGGGGGCACCTCGCCTGGCTCCATCCCCAGCCCGACCCCGTGGGGACCCGGGTGCGGCGCGTGGTCCGGGGTGGTCCCGCTGCCCCGGGGGTCGCGGGAGGCTGGGTCCCGACACCCCCGCGAGCTCGCCGCCCGCGCTTTCTGCTCCAGGTGAGGGCGCAGCGCAGTGTCACTTTACCTCCTCGCAGAGGGTCGTCCTGAGAAGCCATGGGGCAGGGCGGGGCAGCGGGCCGGGCCGTGGGAGCAGGACAGCGCGGCCTCAGGAGCTGGGCTGGAGCGCGGGAGTGCGGGTGTCCTGCAGTGCGGACTGGGCTGCAGCAGAGCACAGCGGAGCTGCGCGCCCCTCCTCCGCCAGCTCCTCCACCTCCTCTCAGACTCTCCGCTGCGTCCTCCGCGAGCTCACTTCCGGATTCTGCAATTAGCAAAGCCCCTTCTCCGGACCGCCCACGCCCTCGCCCACCTCCCCCTCCGTCCTGAGGCGCGGGCCCGGGGCACGGGCACCGGGAAAGCCCGGGGGGCTTGCGAGGGTGGCCAGCGCCAGCGCTGAGCGGCCTCCTAGCCTGGCTCCCCGAGCGGGTGTCCACCTGCTGCCTGGCTGCAAAAAGATCATCAGCCCTAAACCCCGGCTGCACTCTCGGGTCACTTCGCTGGCTTCCTGATTGTGCCCAAAGCCGGGAACCAGCTTCCCCAGCTCAGGCCTGGGCTGAGATGCTTGCCCACGATCTGTTTAAGCAGTCTCCTCCTCTCCAGGCAGGGTCCGCCATTGCATGATGGCACCCACGAATCACTTAGACCTGGATGTTTTTTGGTTTTTTGTTTCTTTTTTGGTTATTGGTTATTACATGACCTCCATGGTAGGTGATCCACAAAGGGAGTGAAAAGAGGACGCCTGATGCATACGCATATGGCCATTCTAGAAAAAGAGCTAGGGGTTCTCTGGGAAGCGCGGCATTGGTCCTTGCACTATGGTTTTGCTGCATCAAATAGTTCCTTCTTCTTCAAATATAAATATATAAATATATTGATCAAGTCACTCGCATGTCTTAGGAGAATGTCTTACCTTTAGTAGCAAACTTGAAATCTTGGACATTGGTTTTGATTTTTGTTTTGGTTTGATTTGGTTCGGTTTTTGTAATTTTAAAAATCCCTCCAGCCCTTGGCTGTGTCTGACCTGAGTGCTTTTTGCTGTTTCTGCAACAAAACTGTCAGGGCAGCGAAAACTCTCATTGTTAACAGTGGCGCCCCCTTCTGAACACTTTGTTAATAAAAAGCTTTTTTTTTTTTTTTTTGGCTATTGTAAATGTGAAACAACAATGAGGTATTTCAAAGAGGTGAACCACAGGTAAATTTCTCTAAGTGTGGGTGAGGATTACTCAAAAAGAAACTTGACAAGGCTTTTAAAGATACCGACAATCATTATAACATAACGTGACTGATTGTTACCGTGCTCTTAACCTGGCAAACACTTGTTGGCTTCCAAGAAAGACGAACATAGTTGAGATGGTTCTAGCGGCCTTCTAGCACAGGGTCTCATGAGGCAGGGATTCTAGCCACTGGCTGTGCAAGGCATGAGGCCTGTTAGTGATTCTATTTTTTCTTCTGCAGAATGGGTCTTTCTGCATTCCAGGTCCTTTCTACCCCAATAAATAATGCGGCGATTCTCTCAGTGAGTTGTACTTTTGGTTTAAACAGCCAACTGTCTCTTAAAAAGGACTTTTGTTTAAAGTCCTTTCAAAAAAAAGTCCTTTCAAAAAAAACTTTTTTTTTAATTTTTATTTTTTAATCCCATATGTTTACTCTGATCCTGGAACTTTGTCACTTTGACCTTCTCTGCTGATTAAAATATTCTTCATCATCAGCACCTACTGCTCTCCTCTCCTGGTGGTCTCTCCGGAAGGGGTCTTCTCTAGCTCTTCTAGCAGAGGATGGGCACTTCCCCTCTACCCCTGTTGCCAGACCAACCTTACCTATCCTGCAGGGTCAGGTCGGCCTGGCCTTTTATCTGTTGTTCTCTTCTGAGTGGTTAGTTTTTCATAGATACCGTGCTTTGCTTTTGTCAGGATTTACCCTGGACTATCAAAACCCTTATCTTGTGCCAGTGAATCCTAAGAAACAGACCTGATGAGAGAACCAGGAACTCGAACAGATCATATTTATCCTGAATGTTCCGTCCAAAATGAAGAATACTTTTCTGAGGAGCCTCAAGATGTCTTAGAAGGGAAGTTTCACCAACTCTGTCACGTAGGGGCATCAATTCTGATTCTGTGTCAATTTTCCTACTTTCCCAGCTAGTAATTCTCTTCCTCAGAAAGCCCACTCTCAACCGTTTCCTCTCTCAAAGGCAGTTGCTCTTCGAGTCTGCACATGGCACTTGGGGCCTGCTGGTCGTTGGCTACTGCCCTCTGTACCTTGGGTCTAACAGCTTCGGGGCATCAAGATGAAATCGTCTCTTGTTCTAAGACTTACTATCGTTTGGGGCACATGGTAAGCAATAATCACTTTTTTAGTTCATCCAAGTGTTCGACCTTTCTTAATTATTCTAGTACCACAGTTTACTTGTTCTAAGATTTGTCCTCCCCCCCCCATTCTAATAACTCTTGCACTTGATGACATATCCTAGTTTAACTGACAGCATTTCTCTTTCTTAGTCGAACATAAACTATAGTGCATCTTACCCTTGATGAAAGCTAGGTTGCAATTAAATACTCTATTATGGTTACGATTCTGATATTTGAAATCCTCCGGTAGCTCCCTGTGCCCCCACAGTGTAGTACCTCACCTTCTCGGCATAGTATACAAACCAGCTCACCCCCAGTGTTAACCCCGGGGCTCAGCCTCCATCCCCAGGTGATGCTGCCAGATCAGCTGCCCGTTGTCCTGAACTTGCTGTAGATTCCCGAATGCACTGTGCTGCCCCCTGGCACTTTGAAAGTGACACACTCATCCCCATTCTTCGCTTTGCCCTTGTCTATCACCTCCCCTCAAAATCTGTTCCTAAGTGCCTTTTCCCAGCTCCAACCTACCCTTGGCAGTCTTTTATCTCCCTGTGGTAAAACCTGTCACACTGCACCATGGACAGGCCCGTTGTCCCCCTGAGAAGAGAAAAGGGACAGTGAGGGCCCCCCAGCATTTGCAGCTCTAGTGCAGAGCCCCATGCCTGGCTTGCAGGAAATGCCAGATCATGAAGACAAACGGAGATCATCCTCTGGCTAAAACCAGCTCTTCTTTGCCTACCGCAGGATCTGGATCAATACTGAGCAGCCCGTTATTATTGCTGTTTTTCTAGGGATTTTTTACCCATATATTTCCCAGGTCTTGACTCTTTTTGTAGCACTTTAATTCAGGCTTCAACCACTTCCTAGTCAGATCAGGTGAAATCATTTTCCTTCCCATAGCCTCGGTGTATTTCACACCTAGCAAATCTTTTTTGAAAGATCTTATTTACCCATTGGACAGATCAAAAGTAGGTAGAGAGGCAGGCAGAGAGAGGGGTGGGGGAGCAGGCTCCCCGCTGAGCAGAGAGCCCGATGTGGGGCTCCATCCCAGGACCCTGAAATCATGACCTGAGCCGAAGGCAGAGGCCTAAACCACTGAGCCACCCAGGAGCCCCCATATCTCGTAATTTTTAATCAACGTGCAAAAAGTATTGTACATATTGATGAAGTTCAAACAAATTCTGTGAAACCGTAGATGGACTTAAAGATACTATTATGTATCAAATATTGTAAAAATTAAGCAAGGAAATAGCACACATAAAATAACCAAAGCATACAAACTTGGGTAGATACAATAGGTGTGATCATGTTCTACTTCATAAAGAGATGAGTTAATAGATAAATAGAAGTAACTAGACTTTTTAGACGTTAATAAAACTTTGCCTGTTATTTCTTAGCTATATAAAATAGATGGTTTTCTAACAAAAACGCTTATCTTAAAAATATTTAAAAATAAATTTCAGGCTACTCATAAGGTTCTATTTACTTTTCCACTGAAGGAAAAGCTGGTTGTTGTAGTTGTAGTTGTTTGTTTGTTTTAGTCTCCTCCTAGTTTTTATTATTATAATGTGGAAGGAGGAATGTTAAATTGAAAAGTGAATTATTTTATAGACAAAATTCATTACTTGATTCACTTCCTGGTACAGCAGATGGAACTCCTGAAAACATGCCCTTTTGCCTTACAGAAGAGTAACAGTTATGCTTACTTCTGAAACATGCTTGGTGGTGGCCCTAAATAGTGACACCATACTAAACATTTTGAATATTTGCAATTAATTTTTATAGTCATAGGGCTCCCAAAGGCGCTGCTAGTCTCTTAGTAGGTATTTCAATAAAGCTAAAAGTTGCCTGACTGTTTAAAAATATTAACAAGGCACAAAACATGGCAGAAGTATTGTCCTCAGATATTATTTTTTTCCATATGCTCCTGATTCCAGACATGACAAGTTATTTTTTTAAATTTTTTTATAAAAGATTTTATTTATTTCTTTGACAGAGATCACAAGTAGGCAGGGTCAGGCAGAGTGAGAGGGGGGAAGCAGGCTCCCTGCTGAGCTGAGAGCCCGATGTGGGACTCGATCCAAGGATTCTGGGATCATGACCTGAGCCGAAGGCAGAGGCTTTAACCCACTGAGCCACCCAGGTGCCCCCATGACAAGTTATTTTTTTTTAAAGATTTTATTTATTTATTTGACAGAGAGAGAGATTACAAGTAGGCAGAGAGGCAGGCAAAGAGAGAGAGGAGGTAGCAGGCTCCCCGTTGAGCAGAGAGCCCAATGTGGGGCTCCATCCCTGGACCCTGAGATCATGACCTGAGCTGAAGGCAGCGGCTTAACCCACAAGCCACCCAGGAACCCGACAAGTTATTTTTGATAGATATATATATATACAATGTATTTTCCAGTTATAAGAAAAATGGTTCTGCTCTTTTTAACCTTTTTTAAAAATTACATAATTTTTTTAAATTTAAATTTTATTTTTTAATGTTTTACCTTTCTTTTCTTTTTTTTAAAAAGATTTTATTTATTTATTTGACAGACAGAGATCACAAGTAGGCAGAGAGACAGGCAGAGAGAGAGAGAGAGAGAGAGAAGCAGGCTTCCTGCGGAGCAGAGAGCCCGATGCAGGGCTCAATTCCAGGACCCTGAGATCATGACCCGAGCCGAAGGCAGCAGCCCAAACCACTGAGCCACCCAGGCACCCCAATGTTTTACTTTTCAATATACTACTTAGAATATAAACCCTATTCCATTTTGTAAGAAGGTTACCATTTAAAAAATGTTAATTTTCTCATTGTGTCTTCCCCTCTCATTGCTTTATTTTGAATAAAACATTTCACAATAAACATAACTGATGCTTTCCTTTTGATGGTCCCTCTGTTGGTCATATTGTATATGAGCCATGACAATTAGTTTTACAACATTTATTCATGTTTGTTGATATGTTTTATCATAACTAATTTTCCCTCCCTTATCTAGATTCCCCAGCTTTCAGACAGGTGGACACTTAATAAACCATACCCAAGGGATGTATCAAGTACTTCTTAGACATCTCTCAGATCCTTGAGGTCTCATTTTGCCTAGGGATTTGCAATAGGTTCTGCCAGAGGCACCACTGTGACAACTGATGTCCATGGTCTATCTCCTGCTAAGCTCAAGAGGTCACTGGTTTCCAAGTTTATCTATACAATTAATGCACTCCATCAAGTTCTTTTTATTTTTTTTATATTAACAAACTTATTTTAAAGTTTATATGGAGAGGCAAAGACTCACAATAGTCAACATAGTGTTGAAGGAGAACAAAGCCTGAGGACTGACTTCAAAGTTTACCATAACGATGGGGCGCCTGGTTGGCTCAGTGGGTTAAGCTTCTGCCTTTGGCTCAGGTCATGATCCCAGGGGCCTGGGGTCGAGTCCCGTATTGGGCTCTCTGCTCAGCAGGGAGCCTGCTTCTCCTCATTTCTCTCTCTGTCTGTCTCTCTGCCTATTTGAGATCTCTCTCTCTGTCAAATAAATAAATAAACCTTTAAAAAAAGTATACCATAACGATAATTGGAAGCAAGATATTGTAATACCACAGAAAGACTAGATTAAAGGAACAGAATATATATTATCAATTATATTTTATATTTCATATAAAAGCAAAAGCAATACAAGAGAGCAAAATACAATCTTTTAAACAAATGGTTCTGGAGTAATGGTGAAGCTAAATGTAAAAATATGGGGTTCTGATAGAGGTAAAGAAGACTACTATATGATCCAAAGGGGCACGTGCACCAAATGTTTATAGCAGCAATATCCACAATAGCCAAACTATGGAAAGAACCTAGATGCCCATCAACAAATGAATGGTATATATTTCAAATTCAAGTCAGAGATGAAAGAAACATCTGGACTCGGTCCTCAGGTACAGGCAGTATTCTGAACTGAGGCTAGAACCAGAGACCATTCTAATGAAAGGCCTCCACAGGTGGGCTCCGACTCAGTTTCCTGTATGTATATTCATTCATGAAATCGCTCTGCAGGTCAACATGCAGAACAAAACCATTTAATAAAAGTGACAATGAGGAGAGGAAAGGGAGGCCAGAAGGCTTGTGAATGTGGAGAGAGGAAGAGCCAGGGGAGGAGGGGGGCGGGGGGGCGGAAAAACTGAGAATCCCTCCCTGTGCTCCTTGCTGCCAGGGAGGTCTGAGGGACTAGTTTCTACCTGGGATCCCAAGTCCAGTACAAAAGTGGCGGGGCCACAGCTCGGGATGAGGGAAGGGGGTCCTCGGCACACGCGCGTGGGGGTGCCAAACGAAGGGGGCTATTGTGCTCGCTGCGGGGGGCACCTCGCCTGGCTCCATCCCCAGCCCGACCCCGTGGGGACCCGGGTGCGGCGCGTGGTCCGGGGTGGTCCCGCTGCCCCGGGGGTCGCGGGAGGCTGGGTCCCGACACCCCCGCGAGCTCGCCGCCCGCGCTTTCTGCTCCAGGTGAGGGCGCAGCGCAGTGTCACTTTACCTCCTCGCAGAGGGTCGTCCTGAGAAGCCATGGGGCAGGGCGAGGCAGCGGGCCGGGCCGTGGGAGCAGGACAGCGCGGCCTCAGGAGCTGGGCTGGAGCGCGGGAGTGCGGGTGTCCTGCAGTGCGGACTGGGCTGCAGCAGAGCACAGCGGAGCTGCGCGCCCCTCCTCCGCCAGCTCCTCCACCTCCTCTCAGACTCTCCGCTGCGTCCTCCGCGAGCTCACTTCCGGATTCTGCAATTAGCAAAGCCCCTTCTCCGGACCGCCCACGCCCTCGCCCACCTCCCCCTCCGTCCTGAGGCGCGGGCCCGGGGCACGGGCACCGGGAAAGCCCGGGGGGCTTGCGAGGGTGGCCAGCGCCAGCGCTGAGCGGCCTCCTAGCCTGGCTCCCCGAGCGGGTGTCCACCTGCTGCCTGGCTGCAAAAAGATCATCAGCCCTAAACCCCGGCTGCACTCTCGGGTCACTTCGCTGGCTTCCTGATTGTGCCCAAAGCCGGGAACCAGCTTCCCCAGCTCAGGCCTGGGCTGAGATGCTTGCCCACGATCTGTTTAAGCAGTCTCCTCCTCTCCAGGCAGGGTCCGCCATTGCATGATGGCACCCACGAATCACTTAGACCTGGATGTTTTTTGGTTTTTTGTTTCTTTTTTGGTTATTGGTTATTACATGACCTCCATGGTAGGTGATCCACAAAGGGAGTGAAAAGAGGACGCCTGATGCATACGCATATGGCCATTCTAGAAAAAGAGCTAGGGGTTCTCTGGGAAGCGCGGCATTGGTCCTTGCACTATGGTTTTGCTGCATCAAATAGTTCCTTCTTCTTCAAATATAAATATATAAATATATTGATCAAGTCACTCGCATGTCTTAGGAGAATGTCTTACCTTTAGTAGCAAACTTGAAATCTTGGACATTGGTTTTGATTTTTGTTTTGGTTTGATTTGGTTCGGTTTTTGTAATTTTAAAAATCCCTCCAGCCCTTGGCTGTGTCTGACCTGAGTGCTTTTTGCTGTTTCTGCAACAAAACTGTCAGGGCAGCGAAAACTCTCATTGTTAACAGTGGCGCCCCCTTCTGAACACTTTGTTAATAAAAAGCTTTTTTTTTTTTTTTTTTTTTGGCTATTGTAAATGTGAAACAACAATGAGGTATTTCAAAGAGGTGAACCACAGGTAAATTTCTCTAAGTGTGGGTGAGGATTACTCAAAAAGAAACTTGACAAGGCTTTTAAAGATACCGACAATCATTATAACATAACGTGACTGATTGTTACCGTGCTCTTAACCTGGCAAACACTTGTTGGCTTCCAAGAAAGACGAACATAGTTGAGATGGTTCTAGCGGCCTTCTAGCACAGGGTCTCATGAGGCAGGGATTCTAGCCACTGGCTGTGCAAGGCATGAGGCCTGTTAGTGATTCTATTTTTTCTTCTGCAGAATGGGTCTTTCTGCATTCCAGGTCCTTTCTACCCCAATAAATAATGCGGCGATTCTCTCAGTGAGTTGTACTATTGGTTTAAATAGCCAACTGTCTCTTAAAAAGGACTTTTGTTTAAAGTCCTTTCAAAAAAAAGTCCTTTCAAAAAAAACTTTTTTTTTAATTTTTATTTTTTAATCCCATATGTTTACTCTGATCCTGGAACTTTGTCACTTTGACCTTCTCTGCTGATTAAAATATTCTTCATCATCAGCACCTACTGCTCTCCTCTCCTGGTGGTCTCTCCGGAAGGGGTCTTCTCTAGCTCTTCTAGCAGAGGATGGGCACTTCCCCTCTACCCCTGTTGCCAGACCAACCTTACCTATCCTGCAGGGTCAGGTCGGCCTGGCCTTTTATCTGTTGTTCTCTTCTGAGTGGTTAGTTTTTCATAGATACCGTGCTTTGCTTTTGTCAGGATTTACCCTGGACTATCAAAACCCTTATCTTGTGCCAGTGAATCCTAAGAAACAGACCTGATGAGAGAACCAGGAACTCGAACAGATCATATTTATCCTGAATGTTCCGTCCAAAATGAAGAATACATTTCTGAGGAGCCTCAAGATGTCTTAGAAGGGAAGTTTCACCAACTCTGTCACGTAGGGGCATCAATTCTGATTCTGTGTCAATTTTCCTACTTTCCCAGCTAGTAATTCTCTTCCTCAGAAAGCCCACTCTCAACCGTTTCCTCTCTCAAAGGCAGT
Organism: Mustela nivalis; assembly: GCF_964662115.1. Taxonomy (NCBI): domain Eukaryota; kingdom Metazoa; phylum Chordata; class Mammalia; order Carnivora; family Mustelidae; genus Mustela; species Mustela nivalis. The sequence goes on from NW_028135808.1 coordinate 277,193, forward strand.
TGCTCTTCGAGTCTGCACGTGGCACTTGGGGCCTGCTGGTCGTTGGCTACTGCCCTCTGTACCTTGGGTCTAACAGCTTCGGGGCATCAAGATGAAATCGTCTCTTGTTCTAAGACTTACTATAGTTTGGGGCACATGGTAAGCAATAATCACTTTTTTAGTTGATCCAAGTGTTCGACCTTTCTTAATTATTCTAGTACCACAGTTTACTTGTTCTAAGATTTGTCCTCCCCCCCCCCATTCTAATAACTCTTGCACTTGATGACATATCCTAGTTTAACTGACAGCATTTCTCTTTCTTAGTCGAACATAAACTATAGTGCATCTTACCCTTGATGAAAGGTAGGTTGCAATTAAATACTCTATTATGGTTACGATTCTGATATTTGAAATCCTCCGGTAGCTCCCTGTGCCCCCACAGTGTAGTACCTCACCTTCTCGGCATAGTATACAAACCAGCTCACCCCCAGTGTTAACCCCGGGGCTCAGCCTCCATCCCCAGGTGATGCTGCCAGATCAGCTGCCCGTTGTCCTGAACTTGCTGTAGATTCCCGAATGCACTGTGCTGCCCCCTGGCACTTTGAAAGTGACACACTCATCCCCATTCTTCGCTTTGCCCTTGTCTATCACCTCCCCTCAAAATCTGTTCCTAAGTGCCTTTTCCCAGCTCCAACCTACCCTTGGCAGTCTTTTATCTCCCTGTGGTAAAACCTGTCACACTGCACCATGGACAGGCCCGTTGTCCCCCTGAGAAGAGAAAAGGGACAGTGAGGGCCCCCCAGCATTTGCAGCTCTAGTGCAGAGCCCCATGCCTGGCTTGCAGGAAATGCCAGATCATGAAGACAAACGGAGATCATCCTCTGGCTAAAACCAGCTCTTCTTTGCCTACCGCAGGATCTGGATCAATACTGAGCAGCCCGTTATTATTGCTGTTTTTCTAGGGATTTTTTACCCATATATTTCCCAGGTCTTGACTCTTTTTGTAGCACTTTAATTCAGGCTTCAACCACTTCCTAGTCAGATCAGGTGAAATCATTTTCCTTCCCATAGCCTCGGTGTATTTCACACCTAGCAAATCTTTTTTGAAAGATCTTATTTACGCATTGGACAGATCAAAAGTAGGTAGAGAGGCAGGCAGAGAGAGGGGTGGGGGAGCAGGCTCCCCGCTGAGCAGAGAGCCCGATGTGGGGCTCCATCCCAGGACCCTGAAATCATGACCTGAGCCGAAGGCAGAGGCCTAAACCACTGAGCCACCCAGGAGCCCCCATATCTCGTAATTTTTAATCAACGTGCAAAAAGTATTGTACATATTGATGAAGTTCAAACAAATTCTGTGAAACCGTAGATGGACTTAAAGATACTATTATGTATCAAATATTGTAAAAATTAAGCAAGGAAATAGCACACATAAAATAACCAAAGCATACAAACTTGGGTAGATACAATAGGTGTGATCATGTTCTACTTCATAAAGAGATGAGTTAATAGATAAATAGAAGTAACTAGACTTTTTAGACGTTAATAAAACTTTGCCTGTTATTTCTTAGCTATATAAAATGTATGGTTTTCTAACAAAAACGCTTATCTTAAAAATATTTAAAAATAAATTTCAGGCTACTCATAAGGTTCTATTTACTTTTCCACTGAAGGGAAAGCTGGTTGTTGTAGTTGTAGTTGTTTGTTTGTTTTAGTCTCCTCCTAGTTTTTATTATTATAATGTGGAAGGAGGAATGTTAAATTGAAAAGTGAATTATTTTATAGACAAAATTCATTACTTGATTCACTTCCTGGTACAGCAGATGGAACTCCTGAAAACATGCCCTTTTGCCTTACAGAAGAGTAACAGTTATGCTTACTTCTGAAACATGCTTGGTGGTGGCCCTAAATAGTGACACCATACTAAACATTTTGAATATTTGCAATTAATTTTTATAGTCATAGGGCTCCAAAAGGCGCTGCTAGTCTCTTAGTAGGTATTTCAATAAAGCTAAAAGTTGCCTGACTGTTTAAAAATATTAACAAGGCACAAAACATGGCAGAAGTATTGTCCTCAGATATTATTTTTTTTCCATATGCTCCTGATTCCAGACATGACAAGTTATTTTTTAAAATTTTTTTATAAAAGATTTTATTTATTTCTTTGACAGAGATCCCAAGTAGGCAGGGTCAGGCAGAGTGAGAGGGGGGAAGCAGGCTTCCTGCTGAGCTGAGAGCCCGATGTGGGACTCGATCCAAGGATTCTGGGATCATGACCTGAGCCGAAGGCAGAGGCTTTAACCCACTGAGCCACCCAGGTGCCCCCATGACAAGTTATTTTTTTTTAAAGATTTTATTTATTTATTTGACAGAGAGAGAGATTACAAGTAGGCAGAGAGGCAGGCAAAGAGAGAGAGGAGGTAGCAGGCTCCCCGTTGAGCAGAGAGCCCAATGTGGGGCTCCATCCCTGGACCCTGAGATCATGACCTGAGCTGAAGGCAGCGGCTTAACCCACAAGCCACCCAGGAACCCGACAAGTTATTTTTGATAGATATATATATATACAATGTATTTTCCAGTTATAAGAAAAATGGTTCTGCTCTTTTTAACCTTTTTTAAAAATTACATAATTTTTTTAAATTTAAATTTTATTTTTTAATGTTTTACCTTTCTTTTCTTTTTTTTAAAAAGATTTTATTTATTTATTTGACAGACAGAGATCACAAGTAGGCAGAGAGACAGGCAGAGAGAGAGAGAGAGAGAGAGAGAAGCAGGCTTCCTGCGGAGCAGAGAGCCCGATGCAGGGCTCAATTCCAGGACCCTGAGATCATGACCCGAGCCGAAGGCAGCAGCCCAAACCACTGAGCCACCCAGGCACCCCAATGTTTTACTTTTCAATATACTACTTAGAATATAAACCCTATTCCATTTTGTAAGAAGGTTACCATTTAAAAAATGTTAATTTTCTCATTGTGTCTTCCCCTCTCATTGCTTTATTTTGAATAAAACATTTCACAATAAACATAACTGATGCTTTCCTTTTGATGGTCCCTCTGTTGGTCATATTGTATATGAGCCATGACAATTAGTTTTACAACATTTATTCATGTTTGTTGATATGTTTTATCATAACTAATTTTCCCTCCCTTATCTAGATTCCCCAGCTTTCAGACAGGTGGACACTTAATAAACCATACCCAAGGGATGTATCAAGTACTTCTTAGACATCTCTCAGATCCTTGAGGTCTCATTTTGCCTAGGGATTTGCAATAGGTTCTGCCAGAGGCACCACTGTGACAACTGATGTCCATGGTCTATCTCCTGCTAAGCTCAAGAGGTCACTGGTTTCCAAGTTTATCTATACAATTAATGCACTCCATCAAGTTCTTTTTATTTTTTTTATATTAACAAACTTATTTTAAAGTTTATATGGAGAGGCAAAGACTCACAATAGTCAACATAGTGTTGAAGGAGAACAAAGCCTGAGGACTGACTTCAAAGTTTACCATAACCATGGGGCGCCTGGTTGGCTCAGTGGGTTAAGCTTCTGCCTTTGGCTCAGGTCATGATCCCAGGGGCCTGGGGTCGAGTCCCGTATTGGGCTCTCTGCTCAGCAGGGAGCCTGCTTCTCCTCATTTCTCTCTCTGTCTGTCTCTCTGCCTATTTGAGATCTCTCTCTCTGTCAAATAAATAAATAAACCTTTAAAAAAAGTATACCATAACGATAATTGGAAGCAAGATATTGTAATACCACAGAAAGACTAGATTAAAGGAACAGAATATATATTATCAATTATATTTTATATTTCATATAAAAGCAAAAGCAATACAAGAGAGCAAAATACAATCTTTTAAACAAATGGTTCTGGAGTAATGGTGAAGCTAAATGTAAAAATATGGGGTTCTGATAGAGGTAAAGAAGACTACTATATGATCCAAAGGGGCACGTGCACCAAATGTTTATAGCAGCAATATCCACAATAGCCAAACTATGGAAAGAACCTAGATGCCCATCAACAAATGAATGGTATATATTTCAAATTCAAGTCAGAGATGAAAGAAACATCTGGACTCGGTCCTCAGGTACAGGCAGTATTCTGAACTGAGGCTAGAACCAGAGACCATTCTAATGAAAGGCCTCCACAGGTGGGCTCCGACTCAGTTTCCTGTATGTATATTCATTCATGAAATCGCTCTGCAGGTCAACATGCAGAACAAAACCATTTAATAAAAGTGACAATGAGGAGAGGAAAGGGAGGCCAGAAGGCTTGTGAATGTGGAGAGAGGAAGAGCCAGGGGAGGAGGGGGGCGGGGGGGCGGAAAAACTGAGAATCCCTCCCTGTGCTCCTTGCTGCCAGGGAGGTCTGAGGGACTAGTTTCTACCTGGGATCCCAAGTCCAGTACAAAAGTGGCGGGGCCACAGCTCGGGATGAGGGAAGGGGGTCCTCGGCACACGCGCGTGGGGGTGCCAAACGAAGGGGGCTATTGTGCTCGCTGCGGGGGGCACCTCGCCTGGCTCCATCCCCAGCCCGACCCCGTGGGGACCCGGGTGCGGCGCGTGGTCCGGGGTGGTCCCGCTGCCCCGGGGGTCGCGGGAGGCTGGGTCCCGACACCCCCGCGAGCTCGCCGCCCGCGCTTTCTGCTCCAGGTGAGGGCGCAGCGCAGTGTCACTTTACCTCCTCGCAGAGGGTCGTCCTGAGAAGCCATGGGGCAGGGCGAGGCAGCGGGCCGGGCCGTGGGAGCAGGACAGCGCGGCCTCAGGAGCTGGGCTGGAGCGCGGGAGTGCGGGTGTCCTGCAGTGCGGACTGGGCTGCAGCAGAGCACAGCGGAGCTGCGCGCCCCTCCTCCGCCAGCTCCTCCACCTCCTCTCAGACTCTCCGCTGCGTCCTCCGCGAGCTCACTTCCGGATTCTGCAATTAGCAAAGCCCCTTCTCCGGACCGCCCACGCCCTCGCCCACCTCCCCCTCCGTCCTGAGGCGCGGGCCCGGGGCACGGGCACCGGGAAAGCCCGGGGGGCTTGCGAGGGTGGCCAGCGCCAGCGCTGAGCGGCCTCCTAGCCTGGCTCCCCGAGCGGGTGTCCACCTGCTGCCTGGCTGCAAAAAGATCATCAGCCCTAAACCCCGGCTGCACTCTCGGGTCACTTCGCTGGCTTCCTGATTGTGCCCAAAGCCGGGAACCAGCTTCCCCAGCTCAGGCCTGGGCTGAGATGCTTGCCCACGATCTGTTTAAGCAGTCTCCTCCTCTCCAGGCAGGGTCCGCCATTGCATGATGGCACCCACGAATCACTTAGACCTGGATGTTTTTTGGTTTTTTGTTTCTTTTTTGGTTATTGGTTATTACATGACCTCCATGGTAGGTGATCCACAAAGGGAGTGAAAAGAGGACGCCTGATGCATACGCATATGGCCATTCTAGAAAAAGAGCTAGGGGTTCTCTGGGAAGCGCGGCATTGGTCCTTGCACTATGGTTTTGCTGCATCAAATAGTTCCTTCTTCTTCAAATATAAATATATAAATATATTGATCAAGTCACTCGCATGTCTTAGGAGAATGTCTTACCTTTAGTAGCAAACTTGAAATCTTGGACATTGGTTTTGATTTTTGTTTTGGTTTGATTTGGTTCGGTTTTTGTAATTTTAAAAATCCCTCCAGCCCTTGGCTGTGTCTGACCTGAGTGCTTTTTGCTGTTGCTGCAACAAAACTGTCAGGGCAGCGAAAACTCTCATTGTTAACAGTGGCGCCCCCTTCTGAACACTTTGTTAATAAAAAGCTTTTTTTTTTTTTTTTTTTTTTGGCTATTGTAAATGTGAAACAACAATGAGGTATTTCAAAGAGGTGAACCACAGGTAAATTTCTCTAAGTGTGGGTGAGGATTACTCAAAAAGAAACTTGACAAGGCTTTTAAAGATACCGACAATCATTATAACATAACGTGACTGATTGTTACCGTGCTCTTAACCTGGCAAACACTTGTTGGCTTCCAAGAAAGACGAACATAGTTGAGATGGTTCTAGCGGCCTTCTAGCACAGGGTCTCATGAGGCAGGGATTCTAGCCACTGGCTGTGCAAGGCATGAGGCCTGTTAGTGATTCTATTTTTTCTTCTGCAGAATGGGTCTTTCTGCATTCCAGGTCCTTTCTACCCCAATAAATAATGCGGCGATTCTCTCAGTGAGTTGTACTTTTGGTTTAAACAGCCAACTGTCTCTTAAAAAGGACTTTTGTTTAAAGTCCTTTCAAAAAAAAGTCCTTTCAAAAAAAACTTTTTTTTTAATTTTTATTTTTTAATCCCATATGTTTACTCTGATCCTGGAACTTTGTCACTTTGACCTTCTCTGCTGATTAAAATATTCTTCATCATCAGCACCTACTGCTCTCCTCTCCTGGTGGTCTCTCCGGAAGGGGTCTTCTCTAGCTCTTCTAGCAGAGGATGGGCACTTCCCCTCTACCCCTGTTGCCAGACCAACCTTACCTATCCTGCAGGGTCAGGTCGGCCTGGCCTTTTATCTGTTGTTCTCTTCTGAGTGGTTAGTTTTTCATAGATACCGTGCTTTGCTTTTGTCAGGATTTACCCTGGACTATCAAAACCCTTATCTTGTGCCAGTGAATCCTAAGAAACAGACCTGATGAGAGAACCAGGAACTCGAACAGATCATATTTATCCTGAATGTTCCGTCCAAAATGAAGAATACATTTCTGAGGAGCCTCAAGATGTCTTAGAAGGGAAGTTTCACCAACTCTGTCACGTAGGGGCATCAATTCTGATTCTGTGTCAATTTTCCTACTTTCCCAGCTAGTAATTCTCTTCCTCAGAAAGCCCACTCTCAACCGTTTCCTCTCTCAAAGGCAGTTGCTCTTCGAGTCTGCACATGGCACTTGGGGCCTGCTGGTCGTTGGCTACTGCCCTCTGTACCTTGGGTCTAACCGCTTCGGGGCATCAAGATGAAATCGTCTCTTGTTCTAAGACTTACTATAGTTTGGGGCACATGGTAAGCAATAATCACTTTTTTAGTTGATCCAAGTGTTCGACCTTTCTTAATTATTCTAGTACCACAGTTTACTTGTTCTAAGATTTGTCCTCCCCCCCCCCATTCTAATAACTCTTGCACTTGATGACATATCCTAGTTTAACTGACAGCATTTCTCTTTCTTAGTCGAACATAAACTATAGTGCATCTTACCCTTGATGAAAGCTAGGTTGCAATTAAATACTCTATTATGGTTACGATTCTGATATTTGAAATCCTCCGGTAGCTCCCTGTGCCCCCACAGTGTAGTACCTCACCTTCTCGGCATAGTATACAAACCAGCTTACCCCCAGTGTTAACCCCGGGGCTCAGCCTCCATCCCCAGGTGATGCTGCCAGATCAGCTGCCCGTTGTCCTGAACTTGCTGTAGATTCCCGAATGCACTGTGCTGCCCCCTGGCACTTTGAAAGTGACACACTCATCCCCATTCTTCGCTTTGCCCTTGTCTATCACCTCCCCTCAAAATCTGTTCCTAAGTGCCTTTTCCCAGCTCCAACCTACCCTTGGCAGTCTTTTATCTCCCTGTGGTAAAACCTGTCACACTGCACCATGGACAGGCCCGTTGTCCCCCTGAGAAGAGAAAAGGGACAGTGAGGGCCCCCCAGCATTTGCAGCTCTAGTGCAGAGCCCCATGCCTGGCTTGCAGGAAATGCCAGATCATGAAGACAAACGGAGATCATCCTCTGGCTAAAACCAGCTCTTCTTTGCCTACCGCAGGATCTGGATCAATACTGAGCAGCCCGTTATTATTGCTGTTTTTCTAGGGATTTTTTACCCATATATTTCCCAGGTCTTGACTCTTTTTGTAGCACTTTAATTCAGGCTTCAACCACTTCCTAGTCAGATCAGGTGAAATCATTTTCCTTCCCATAGCCTCGGTGTATTTCACACCTAGCAAATCTTTTTTGAAAGATCTTATTTACCCATTGGACAGATCAAAAGTAGGTAGAGAGGCAGGCAGAGAGAGGGGTGGGGGAGCAGGCTCCCCGCTGAGCAGAGAGCCCGATGTGGGGCTCCATCCCAGGACCCTGAAATCATGACCTGAGCCGAAGGCAGAGGCCTAAACCACTGAGCCACCCAGGAGCCCCCATATCTCGTAATTTTTAATCAACGTGCAAAAAGTATTGTACATATTGATGAAGTTCAAACAAATTCTGTGAAACCGTAGATGGACTTAAAGATACTATTATGTATCAAATATTGTAAAAATTAAGCAAGGAAATAGCACACATAAAATAACCAAAGCATACAAACTTGGGTAGATACAATAGGTGTGATCATGTTCTACTTCATAAAGAGATGAGTTAATAGATAAATAGAAGTAACTAGACTTTTTAGACGTTAATAAAACTTTGCCTGTTATTTCTTAGCTATATAAAATAGATGGTTTTCTAACAAAAACGCTTATCTTAAAAATATTTAAAAATAAATTTCAGGCTACTCATAAGGTTCTATTTACTTTTCCACTGAAGGAAAAGCTGGTTGTTGTAGTTGTAGTTGTTTGTTTGTTTTAGTCTCCTCCTAGTTTTTATTATTATAATGTGGAAGGAGGAATGTTAAATTGAAAAGTGAATTATTTTATAGACAAAATTCATTACTTGATTCACTTCCTGGTACAGCAGATGGAACTCCTGAAAACATGCCCTTTTGCCTTACAGAAGAGTAACAGTTATGCTTACTTCTGAAACATGCTTGGTGGTGGCCCTAAATAGTGACACCATACTAAACATTTTGAATATTTGCAATTAATTTTTATAGTCATAGGGCTCCAAAAGGCGCTGCTAGTCTCTTAGTAGGTATTTCAATAAAGCTAAAAGTTGCCTGACTGTTTAAAAATATTAACAAGGCACAAAACATGGCAGAAGTATTGTCCTCAGATATTATTTTTTTTCCATATGCTCCTGATTCCAGACATGACAAGTTATTTTTTAAAATTTTTTTATAAAAGATTTTATTTATTTCTTTGACAGAGATCCCAAGTAGGCAGGGTCAGGCAGAGTGAGAGGGGGGAAGCAGGCTTCCTGCTGAGCTGAGAGCCCGATGTGGGACTCGATCCAAGGATTCTGGGATCATGACCTGAGCCGAAGGCAGAGGCTTTAACCCACTGAGCCACCCAGGTGCCCCCATGACAAGTTATTTTTTTTTAAAGATTTTATTTATTTATTTGACAGAGAGAGAGATTACAAGTAGGCAGAGAGGCAGGCAAAGAGAGAGAGGAGGTAGCAGGCTCCCCGTTGAGCAGAGAGCCCAATGTGGGGCTCCATCCCTGGACCCTGAGATCATGACCTGAGCTGAAGGCAGCGGCTTAACCCACAAGCCACCCAGGAACCCGACAAGTTATTTTTGATAGATATATATATATACAATGTATTTTCCAGTTATAAGAAAAATGGTTCTGCTCTTTTTAACCTTTTTTAAAAATTACATAATTTTTTTAAATTTAAATTTTATTTTTTAATGTTTTACCTTTCTTTTCTTTTTTTTAAAAAGATTTTATTTATTTATTTGACAGACAGAGATCACAAGTAGGCAGAGAGACAGGCAGAGAGAGAGAGAGAGAGAGAGAAGCAGGCTTCCTGCGGAGCAGAGAGCCCGATGCAGGGCTCAATTCCAGGACCCTGAGATCATGACCCGAGCCGAAGGCAGCAGCCCAAACCACTGAGCCACCCAGGCACCCCAATGTTTTACTTTTCAATATACTACTTAGAATATAAACCCTATTCCATTTTGTAAGAAGGTTACCATTTAAAAAATGTTAATTTTCTCATTGTGTCTTCCCCTCTCATTGCTTTATTTTGAATAAAACATTTCACAATAAACATAACTGATGCTTTCCTTTTGATGGTCCCTCTGTTGGTCATATTGTATATGAGCCATGACAATTAGTTTTACAACATTTATTCATGTTTGTTGATATGTTTTATCATAACTAATTTTCCCTCCCTTATCTAGATTCCCCAGCTTTCAGACAGGTGGACACTTAATAAACCATACCCAAGGGATGTATCAAGTACTTCTTAGACATCTCTCAGATCCTTGAGGTCTCATTTTGCCTAGGGATTTGCAATAGGTTCTGCCAGAGGCACCACTGTGACAACTGATGTCCATGGTCTATCTCCTGCTAAGCTCAAGAGGTCACTGGTTTCCAAGTTTATCTATACAATTAATGCACTCCATCAAGTTCTTTTTATTTTTTTTATATTAACAAACTTATTTTAAAGTTTATATGGAGAGGCAAAGACTCACAATAGTCAACATAGTGTTGAAGGAGAACAAAGCCTGAGGACTGACTTCAAAGTTTACCATAACCATGGGGCGCCTGGTTGGCTCAGTGGGTTAAGCTTCTGCCTTTGGCTCAGGTCATGATCCCAGGGGCCTGGGGTCGAGTCCCGTATTGGGCTCTCTGCTCAGCAGGGAGCCTGCTTCTCCTCATTTCTCTCTCTGTCTGTCTCTCTGCCTATTTGAGATCTCTCTCTCTGTCAAATAAATAAATAAACCTTTAAAAAAAGTATACCATAACGATAATTGGAAGCAAGATATTGTAATACCACAGAAAGACTAGATTAAAGGAACAGAATATATATTATCAATTATATTTTATATTTCATATAAAAGCAAAAGCAATACAAGAGAGCAAAATACAATCTTTTAAACAAATGGTTCTGGAGTAATGGTGAAGCTAAATGTAAAAATATGGGGTTCTGATAGAGGTAAAGAAGACTACTATATGATCCAAAGGGGCACGTGCACCAAATGTTTATAGCAGCAATATCCACAATAGCCAAACTATGGAAAGAACCTAGATGCCCATCAACAAATGAATGGTATATATTTCAAATTCAAGTCAGAGATGAAAGAAACATCTGGACTCGGTCCTCAGGTACAGGCAGTATTCTGAACTGAGGCTAGAACCAGAGACCATTCTAATGAAAGGCCTCCACAGGTGGGCTCCGACTCAGTTTCCTGTATGTATATTCATTCATGAAATCGCTCTGCAGGTCAACATGCAGAACAAAACCATTTAATAAAAGTGACAATGAGGAGAGGAAAGGGAGGCCAGAAGGCTTGTGAATGTGGAGAGAGGAAGAGCCAGGGGAGGAGGGGGGCGGGGGGGCGGAAAAACTGAGAATCCCTCCCTGTGCTCCTTGCTGCCAGGGAGGTCTGAGGGACTAGTTTCTACCTGGGATCCCAAGTCCAGTACAAAAGTGGCGGGGCCACAGCTCGGGATGAGGGAAGGGGGTCCTCGGCACACGCGCGTGGGGGTGCCAAACGAAGGGGGCTATTGTGCTCGCTGCGGGGGGCACCTCGCCTGGCTCCATCCCCAGCCCGACCCCGTGGGGACCCGGGTGCGGCGCGTGGTCCGGGGTGGTCCCGCTGCCCCGGGGGTCGCGGGAGGCTGGGTCCCGACACCCCCGCGAGCTCGCCGCCCGCGCTTTCTGCTCCAGGTGAGGGCGCAGCGCAGTGTCACTTTACCTCCTCGCAGAGGGTCGTCCTGAGAAGCCATGGGGCAGGGCGAGGCAGCGGGCCGGGCCGTGGGAGCAGGACAGCGCGGCCTCAGGAGCTGGGCTGGAGCGCGGGAGTGCGGGTGTCCTGCAGTGCGGACTGGGCTGCAGCAGAGCACAGCGGAGCTGCGCGCCCCTCCTCCGCCAGCTCCTCCACCTCCTCTCAGACTCTCCGCTGCGTCCTCCGCGAGCTCACTTCCGGATTCTGCAATTAGCAAAGCCCCTTCTCCGGACCGCCCACGCCCTCGCCCACCTCCCCCTCCGTCCTGAGGCGCGGGCCCGGGGCACGGGCACCGGGAAAGCCCGGGGGGCTTGCGAGGGTGGCCAGCGCCAGCGCTGAGCGGCCTCCTAGCCTGGCTCCCCGAGCGGGTGTCCACCTGCTGCCTGGCTGCAAAAAGATCATCAGCCCTAAACCCCGGCTGCACTCTCGGGTCACTTCGCTGGCTTCCTGATTGTGCCCAAAGCCGGGAACCAGCTTCCCCAGCTCAGGCCTGGGCTGAGATGCTTGCCCACGATCTGTTTAAGCAGTCTCCTCCTCTCCAGGCAGGGTCCGCCATTGCATGATGGCACCCACGAATCACTTAGACCTGGATGTTTTTTGGTTTTTTGTTTCTTTTTTGGTTATTGGTTATTACATGACCTCCATGGTAGGTGATCCACAAAGGGAGTGAAAAGAGGACGCCTGATGCATACGCATATGGCCATTCTAGAAAAAGAGCTAGGGGTTCTCTGGGAAGCGCGGCATTGGTCCTTGCACTATGGTTTTGCTGCATCAAATAGTTCCTTCTTCTTCAAATATAAATATATAAATATATTGATCAAGTCACTCGCATGTCTTAGGAGAATGTCTTACCTTTAGTAGCAAACTTGAAATCTTGGACATTGGTTTTGATTTTTGTTTTGGTTTGATTTGGTTCGGTTTTTGTAATTTTAAAAATCCCTCCAGCCCTTGGCTGTGTCTGACCTGAGTGCTTTTTGCTGTTGCTGCAACAAAACTGTCAGGGCAGCGAAAACTCTCATTGTTAACAGTGGCGCCCCCTTCTGAACACTTTGTTAATAAAAAGCTTTTTTTTTTTTTTTTTTTGGCTATTGTAAATGTGAAACAACAATGAGGTATTTCAAAGAGGTGAACCACAGGTAAATTTCTCTGAGTGTGGGTGAGGATTACTCAAAAAGAAACTTGACAAGGCTTTTAAAGATACCGACAATCATTATAACATAACGTGACTGATTGTTACCGTGCTCTTAACCTGGCAAACACTTGTTGGCTTCCAAGAAAGACGAACATAGTTGAGATGGTTCTAGCGGCCTTCTAGCACAGGGTCTCATGAGGCAGGGATTCTAGCCACTGGCTGTGCAAGGCATGAGGCCTGTTAGTGATTCTATTTTTTCTTCTGCAGAATGGGTCTTTCTGCATTCCAGGTCCTTTCTACCCCAATAAATAATGCGGCGATTCTCTCAGTGAGTTGTACTTTTGGTTTAAACAGCCAACTGTCTCTTAAAAAGGACTTTTGTTTAAAGTCCTTTAAAAAAAAAGTCCTTTCAAAAAAAACTTTTTTTTTAATTTTTATTTTTTAATCCCATATGTTTACTCTGATCCTGGAACTTTGTCACTTTGACCTTCTCTGCTGATTAAAATATTCTTCATCATCAGCACCTACTGCTCTCCTCTCCTGGTGGTCTCTCCGGAAGGGGTCTTCTCTAGCTCTTCTAGCAGAGGATGGGCACTTCCCCTCTACCCCTGTTGCCAGACCAACCTTACCTATCCTGCAGGGTCAGGTCGGCCTGGCCTTTTATCTGTTGTTCTCTTCTGAGTGGTTAGTTTTTCATAGATACCGTGCTTTGCTTTTGTCAGGATTTACCCTGGACTATCAAAACCCTTATCTTGTGCCAGTGAATCCTAAGAAACAGACCTGATGAGAGAACCAGGAACTCGAACAGATCATATTTATCCTGAATGTTCCGTCCAAAATGAAGAATACATTTCTGAGGAGCCTCAAGATGTCTTAGAAGGGAAGTTTCACCAACTCTGTCACGTAGGGGCATCAATTCTGATTCTGTGTCAATTTTCCTACTTTCCCAGCTAGTAATTCTCTTCCTCAGAAAGCCCACTCTCAACCGTTTCCTCTCTCAAAGGCAGTTGCTCTTCAAGTCTGCACATGGCACTTGGGGCCTGCTGGTCGTTGGCTACTGCCCTCTGTACCTTGGGTCTAACAGCTTCGGGGCATCAAGATGAAATCGTCTCTTGTTCTAAGACTTACTATCGTTTGGGGCACATGGTAAGCAATAATCACTTTTTTAGTTGATCCAAGTGTTCGACCTTTCTTAATTATTCTAGTACCACAGTTTACTTGTTCTAAGATTTGTCCTCCCCCCCCCATTCTAATAACTCTTGCACTTGATGACATATCCTAGTTTAACTGACAGCATTTCTCTTTCTTAGTCGAACATAAACTATAGTGCATCTTACCCTTGATGAAAGCTAGGTTGCAATTAAATACTCTATTATGGTTACGATTCTGATATTTGAAATCCTCCGGTAGCTCCCTGTGCCCCCACAGTGTAGTACCTCACCTTCTCGGCATAGTATACAAACCAGCTCACCCCCAGTGTTAACCCCGGGGCTCAGCCTCCATCCCCAGGTGATGCTGCCAGATCAGCTGCCCGTTGTCCTGAACTTGCTGTAGATTCCCGAATGCACTGTGCTGCCCCCTGGCACTTTGAAAGTGACACACTCATCCCCATTCTTCGCTTTGCCCTTGTCTATCACCTCCCCTCAAAATCTGTTCCTAAGTGCCTTTTCCCAGCTCCAACCTACCCTTGGCAGTCTTTTATCTCCCTGTGGTAAAACCTGTCACACTGCACCATGGACAGGCCCGTTGTCCCCCTGAGAAGAGAAAAGGGACAGTGAGGGCCCCCCAGCATTTGCAGCTCTAGTGCAGAGCCCCATGCCTGGCTTGCAGGAAATGCCAGATCATGAAGACAAACGGAGATCATCCTCTGGCTAAAACCAGCTCTTCTTTGCCTACCGCAGGATCTGGATCAATACTGAGCAGCCCGTTATTATTGCTGTTTTTCTAGGGATTTTTTACCCATATATTTCCCAGGTCTTGACTCTTTTTGTAGCACTTTAATTCAGGCTTCAACCACTTCCTAGTCAGATCAGGTGAAATCATTTTCCTTCCCATAGCCTCGGTGTATTTCACACCTAGCAAATCTTTTTTGAAAGATCTTATTTACCCATTGGACAGATCAAAAGTAGGTAGAGAGGCAGGCAGAGAGAGGGGTGGGGGAGCAGGCTCCCCGCTGAGCAGAGAGCCCGATGTGGGGCTCCATCCCAGGACCCTGAAATCATGACCTGAGCCGAAGGCAGAGGCCTAAACCACTGAGCCACCCAGGAGCCCCCATATCTCGTAATTTTTAATCAACGTGCAAAAAGTATTGTACATATTGATGAAGTTCAAACAAATTCTGTGAAACCGTAGATGGACTTAAAGATACTATTATGTATCAAATATTGTAAAAATTAAGCAAGGAAATAGCACACATAAAATAACCAAAGCATACAAACTTGGGTAGATACAATAGGTGTGATCATGTTCTACTTCATAAAGAGATGAGTTAATAGATAAATAGAAGTAACTAGACTTTTTAGACGTTAATAAAACTTTGCCTGTTATTTCTTAGCTATATAAAATAGATGGTTTTCTAACAAAAACGCTTATCTTAAAAATATTTAAAAATAAATTTCAGGCTACTCATAAGGTTCTATTTACTTTTCCACTGAAGGAAAAGCTGGTTGTTGTAGTTGTAGTTGTTTGTTTGTTTTAGTCTCCTCCTAGTTTTTATTATTATAATGTGGAAGGAGGAATGTTAAATTGAAAAGTGAATTATTTTATAGACAAAATTCATTACTTGATTCACTTCCTGGTACAGCAGATGGAACTCCTGAAAACATGCCCTTTTGCCTTACAGAAGAGTAACAGTTATGCTTACTTCTGAAACATGCTTGGTGGTGGCCCTAAATAGTGACACCATACTAAACATTTTGAATATTTGCAATTAATTTTTATAGTCATAGGGCTCCCAAAGGCGCTGCTAGTCTCTTAGTAGGTATTTCAATAAAGCTAAAAGTTGCCTGACTGTTTAAAAATATTAACAAGGCACAAAACATGGCAGAAGTATTGTCCTCAGATATTATTTTTTTCCATATGCTCCTGATTCCAGACATGACAAGTTATTTTTTTAAATTTTTTTATAAAAGATTTTATTTATTTCTTTGACAGAGATCACAAGTAGGCAGGGTCAGGCAGAGTGAGAGGGGGGAAGCAGGCTCCCTGCTGAGCTGAGAGCCCGATGTGGGACTCGATCCAAGGATTCTGGGATCATGACCTGAGCCGAAGGCAGAGGCTTTAACCCACTGAGCCACCCAGGTGCCCCCATGACAAGTTATTTTTTTTTAAAGATTTTATTTATTTATTTGACAGAGAGAGAGATTACAAGTAGGCAGAGAGGCAGGCAAAGAGAGAGAGGAGGTAGCAGGCTCCCCGTTGAGCAGAGAGCCCAATGTGGGGCTCCATCCCTGGACCCTGAGATCATGACCTGAGCTGAAGGCAGCGGCTTAACCCACAAGCCACCCAGGAACCCGACAAGTTATTTTTGATAGATATATATATATACAATGTATTTTCCAGTTATAAGAAAAATGGTTCTGCTCTTTTTAACCTTTTTTAAAAATTACATAATTTTTTTAAATTTAAATTTTATTTTTTAATGTTTTACCTTTCTTTTCTTTTTTTTAAAAAGATTTTATTTATTTATTTGACAGACAGAGATCACAAGTAGGCAGAGAGACAGGCAGAGAGAGAGAGAGAGAGAGAGAAGCAGGCTTCCTGCGGAGCAGAGAGCCCGATGCAGGGCTCAATTCCAGGACCCTGAGATCATGACCCGAGCCGAAGGCAGCAGCCCAAACCACTGAGCCACCCAGGCACCCCAATGTTTTACTTTTCAATATACTACTTAGAATATAAACCCTATTCCATTTTGTAAGAAGGTTACCATTTAAAAAATGTTAATTTTCTCATTGTGTCTTCCCCTCTCATTGCTTTATTTTGAATAAAACATTTCACAATAAACATAACTGATGCTTTCCTTTTGATGGTCCCTCTGTTGGTCATATTGTATATGAGCCATGACAATTAGTTTTACAACATTTATTCATGTTTGTTGATATGTTTTATCATAACTAATTTTCCCTCCCTTATCTAGATTCCCCAGCTTTCAGACAGGTGGACACTTAATAAACCATACCCAAGGGATGTATCAAGTACTTCTTAGACATCTCTCAGATCCTTGAGGTCTCATTTTGCCTAGGGATTTGCAATAGGTTCTGCCAGAGGCACCACTGTGACAACTGATGTCCATGGTCTATCTCCTGCTAAGCTCAAGAGGTCACTGGTTTCCAAGTTTATCTATACAATTAATGCACTCCATCAAGTTCTTTTTTTTTTTTTATATTAACAAACTTATTTTAAAGTTTATATGGAGAGGCAAAGACTCACAATAGTCAACATAGTGTTGAAGGAGAACAAAGCCTGAGGACTGACTTCAAAGTTTACCATAACGATGGGGCGCCTGGTTGGCTCAGTGGGTTAAGCTTCTGCCTTTGGCTCAGGTCATGATCCCAGGGGCCTGGGGTCGAGTCCCGTATTGGGCTCTCTGCTCAGCAGGGAGCCTGCTTCTCCTCATTTCTCTCTCTGTCTGTCTCTCTGCCTATTTGAGATCTCTCTCTCTGTCAAATAAATAAATAAACCTTTAAAAAAAGTATACCATAACGATAATTGGAAGCAAGATATTGTAATACCACAGAAAGACTAGATTAAAGGAACAGAATATATATTATCAATTATATTTTATATTTCATATAAAAGCAAAAGCAATACAAGAGAGCAAAATACAATCTTTTAAACAAATGGTTCTGGAGTAATGGTGAAGCTAAATGTAAAAATATGGGGTTCTGATAGAGGTAAAGAAGACTACTATATGATCCAAAGGGGCACGTGCACCAAATGTTTATAGCAGCAATATCCACAATAGCCAAACTATGGAAAGAACCTAGATGCCCATCAACAAATGAATGGTATATATTTCAAATTCAAGTCAGAGATGAAAGAAACATCTGGACTCGGTCCTCAGGTACAGGCAGTATTCTGAACTGAGGCTAGAACCAGAGACCATTCTAATGAAAGGCCTCCACAGGTGGGCTCCGACTCAGTTTCCTGTATGTATATTCATTCATGAAATCGCTCTGCAGGTCAACATGCAGAACAAAACCATTTAATAAAAGTGACAATGAGGAGAGGAAAGGGAGGCCAGAAGGCTTGTGAATGTGGAGAGAGGAAGAGCCAGGGGAGGAGGGGGGCGGGGGGGCGGAAAAACTGAGAATCCCTCCCTGTGCTCCTTGCTGCCAGGGAGGTCTGAGGGACTAGTTTCTACCTGGGATCCCAAGTCCAGTACAAAAGTGGCGGGGCCACAGCTCGGGATGAGGGAAGGGGGTCCTGGGCACACGCGCGTGGGGGTGCCAAACGAAGGGGGCTATTGTGCTCGCTGCGGGGGGCACCTCGCCTGGCTCCATCCCCAGCCCGACCCCGTGGGGACCCGGGTGCGGCGCGTGGTCCGGGGTGGTCCCGCTGCCCCGGGGGTCGCGGGAGGCTGGGTCCCGACACCCCCGCGAGCTCGCCGCCCGCGCTTTCTGCTCCAGGTGAGGGCGCAGCGCAGTGTCACTTTACCTCCTCGCAGAGGGTCGTCCTGAGAAGCCATATATTTTTCTAAATTGATTTATAGGCTACTAAAACCAAAAACTTTTAGTTATACTAGATTTCATATCATGCAATCAATGCCAGAAAGCCATCTGGCGATGACTTGTCTTAAATAGAGTTAAGATGGGTGTTATTACAATGCAAGATGAAAACAAAGATAGTATAACAATTGAGTGTTACATAACTTTTCTGTTTTGAGCAAGTTACTAATCTACAAAAGGCTTTTATCGGTGACACACTTGGGAATTTAACAAAACTTTTAAACTAGCATGTGCGACTCATTCCTAGAAAACAACACAATCAATAACACTTTCTTTAGATGAAATCATGACTATTTCTCCATTTGAATAAAAAAGGGAGCAACCCCAATAAGTTTATTGACCATGAAAAGTTGAAATGCTATAATGCTCCTAAGGAATTAAATGGTCCAGTCATGAATTACAAAAAAAGGATATAAATTACCAAAGTGTTTGTATAATTGCAATGTACAACTGCCCATTATCGTTCAATAGTGTAGGCTTGTACAAGAACTCTATAAAAGAACTCCACTTCTAAACCGTGGAAAATATGTTCCCTTTCCCCCTATATACAACTATTAAGCCATTCATTTAGCTTTTAAAATATCCACTTAATACAGGCTTTTTACTCATTTGCACAAATACCCAGGAAGTGAAGGAGGGTGTTATACAAATATTAAAGGAAAAGATTGCTCTAGGCAGAGCAAGTAATTATATAGACTTTGTGTGAACAGCTGGTCTGTTACTTTTGAGGAAAAACAAGGAGGCCAATCAGGAGTTCATAGTGGTGGAGAGAGGAAGAACGTATTGATGTAGGACCCTCTAGTACATTGAAACGCCTTCAGTTTTTATTTAATATGAAAGGGGAAGATACCAAAAGACTTTCAACAGCAGAATAAAATCATGTGACTTGATTTTTAGGTTAAGTTGCTGTACCAAAATAAATTTGCAGGGAGAAAGGAGTGCAGTATGTGTGGAAGTGGGGTTATCAATCAAGTCAATAATTCAGGAACATATGATGGTGTTTTTAGCATACTGGGTGGTAATAGAAGTGGTGAGGTATGGTTTTTATTTTGTATCTATTTTGATGGTGAATATTCTGGTGAACAGGATGGGGTATGTGCAGGACAGACAATATCAACATTTATTTTACCTGCACAAACAGAAGGGTGGAGTCTTCATTCCCTGATATGGAGAGAATTCTGAGTTCAAATGTTCTTTCTGATTAAATGGCATAGTGATGATGAGGGTTTAGTCAGACAGTGAAAGAGAGCAGTAAGCATAGTGTTAAGCGGTAAGACATTATAATACATTTGAACATCAAAAAAAGTTGTGTTGGATCACCCGTTTATGTGAGTAAATAAATAAATAAAGCTTCCTGGGGTTCTGATAGAGGTAAAGAAGACTACTATATGATCCAAAGGGGCACGTGCACCAAATGTTTATAGCAGCAATATCCACAATAGCCAAACTATGGAAAGAACCTAGATGCCCATCAACAAATGAATGGTATATATTTCAAATTCAAGTCAGAGATGAAAGAAACATCTGGACTCGGTCCTCAGGTACAGGCAGTATTCTGAACTGAGGCTAGAACCAGAGACCATTCTAATGAAAGGCCTCCACAGGTGGGCTTCGACTCAGTTTCCTGTATGTGTATTCATTCATGAAATCGCTCTGCAGGTCAACATGCAGAACAAAACCATTTAATAAAAGTGACAATGAGGAGAGGAAAGGGAGGCCAGAAGGCTTGTGAATGTGGAGAGAGGAAGAGCCAGGGGAGGAGGGGGGCGGGGGGGCGGAAAAACTGAGAATCCCTCCCTGTGCTCCTTGCTGCCAGGGAGGTCTGAGGGACTAGTTTCTACCTGGGATCCCAAGTCCAGTACAAAAGTGGCGGGGCCACAGCTCGGGATGAGGGAAGGGGGTCCTGGGCACACGCGCGTGGGGGTGCCAAACGAAGGGGGCTATTGTGCTCGCTGCGGGGGGCACCTCGCCTGGCTCCATCCCCAGCCCGACCCCGTGGGGACCCGGGTGCGGCGCGTGGTCCGGGGTGGTCCCGCTGCCCCGGGGGGTCGCGGGAGGCTGGGTCCCGACACCCCCGCGAGCTCGCCGCCCGCGCTTTCTGCTCCAGGTGAGGGCGCAGCGCAGTGTCACTTTACCTCCTCGCAGAGGGTCGTCCTGAGAAGCCATATATTTTTCTAAATTGATTTATAGGCTACTAAAACCAAAAACTTTTAGTTATACTAGATTTCATATCATGCAATCAATGCCAGAAAGCCATCTGGCGATGACTTGTCTTAAATAGAGTTAAGATGGGTGTTATTACAATGCAAGATGAAAACAAAGATAGTATAACAATTGAGTGTTACATAACTTTTCTGTTTTGAGCAAGTTACTAATCTACAAAAGGCTTTTATCGGTGACACACTTGGGAATTTAACAAAACTTTTAAACTAGCATGTGCGACTCATTCCTAGAAAACAACACAATCAATAACACTTTCTTTAGATGAAATCATGACTATTTCTCCATTTGAATAAAAAAGGGAGCAACCCCAATAAGTTTATTGACCATGAAAAGTTGAAATGCTATAATGCTCCTAAGGAATTAAATGGTCCAGTCATGAATTACAAAAAAAGGATATAAATTACCAAAGTGTTTGTATAATTGCAATGTACAACTGCCCATTATCGTTCAATAGTGTAGGCTTGTACAAGAACTCTATAAAAGAACTCCACTTCTAAACCGTGGAAAATATGTTCCCTTTCCCCCTATATACAACTATTAAGCCATTCATTTAGCTTTTAAAATATCCACTTAATACAGGCTTTTTACTCATTTGCACAAATACCCAGGAAGTGAAGGAGGGTGTTATACAAATATTAAAGGAAAAGATTGCTCTAGGCAGAGCAAGTAATTATATAGACTTTGTGTGAACAGCTGGTCTGTTACTTTTGAGGAAAAACAAGGAGGCCAATCAGGAGTTCATAGTGGTGGAGAGAGGAAGAACGTATTGATGTAGGACCCTCTAGTACATTGAAACGCCTTCAGTTTTTATTTAATATGAAAGGGGAAGATACCAAAAGACTTTCAACAGCAGAATAAAATCATGTGACTTGATTTTTAGGTTAAGTTGCTGTACCAAAATAAATTTGCAGGGAGAAAGGAGTGCAGTATGTGTGGAAGTGGGGTTATCAATCAAGTCAATAATTCAGGAACATATGATGGTGTTTTTAGCATACTGGGTGGTAATAGAAGTGGTGAGGTATGGTTTTTATTTTGTATCTATTTTGATGGTGAATATTCTGGTGAACAGGATGGGGTATGTGCAGGACAGACAATATCAACATTTATTTTACCTGCACAAACAGAAGGGTGGAGTCTTCATTCCCTGATATGGAGAGAATTCTGAGTTCAAATGTTCTTTCTGATTAAATGGCATAGTGATGATGAGGGTTTAGTCAGACAGTGAAAGAGAGCAGTAAGCATAGTGTTAAGCGGTAAGACATTATAATACATTTGAACATCAAAAAAAGTTGTGTTGGATCACCCGTTTATGTGAGTAAATAAATAAATAAAGCTTCCTGGGGTTCTGATAGAGGTAAAGAAGACTACTATATGATCCAAAGGGGCACGTGCACCAAATGTTTATAGCAGCAATATCCACAATAGCCAAACTATGGAAAGAACCTAGATGCCCATCAACAAATGAATGGTATATATTTCAAATTCAAGTCAGAGATGAAAGAAACATCTGGACTCCGTCCTCAGGTACAGGCAGTATTCTGAACTGAGGCTAGAACCAGAGACCATTCTAATGAAAGGCCTCCACAGGTGGGCTCCGACTCAGTTTCCTGTATGTATATTCATTCATGAAATCGCTCTGCAGGTCAACATGCAGAACAAAACCATTTAATAAAAGTGACAATGAGGAGAGGAAAGGGAGGCCAGAAGGCTTGTGAATGTGGAGAGAGGAAGAGCCAGGGGAGGAGGGGGGCGGGGGGGCGGAAAAACTGAGAATCCCTCCCTGTGCTCCTTGCTGCCAGGGAGGTCTGAGGGACTAGTTTCTACCTGGGATCCCAAGTCCAGTACAAAAGTGGCGGGGCCACAGCTCGGGATGAGGGAAGGGGGTCCTCGGCACACGCGCGTGAAGGTGCCAAACGAAGGGGGTTATTGCGCTCGCTGCGGGGGGCACCTCGCCTGGCTCCATCCCCGGCCCGACCCCGTGGGGACCCGGGTGTGGCGCGTCGTCCGGGGTGGTCCCGCTGCCCCGGGGGTCGCAGGAGGCTGGGTCCCGACACCCCCGCGAGCTCGCCGCCCGCGCTTTCTGCTCCAGGTGAGGGCGCAGCGCGGTGTCACTTTACCTGCTCGCAGAGGGTCGTCCTGAGAAGCCATGGGGCAGGGCGGGGCAGCGGGTCGTGGGAGCGGGACAGTGCGGCCTCAGGAGCTGGGCTGGAGCGCGGGAGTGCTGGTGTCCTGCAGTGCGGACTGGGCTGCAGCAGAGCACAGCGGAGCTGCGCGCCCCTCCTCTTCCAGCTCCTCCACCTCCTCTCAGACTCTCCGCTGCGTCCTCCGCGAGCTCACTTCCGGATTCTGCAATTAGCAAAGCCCCTTCTCCGGACCGCCCACGCCCTCGCCCACCTCCCCCTCCGTCCTGAGGCGCGGGCCCGGGGCACGGGCACCGGGAAAGCCCGGGGGGCTTGCGAGGGTGGCCAGCGCCAGCGCTGAGCGGCCTCCTAGCCTGGCTCCCCGAGCGGGTGTCCACCTGCTGCCTGGCTGCAAAAAGATCATCAGCCCTAAACCCCGGCTGCACTCTCGGGTCACTTCGCTGGCTTCCTGATTGTGCCCAAAGCCGGGAACCAGCTTCCCCAGCTCAGGCCTGGGCTGAGATGCTTGCCCACGATCTGTTTAAGCAGTCTCCTCCTCTCCAGGCAGGGTCCGCCATTGCATGATGGCACCCACGAATCACTTAGACCTGGATGTTTTTTGGTTTTTTGTTTCTTTTTTGGTTATTGGTTATTACATGACCTCCATGGTAGGTGATCCACAAAGGGAGTGAAAAGAGGACGCCTGATGCATACGCATATGGCCATTCTAGAAAAAGAGCTAGGGGTTCTCTGGGAAGCGCGGCATTGGTCCTTGCACTATGGTTTTGCTGCATCAAATAGTTCCTTCTTCTTCAAATATAAATATATAAATATATTGATCAAGTCACTCGCATGTCTTAGGAGAATGTCATACCTTTAGTAGCAAACTTGAAATCTTGGACATTGGTTTTGATTTTTGTTTTGGTTTGATTTGGTTCGGTTTTTGTAATTTTAAAAATCCCTCTGGCCCTTGGCTGTGTCTGACCTGAGTGCTTTCTGCTGTTTCTGCAACAAAACTGTCAGGACAGCGAAAACTCTCATTGTTTTCAATGGCGCCCCCTTCTGAACACTTTGTTAATAAAAAGCTTTTTTTTTTTTTTTTTTTTTTTGGCTATTGTAAATGTGGACAACAATTAGGAATTTCAAAGTGGTGAACCTCAGATAATTTTCTCTAAGTGTGGGGTGAGGGTTACTCAAAAAGGAACTTGACAAGTCTTTAAAAATATTGATAATCATTATAACATACCGTGACTTATTGTTACTGTGCTCTTAACTGGGCAAACACTTGTTGGCTTCCGAGAAAGACTAACATAGTTCTATATGGTTCTGGCGGTGTTCTTGCACAGGGTCTCAAGAGGCAGGGATTCTAGCCACTGGCTGTACACATTACTGAAGTTCTTTGTTCCCTTTAAACATTATTTCTCTCTTCATATGCATTCTTGTTTTGTATTATATTGCATTATAAAGTTTTTTTTAACAGACTGCATTTTTTAGAGTAGTTTGGGGATCAAAGTAAAATTCCCTTTCCCCACATACACACAGCCTTCCCCATTATCAACATCCTGTACCACGGTGATAATTTTTCACGCTCACTGACCCTACACTGACACATCATTATCACCCCAAAGTCCACAGTTTACATTAGAGTTCACTCTTGGTGGGGCACCAGGGTGGCTCAGTGGGTTAAGGCTTCTGCCTTCGTCTCCGGTCATAATCTCACAGTCCTGGGATCGAGCCCCAGACCAGACTCTCTGCTTGGCAGGGAGCCTGCTTTCCCCCAACCCCTGCTTTCCCCGCCTGCCTCTCTGCCTGCTTTGATGCCTGTCAAATAAATAAATAAAATCTTAAAAAAAACTTTTCTCATAGAGTTCACTCTTGGTATAGTATCTTATGCATTTTGACAAATGTGTAGTGATATATATCTAAAATATCATGCATATCATACAGAACATTTTCACTGGCCTAAAAATCCTCTGTGCTCTGCCTGTTCATCCTCCTCCTCTCCTAACTGCTACAAACCGCTGACTTTTATACAATTTGCATAGTTCTGCCTTTTCTAGAAGGTCATATAGTTGGAACCTTGCAACATGAAGCTTTTTCAAATTGACTTCTTTCACTTATTATGACGGATTTTAAGTTTGTTCCTTGTCTTTTCATTGCTTGATAGCCATTTCTCTTTATCGCTGAATCATATCCCATTGTTTCAATGGACCACAGTTTATCTATCCATTCTCCTCCTGAAGGACATCTTGGTTACTTCCAACTCTTGGCACTTATGGGTAAAGCTGTTACAAACACAGGTTTATATGCAGGATTCTGTGTACCAAAAGTTGTCGCTCTTTGGGGTGAGTACCAAGGAGCATGATTGCTGGATCATATGGTAAGAATATGTTTAGTTTTGTAAGAAACTGCCCAGCTGTCTTCCAAAGTGGTAGCACCATTTTGGTGTTCTCACCAGAATGAATAAGAGTTTCTCTTGTTCCTCATCGTCAAAAGCATTTTATGTTGTCAGTATTTTGGATTTTAGCCATTCTAATAGATGTGTAGTGATATATCATTGTCTTATTTATTTATTTATTTTTTAAAAAGATTTTATTTATTTATTTGACAGAGAGAGATCACAAGAAGACGGAGAGGCAGTCAGAGAGAGAGAGAGAAAGGGAAGCAGGCTCCTCCTGAGCAGAGAGCCCAACGTGGAACTCGATCCCAGGATCCTGAGATCATGACCTGATCCAAAGGCAGCTGCTTAACCCACTAAGCCGTCCAGGCGCCCCTCATGTTCTTTTAATTTACAATTCCTTAATTAGACATGCTGTGGATCATCACAGCATCTGTTCATATCATTATTGCCATCTCAATATCTTCTTAAGTGAGGTGTCTGTTCCAGTCCTTGCCAATTTTTCAATCAGGTCATTCATTTTCTTGTGTTTGAGTTAATAAATGAATAAATAATAATAATAAATAATAAATAAATAAATAAAAAATGAATGAATGAATTTATTATATATTATATATGTTATATATAATATATATTATATATATTATTATATATTAAATAATTTATTAAAAATAAATTTACTAATGAGGCCAAGAATTCAAAATCACACATACTTCAGAACTAATAATAACTGCCATCACTTGTTGTTATTGTATAAGATAAATCCTATGATCAAGTTTCAATTTTAAATTCTTACAATTTTAAATTTAAAACCTTATGAAGAAGCATCATTTGGAGGGAGCAGTTTTCATAATTTATCATCCATCAGCCTTTTTTTTAAGATTTTATTTATTTATTGGACACAGAGAGAGAGAGAGATTACAAGTAAGCAGAGAGGCAGGCAAGCAGGGAGGAAAGCAGGCTTCCTTTTGAGCAGAGCTGGATGTGGGGCTGGATCCCAGGACCCAGAGACCATGACTTGAGATGAAGGCAGAGGCTTAACCCACCACCCACGTGATGAGAGAGCCCCTCAGGTGCCCTTCATCCATCAGCCTTAATTGTTTGGAGGAAAATGTGTGGATGAATAATGCCTTAGGGAGCTAATCTCTCTAAAGGATTTTCAATCTTTACCCCTTCAAGGTTTTTGCACAGTTCTGATAGCCTCTAAACATCCAGCTGATTCCTACAGTGACAAGCCTGTTAAAAACTGTCCTCAAACCAGGAATAGAGCTTGAAACATACCAGTCAAGAACAACTTTGAGTCTTTTAAGGAATTTATCATCATTTCTTTGTTATGATTCCAGGTTCCTGGGATTGAGTCCCACAGTGGGCTCTCTGCTAAGCAGGGAGCCTGCTTCCATTCCTCTCTCTCTGCCTGCCCCTCTGCCTTCCTGTGATCTCTGTCAAGTAAATAAATAAAATTAAAAAAAACCATATTTTATACCAGTTATTCATGTTTATTAACTAAGATATCACAATACAAATAATACAAGCAGTTGCTCTTTATTAATACCTTCAACCAAGATCAAAAAAATATGTCATATTTTCTCCAAAAATTTTATATCATCTGATAGGTCAGATATATATAAAATTACATTTAAAGTCTTAAAAATATCAGCAATATTTTCATTTAAATGCAAATTTCAAAGAAAATCTACTTTTCCAAACACGACTTTTTATCCTATATTTTTTTTAAATTTGTCAATATCTGATAAATTGTTTAGCGAGACTATAAATGTTAGATCGAAAAAAATGATTAATAGATGTAGGTTCAAATTATTATGTTCCATTTAAAATGATTTAGTCTTTGATGAACATCTTTTTGGTAATGTGTTGTATCCAAATATAGTAAATTAATGACATATATAAAATTATAGGGAAATGACACCTACCGTTCCATTATGAGTAGAGCTTTTAAAATGCTATTTGTCACAACCTGTCATCTCATTATGTAGCATTATGTAGCATTTAAAAAATGTATACTCTTCACTTTGAAGTCTTTTAGAAATCTAAAATATGGCTTTCTATGGATTGTGTTTCCATATTCCTTTATTGCCACTTTGAACAAATCCACATGCTTTGATTTAAAGGTAATAAATTCCTCTTATTTGGAAAAATGATGTTTATTTTTGTTCTCTCACCCTTAGCAGGTGGTTTCATTTTAGCACACTTCAGAGTTATAATTTTATGCTTATTAAAAACATTTATTATGATCTACATAGATGAATGAAATTTTTATTTTATTAAATTATTTGCCCAAAAATCTGTAATTTTAAAAAATGTATTTCTTTTGAAGGGTTATTTTAGAGCATTCAGAGAGGATCTAGGAGTGTGGTATTATGCAATTTTTAAGTAGGTTTGAAATGGTTATTCATATGATTGTTTCTTTGAGGCTTTTGCTTATTTTGGGTTTTTTTGTCTTCTTTTGTCTTCTTTTGTTCATTATATGCTATAAAATATTTTGAAAGTAAATTTAAGGTATGTTTTACATAGTTTATTTTTTGAAAAAAATATTGAAATGACTTATGAAATTCAGTATATTCTCAACATTAATTTATTCTGAAATTTACCAATTGTCTACTGTCTATTATATGGCAGATATTACTTCAGACTACACTGGTAAATGAAATACTTGGATTTGTAGAACGTTTATTTTAATGGGTGAGACAATTAAAAGCTATAAACCTGAATAAAAATTGCATAGTGCATTCAAAAATGATGAGTGCAATGGGGAAAAAGAAAAATTAGATCAGGATGAGAAAAATCAAGGTTGCTAGGCAGGGGATGGGGAGGTAAGAATTTTAATAGGAAGATCAGGTTAGTTACAATGAAGCTGACAATTGAACAAACATATGGAAAGGTGATGAATTTGCCCAGAACTATCAGCAATAAGGTCACTCCAGACAAAGGAATTGGCTATCTTGAAGGCCATTAGGTTGGATCATGCCTGGCATATCTGAGGAATAGCAAGGAGGCCACTGTGAGGGACTGAAGAGTAGCAGGGAAAGAGATCACAGAGGTTAAATGAGTGGCTAGATCATGTAAAAGCTTAGAAGTCATTGTAAAACTGTGGCTTTATATTTGAAAACTTACTGTGTGATAGAATTTCTACTAATAACTGAGAGTTCAAATGTCCATAAAATTTCAAGGATTCTTATTCTAGTAAGACAGAATAAAGAAAAAGAGTTCATATTTTCACATGGTGTAACAAATGCTTGGAGATCCAAGTGTAGGAAGCTATGGGAGCACAGAAGAAGACACTAAAATCACACCAATATATTTGATGACTGTGACTTTATATAAATTTGTATTTTCTAGATTTTTTTTATAGTCATGGAATCACACAGTATATTCTATTCATTGCCTGGCTTTTCTTTTCTCAGCATCATTACTTTGAGAATCTCCAATTGTAAATAGTTCATTTTGATGTTGAATAGTAATCTCTTTAATGAATAGATCATAATTTGTCTTTGCTCTATTGATGGACATTGATGAACATTTCTACTGTTTTCAATTCTTAAAAATAAGCTGCTATGAAATTCATATACAAGTCCTTGTACGAACATAGCGTTTGTTTCTCTTGGTTAAATGCGTAGAAGTAAAATGGCTATTGGTGTAACTGCAACGTATTTTGCATTTTAAAAAATTTTCAAACTATTTTCCAAAGTGGTGGTATCATGATATATGCCAACAACAGTTTAGATTTTTTGTTGCTTCTCAATCTAGCTCAGACGAAGTACAATTAGCCTTTATAATTTTAGCCATTCTAATAGATATGTAAGCATGTCTCATTATGATTTTAATTTGTATTTCTTTAATGTCTAAATGTTGAGAAATTTGTCATGTGCTTATAAGCCATCCATATCCTTTAGGTGACATGTCTCTTCAATAATTTTCTTCATTTGTAAAATTGGATACTCTGTTTGGTTTTAAAGGTTTTGCATTTTTATTCATTTTTTAATAATCAGAGTTGATGTCCATTATCAGATATATAATTTGCAAATCCCTTCTCCATCTTTACGGTTTCTCAATGGAGCTTTGATAGCTGTGTCTTTCAAGAAATATGCTACTTCTTTCTTAGTACACGGAGGTATGACTAGAACATTATCAATGTTGACCTTTGCAAAGAAAATCATGGCTTAAGATATATGTAGTCTGCGGTTGTTGGGAGTGATCTGTAATATCAAGCATATCTAGTTAGTTGATAATTTTGTTCAAGTCTTACATATCTTACCAATTTGATGACCATTTGTCTATATAATCTCAAAATAAAGGTGTTGAACTTTTTTCCATTTCTCTTCTAAGGTAGAAGTTATGATTTTTGTTCTTAGTTTTTCCCTATATATCCCCAAATCTGTTATTAAGTATTAAAAGTCAAGAATTATTATACTCCCTGATGAATTCATCCTTTTACTCTTCTGTAATTTTGCCTTGATCTTTATGTCTGATAATTAAATTTGCTTTAAATTCACTTTTTATTATCTTGATATAACCACCAAAGTTATAGTGTGATTAGTGTTAATATAGCATATTTTTTCTTTTACATTATAAAGCACTTCTATATTTAATCCTGAAAATAAAAAACAGCTTTTTAGCTCTGGAAGCATCTTTCTAAATTATCTTTCCTTTTTTTTTTAATGAATCAGTAGCAATTTTTGTTAAGGGACCTAAACTGAAAGTAGGTTTAGAACTTTATTTATTTATTTATTTAGTAAATGGTTTTATTTTGTTTATTGACAGCGAGAGACAGAGAGAGAGAGAGGAAGCGCAGAAGCGGGGTTAATTACGTGCAAAGGGAGAGGAAGAAGCAAGCTCCTTGGGGTGCAAATAGTCCCATGCAGGGCAGGATCCCTGTACACAGGAATCATGACCTCAGCCAAAGGCAAACGTCTGCTTAAACAACTGAGTCATCCAAGCACTCCTAGAAATTTTAAATAAAAAAGACCATTTAAAAACATTTTGTTTGTTTCTTTTTTTTAATATTTTATTTATTAGACAGTCAGAGAGACAGGAAGAGGAACTATAAGCAGGGCAGAGGGAAAAGGAGAAGCAGGTTTCCCACTGAGCAGAGAGCATGATGTGGGGTTCCATCCCAGGACCCTAGCCAAAGCCCAGAGCAGTTGACCTCCCCTCGCTAGTGCTATAGCCCCAAGGACTAGGTCCCTGCCACCAGAACTCAGTCTTACATGTAATGCTAAGCAGACAAAACCAAAACAGGAAAGCTCCGAAAGCTTTCACTGGCATGCCTCAGCTCCCACTCCCTCGACGTCCAGGCAGTACCAGATGCCAGGAGGGGTTTTGGTCCAACATATGGGAGGGAAGGAAGTAGCCATGAGCAAGTACCTGCCTCTCTGTGCCTTTCTTTCATGAGCAGGTTGTAAGGAGGAGGAAGCGGAAGGGGAAGTGAGGTGAACTTCAAAGGGTGAAGGCCTCAGGTAGGCAGCTGGCTCCTGCCAGTAGGAAAGGGACAAAGGAGAAGGCAGTGAGTCTTGCAGGGAGGGTGGGGGGTAAGGGTTACAGCTTATGATGGAATCTGGACAGGAGTAATAGGGATACTAGTCATTTGAGTCCACCATTGGCAAGCTGGGCTGGGTGTCAGGGCAGATAGGCCTCCCTGGGCAACGGCACATGACAGAAGGTGGAATTCTACTCTGAGGAGCAGGTGGAGCTTTGGGTGTTGGGAAAGCATAGACAGTATTGTTCCAGGGCCAAGGACAGGTCCGGGTACTCCTGGTTGGAGGTCAAGGCCACAGTATGATCCAGGTCTTCTACCAGCAGCTTGAAGGTACCACATGCCAGCCACCCCTCATTATTGTGTAAAACTCTCTGGTGCACTCATTGGCTTATCCATCAAATGACTCCTTCAGCAGCTTGAAAACCACCTCCACAGGCACTCCAGGTTATGGGAGGCTTCCAGAGTGAAGATTTTGCACAGGATCACCCCAAAAGACCAGAAGTCACTCTGGTGGATATAGATCTGGCCAAACATGGCCTTAGGGATCATCCACTTCACAGGCAGTCCACTGTTGGTTGTCTTTTTATAGTAACTGATGTGGTGACATCTCTGGCAAGGCTGAAGTCTGAGATCTTCATCATGTTGTCCTTTGTCACCAGCACTTCCCTGGTGGCCAGGTCTTGGTGTATGCACTTCTTGGAGGCAAGGTACTCCATGCCTCTGGCTACCTGGTAGGCACAGGATACCAGGTCCTTGGAGGAGAGTTGCTCTGCCGCATTGTGGCTGATATTGTAACAGTACTCCATGTCAGGAGGCCTCTGGGCCTGCAGGTACTCCTGTATTTTGTCTTTGGAGGCATATTCTGTGAGAGTGTACGAAGGACCGTCCTGTGTGCAGGACCCAGCAGGTTGATGGTGTCCTTGTGCTGTCCAATCATCTTCATCATCTCCATTTCTGAGATTAGGTTTGACAGGTCTTTCTCTGTTGCATCTGACTTCAACATCTTCACAGACACTTTAGTCAAATGGTTGGATTTGTCTTTGTGCAGCCCAATGGCCTCCTCCAACACCACCTGCCCAAAGTAGGCCTGTCTTAGGGGTCTGCCTAAACTGCCTACAATCGGCCTGTCTCAAGGCAGTTATGAACTCTAGATTATCCTCAAAAACATTAAACCACAAGCTAAAAATTCTCTTCACTAGATCTCTGTCGCAGGTCTAATTTTCTTATCTTTCATCACTTATCTTTTTCCTGATTCTTATTTTCAGTATAGTTTATTTTGCTTCCAAGTGTTTCCCCTGGTTTCTGTATGCTGTTTCAGAGGGAAGAATTATCCTGTCATAAAATTATTTCTTGAGCATTCATTACATCTCTCAGTTAAAATGGGTTCTTTTATGGTATTGATTCATTTGAGTTTTCTCAAAATGGGAAGAATTTTCAAAATGGTGTTTTCCTCAAGGTTCAGAGTATGTCTTAGCCTCATCTTTACTCTTTTTGAATTCACTTTTCAAATTCTTGTCCCTCTTTTTATCTTTTTAAATTTAAATGTTTTATTTTTACTACTCTTTTATTTGAGTATAGTTGATATTCAGTGCTACATTGGTTTCAGGTTTTCAATATCTCCATACATTATCTATGATCACTACAAATATAGCCACCATCTGTCACCATATAACACTATTATAATATCATTGACTATATTCTCTTACACTGTCCCATATCTCTTTAAAATCTCTGATTTTTATGTTTTCTGTTATTCCAATGTTCGACCATCATTTTACTTGGATACTTTAATAAAATATGCCTGATTACCCACTCTTTGATGAAAACCATAGAATTGGATTAATAGTAGTCTTCTTCTTCTTCTTCTTTTTTAATTAACATATAATGTATTATTAGCCCCAGTGGTACAGGTCTGTGAATCGCCAGGTTTACACACTTCACAGCACTCACCAAGCACATACCCTCCCGAATGTTCAAAACCCCACCACCCTCTCCCTACCGTCCCCAACCCCCTGGCAACTCTCAGTTTGTTTTGTGAGATTAAGAGTCTCTTATAGTTTGTCTCCCTCTCGATCCCATCTTGTTTCATTTACTCTTTTCCTGTCCCCCAAACCCCACACATTGCACCTCCGTTTCCTCATATCAGGGAAATCATATGATAGTCTCTTTCTCTGGTTGACTTATTTTGCTAAGCATAATACCCTCTAGTTCCATCCATGTCATCGCAAATGGCAAGATTTCATTTCTTTTGATGGCTGCATAGTATTCCATCATATATATATATATATACATATGTATATATATATATATATTATTCATTTGTTGATGGGCATCTAGGTTCTTTCCATAGTTTGGCTATTGTGGATATTGCTGCTATAAACATTTGGTGCACGTGCCCCTTTGGATCATATAGTAGTCTTCTTTACCTCTATCAGAACCCCAGGAAGCTTTATTTATTTATTTACTCACATAAACGGGTGATCCAACACAACTTTTTTTGATGTTCAAATGTATTATAATGTCTTACCGCTTAACACTATGCTTACTGCTCTCTTTCACTGTCTGACTAAACCCTCATCATCACTATGCCATTTAATCAGAAAGAACATTTGAACTCAGAATTCTCTCCATATCAGGGAATTAAGACTCCACCCTTCTGTTTGTGCAGGTAAAATAAATGTTGATATTGTCTGTCCTGCACATACCCCATCCTGTTCACCAGAATATTCACCATCAAAATAGATACAAAATAAAAACCATACCTCACCACTTCTATTACCACCCAGAATGCTAAAAACACCACCATATGTTCCTGAATTATTGACTTGATTGATAACCCCACTTCCACACATACTGCACTCCTTTCTCCCTGCAAATTTATTTTGGTACAGCAACTTAACCTAAAAATCAAGTCAGATGATTTTATTCTGCTTTTGAAAGTCTTTTGGTATCTTCCCCTTTCATATTAAATAAAAACTGAAGGCGTTTCAATGTACTAGAGGGTCATACGTCAATACGTTCTTCCTCTCTCCACCACTATGAACTCCTCATTGGCCTCCTTGCTTTTCCTCAAAAGTAACAGACCAGCTGTTCACACAAAGTCTATATACTTACTTGCTCTGCCTAGAGCAATCTTTTCCTTTAATATTTGTATAACACCCTCCTTCACTTCCTCGGTCTTTGTGCTAATGAGTAAAAAGCCTGTATTAAGTGGATATTTTAAAAGCTAAATGAATGGCTTAATAGATGTATATAGGGGGAAAGGGAACTTATTTACCACGGTTTAGAAGTGGAGTTCTTTTATAGAGTTCTTGTACAGGTCTACACTATTGAACGATAATGGGCAGTTGTACATTCCAATTATACAAACACTTTGGTAATTTATATCCTTTTTTTGTAATTCATGACTGGACCATTTAATTCCTTAGGAGCATTATAGCATTTCAACTTTTCATGCTCAATAAACTTATTGGGGTTGCTCCCTTTTTTATTCAAATGGAGAAATAGTCATGATTTCATCTAAAGAAAGTGTTATTGATTGTGTTGTTTTCTAGGAATGAGTCGCACATGCTAGTTTAAAAGTTTTGTTAAATTCCCAAGTGTGTCACCGATAAAGGACTTTTGTAGATTAGTAACTTGCTCAAAACAGAAAAGTTATGTAACACTCAATTGTTATACTATTTTGTTTCCATCTTGCATTGTAATAACACCCATCTTAACTCTATTTAAGACAAGTCATCGCCAGATAGCTTTCTGGCATTGATTGCATGATATGAAATCTAGTATAACTAACAGTTTTTGGTTTTAGTAGCCTATAAATCAATTTAG
Organism: Mustela nivalis; assembly: GCF_964662115.1. Taxonomy (NCBI): domain Eukaryota; kingdom Metazoa; phylum Chordata; class Mammalia; order Carnivora; family Mustelidae; genus Mustela; species Mustela nivalis. The sequence continues at coordinate 311,619 of NW_028135808.1, forward strand.
AAAAATATATGTATTTGAATATAAGGTAAAGTTTTAAATTATTTGGCAATAGTAAACT